>NC_092636.1:56165051-56488439 GCF_039555335.1 Amphiura filiformis
GGCGTCATGCAATACTCTATCGTCCACCAACGAGGTGTCAGGTGTCCCCTCATACCCAAAGAGATTATTTACCTTGTTTTCTTGTGATTCAATACGACTGTCTTGTCCGTACCAGCCGACCACTGACCGGCGATCTTGACCCGTGTTATTTGATGTGGGCTAAGGAATACATGTAGCTGTAATGGCTGTGGGAGTGAGTGTTTTGACGACTGACATTTTACATTCTAGTTTATTGTATTGAAAATTGCATTTGGTTAGTATCTTGATCTAATCTCTTTTCTCTCAGTTTTAGTAATGAATTGAAAAGTAATTATTGTCATCAAGTACAAATATTAGTGTTCCTTCTGTTGCAGAAGTCATTTGATAAAACAAATTCTTTCAAAAGAATATCGATATCGACATTGATTAAAAAACAAATTGTGGAATGGTTTTGACAAATTTTTGTACATGTATGCATGTACATCTGAACATCCAATTTATTTTTGTGATTACAAAATATTATTTAAAACATTTTACTAAATTTTAAACAAAAACAAAAATGTGGTAATCTCACAAATTGATTATTTAAATATATATAGTCAAGTTGGCTGAATAGATAAGGCTTTCGACTATGGTAAAATATTATGATAATAAATGAATAATTAATAATTTCAATATTCCTTACAGGTCAGAGTTCAAATGTACCAAAACTGTCCCACTGTGTACATGACAATTTGATATCATGTATTATGTCATGGAAATAAAATGTTTACAGTTTGGCTGGAAGTGGATAAAAAACCAATTTGTAATTTCTGTATTAAGAGTTAACCTTGATTTTTCACTAGAAATTGCAAGATTTTGTCATAATTTTGTAACCACAAGTGTGATTGCATTATTGTAAGATATAATTATTGAATATGCTTTTAATGATGTAAACTATAACAAGTTCACAGCAACAGCAACATACTGAATTTCCCTATTTCCAAGAATAACATTTCAGATTTGTGCAAATTTCTGATGAAAAAAAAGTCACTTTCATCCAATTTGTTATAAAAAAAAGCAGATATCGAAGACGATAGTATGTTTTGGCCTCTACTTTCAGCTTCAATGTTTTGAGTGGCTTTTTGCAAGGTGTTTTGATTCAACAATTGCTAGACTGTGGGTGTTGCCTCCCACCTCAAATGAGGCTTCATATGGGTGGTTACATTGCTTTTACATGCTTTTTATGCCTAAATTGCCTTTCCAAACAAGATCAGTCTACAAGAATCATTAGATTTTCAATGTTGTTTGTTTGTTTTCAATTTGCGCACCCAACCGTGTAATGCATGATAAAATGCATTTTCATGTCAGTATTTGAAGAGTTCAAATGCAAAAGGCAATCCAAGGCTGCCTTGTGTATAATTTGATGTGATTTTTATGTAAAAAAATACCTATAATCAGGACTGCAAATTTGGCAAGAATTCATTCTTGTAGAATTCTTTAGAAAAATGCCTTCTGCCTTGCATGAATCTGAAGAGGATTCTCATAGATTCTTTCAGCCTACACACTAAGAAAATGGGGAAGAATCTAATTCTTGTAATTGTCTAATATCAAAACTGATGAAATCTCACATGTATTTATGAATATTATCAATCATCCAGGTGGATCAATATAGTTGGACTAATTTATAATTCTATTCAACTGGACTTACTGGTTTAGATGGCTAAAGACTAGAGTATCACCTCATATCCATGACACATTATCAGGCCTACTGATCTTGAATTGAACAGTGGTATGAAAGAGAGGTGAAAGAAGCAATATGTGTTAGCATGGAGGAACCAACTTTGAATCGTTGTGGGGGTCCGGACTATGTCACAACTTGTCCAAGAGTTACGAACCAACCATCAGGAAAATTCCTCAACGACTTTAGTGTGACATCACTACCACTGTGACGTCACAGATCAAGAATACAGAACCAATTAAAAATCAATAGGCCTGATGATCATGATGATGTTTCATGGATATGACATGATACTGTTGCCATCTAAAACAGTAAGTCCAGTTGAACAGAATTATAATTTAGTCCAGCTATAAATCTCACATGGTGAAACAAGATTCTACCCCTGCTAGTTATTCCTTCCTTCCATAAAGTACAGACTACTTCACTGGGTGAAGATATGCGACACGATCAAGGGAAATGAGTCGGATGTCGCTAATATTGATTTTGAGATATTGGCAAAGAAAGTGTTTAAATTCTTATGTTTTATGTTGTTTTCAGCGATTGATAAATTGATGTAACTTCGTAAAGAAGAGTCGTATCAACATGGGGTTTTCAGTTTCTGAAAGCCCTAAATGTCCTCTTTAGACACATGTAAAACTCATTTTCGACCAGGGTCGACATGTGACTCATTCCCCTTGATCAAGTCACATATATCACACTGTAGTTGGAGGTATGTAAAGAAAACAATAACATAACCATGTGCACAATTTGTACAGTCCAGTAAAAAAAAGCTATATGGATGATTAGATGGATGATGCCTGCAATGGCAACTTAAAAACATCAGGAAGGTACCACAGCTGGGTCTATGAGAGCATTTCATTCCCTGGTGATGCGTGGGAAGAATGATGTGTCGAAGTATAAAATAATACTAGGAATACCAATATTGATACAACAGCACTTGGTGTATTTTACACCTGAACCTCTGATTGCGCTCACTGTGTGTAGTGCACATGTCATCATGGTATAACCTGTTGCCTTACAAGTCTTGTAAATATCAAGATTATGCAGTGAATTATACAAAAAAGTAGAAAACTCATGAGATATTCTGAACGGCTTTTTGATACAATTTAACCTAGCACACAAATCATATTGCAAATGCATGTATTTAATCATAATTAGCCATTCTGATTTTCAAACAATACAACGTTATCAACAGCCATGATGTATGTGGATGCACAGGGTTACTTTTTCTGTACTTTTGGGTGTTTAAACTTGTCCTACTGTATGAGCCAATATTTTTGTTTACAGATATTTTTGCAGTTACAAGCTTCACTAACATTTATGTGAGGTGATGATTACACTATTGTAGATTTGTTGTAATTAAACTTAAATGATTCATTATTGAGCACATTCACGGGGTGTTGAATTTGGGGGCGTATGTCAAAGTGCGAATTGCGCAAAAATAAAAATACCACAAAAAATTTCAGCTTCTACAGTAATTCGGGCCTCTTGAGATATATACTCAGGGTTGAATGGAGGATGATGTTTCAAGTTGGAAAATAAATAAAGTTTACACCTTTCTCCATCTGTAATTACAGTGACTGCATATTGATTTGTGTAGATTGTATGGCTGGGAGGGAAGGTGGTGCTTTAAAAAATAATGCATCAATTATATCACCATATTAGACTGAATTTACACTTGATCGCTTGACGATTGCGATGCATTGCTTTTGAAAAGCGATTACAATGCATCGCTTTTATAGGGGCTAGGCAATCGCTTGTGAAAAGCAAATATTGTTAGTGGCTTTTGCATTTAGGCCAAAAAAAAAGATTGTTTGCTTGTCCTTGTTCAAACGACCGTCCCAAATATTCCGATCGAAAAATTTATTTTTGTGAAAAACTTTCTTTTTACTATTTTCATCAAAATCTTGAATTATTCTGTAGAAAAAAGTCGTCCGACATGGAGAAGCTCAAAAAAGTTATTTTCTGTCTCAAAATCATGAGGTTCATGTTAGTCTCTTTCAGATACCAATATAACAAGACAAGAAATATTTAACCTGTGTATATTTTGAGAAAGGAGGTACAAAAAAAAGTGTTGCTGACAAGAATTAAAGTGTCTCTGGTCCTTAGCGAGTTGTAGACCCAAGTGAAAGAAAGCATGAATGTTGGCATGTTGGTAATTTTTGAAGAAAAAAAAGAAGAAAAAACTTTTACTGAATGACCAATCCATCTTTTAAAATGTAGTACATGGACAAGCAAACAATTTGTTGCTTTATCACAGCATTTTCAGGCATTTTTTTTTCAAGCAGAGTCATTGTGTCTCTGACATCTGCTATCTACTGAAGACAGCATTGTGATTACCATGCATGTTAAAAGTTCACCAAGACTTAGGCTTACATCAGTTTACAGTCAAGATGGACAAGCAGCCAGGCAGACACACAGAAACAAAGAAAAACATGATCACAATGCCTGAATTATAAGTGTTGAATATGCTTACCCCCCCAAGCTTACATGATCCACAGGCCCATTTTATGAGCTCCAACCAGTGCCCTAGTCCGGAGTGCCACCATATAATGATGTCTTCTCCATCTGGCAGTGAGTCATTGCATACCATTGATGATACATTATGATTGTAAACATTACATAGGCTACCAGTAGTGAAATCATAAGCTTAGCCTATCCACCCACAAACCGTAAGCTTACCTGATCCAGGCGCCTATTTAATGAGTTCTGACCAGTACCCTAGCACCATACTGATGTCTTCTCTATCTGGCACTGAGTCATTGCATGCCATTGATCATGTAAGCTTACAAAATATTATGATTGTAAACATTACATGGGCCTAAGTCACTTTACGAAATGGAATCTCGCACTCAAACACACATTTCGGGTCATAACTCACCTTAGCACTGGTATATTTATAGCAAATGTTGCAGTTCTCTTCAATTTTAGCCTTGAATTACATAAATTCAGTCAATGCACTTCTTTGGTGAATGCAAACACTAATAACAACCGTTTTTAGACACAGGGCTAACTTGCTCAATTGTATACAAAGGTTTCAAGTTCTACCCAGTACCCATGCTTGTTAATGAAGCCTTACAAACCGACCCTGAATGATGTAAATGATGGTAGCAAATGGCATAACTGTAAATTAAGCATTTAATCCCCTAACTCATGTAACCATTTCCCTCTAAATGGTGTTACATTATATTTTTAATACTTAATGACAAAAAGAGACAATGGATTCCTAATTGGTAAGAACATTGCCGTCACTATATGCTCAAAATCCTACCCTTTCCGTAGCTTTTATAAAGGCAGATGTGCAGCACATTTCTAGAGTGACCTCCAGGGTTTCCAACAAATTTGAATGCACTTATATAATGCTGACACTATCTATTGATGGCCTTGTGATTCTGTTAATGGATACATTCATTCCTGTCAAAAGATAGCAATTTGATTCTTCGGGTGCAAAGTTATTTTCAGCACAAAAGATGCGTTGCTGTAAAGGTCATCATTTACGTATATTTGTAGTTGCCATTATATCAAGTTTCTATCATTCGATAGAGACAATCACAAGGGCTTGAATTTTGAATGTTACATAGCATTGTGAAAGGCAGTAATAGTGATAATAATATTGTGAATTTATCCGCTAGAAAGCACCCATGGCGCTGTTGTTTTAAAGTGAGTATTTAATGAGATTTAAACTATGGCCATCCAGAGCTGCTTTCTGGCCTGTTTTGGTGCAACATCTTTTGCTGTGCACTGTTATAAGTGTTCTTAACAAAACCAGTATCTTACATCTTTTTCTCTATATTACCAGCTGCAGCCCTCAGCAGCTTCCCCAACTTGGGACGGGCAGAGATGGGTTGAGCACATTTGGTGGTGGGTTAACTGTATTACATAATGTATTAGCAAATTACAACAACTCAGCTATCCATGATTTGATTATCAAATGTGTTCCTCAGGAAATGTTACTTTCATATTTTGTAGCTAATTTACTCTTCAGAGACTTAGTTAATTTCAATCTATACACCCTCCCCCATTTCAGTGTTGTGGTTTTGATATGTTGTCTGGTGGAAAGTTCTATTACTATGTGAGTGAATTGGTCTTTATTAGCAGAGTGGCATTAATGTCTTCCTAATTGCCATCACGCACGTACCAACTTTTTCTCTTCTTAAACAGACTATAAAATACTCCTAAATATTCTTAAATAGTCATGTGTTCATTATCTTAATATACTGTGCTGTTCTGTTTTGAAATACTAACATCCATCCTTTTTTTTTTTCACTTTTTCTTATTCCATCATTGCTTACAAACCAGTCACTTTCTGGAATAATTCCATACCCGAAAACTATCTACATGCATATAATAAAGCGCCCTCTACTTCAGCAGGATAGATGAATGCGGTGACTAAGAGCCCTAGTGAAGAGGAGGCTCCCCGCAAGCCTGAGTAAGATGAGCTATATACTTGTGTCATTGTGTGTTTGTAAGAAGGTCATTAAGTGTAATATATCTATGCCTTCTATTATTCTTTATATATATGAATGTGAAAGCGATCTTGAATAAGAAAAAACGGTCAAGTATATTTTCCATGTGTTACTCCAGGGCCTGATCTAAGAGGATTTGTAACACACTGGTGCCCCACACCCAGGGGTCGACCGGTTTGTGTAAACTCATTGTAACTACATGCATACTAAATGGTATGCCTGATAGGATGACAGACCTTAAGCACTATGCAACTAGTGTGCACATCATCCATTATGTAGGGCTTGTGATCGATTTAGTAGACATGTGAAGTTTACAGTGTGTTTGCTGGGTGTGTTTGTTAACCAACTTTGAATTCTGGCTTCCAAATTCAACACAAATTCAATGCAATGGGGTCATGGATTTGCCTGCAGTGGAGGCATAATATATTATCAGAAAGGTATAACTTAGGGAAGGCTTAAACTTCTTCACTCCAAGCAGTTGCAAATCGCACAATATTCTTGAAAACTTTGTAGACATGCAGAATTGAACTGCAAATTACATATGTCATCAATACTAGTCTATGAGTTTTCAACTAAAATAATAGGCTTCATTATGTTTTGAGCCTTCTATAAACAGCTCTTTTCAGAGACACTGAAAATGCATAAGTCTACTTGCAAATCTCTCAGTTGGTTAGAGAAGACAAATTTGATCCTGATGGAGAAGATTTTTGATGGTATACACCATTTTGTCAATTTTCAGCTTCCCAATTAAATCACATCTTACAATGTTATTAGAGTCTGTTATGAGTAATGGAAGGCAGTAAAGCACACCCTGTTGCATTCCTACACAATATACTTGTTATGTCAGTGTTGAGTGCTTGGTGAACCTGTGATTTATAGTGAATTTTGTTGCTGTCTTTAAGAAGTATGCATGATCAACCAACCTGTGATTTCAGTGCAATTTGTGTAATGTAGTGCAATCAATCATTTTGACTCCAATATGTATGTGAAAATAAAGCAATATTTTAAGGAACTCAAGTGCAGGGTAATAATAATTTCTAAATAATCCATTCTTGGAACATTAACCGATCAAAATAATCTCCCTGCCTAAATGAGTAGGAAATATAGGTATCACATAACTAAATAATATCTTAATATTTTCAGTTTGCAGAGATGTCTTTTTGTACAGCTTACATGAAAAAAGGCATTCTATAAACATTAAATTTGATAGACATTGGTAGTCAATTTTTGGAGAAAAAGTAAATGACCACATGCCCATTGTTTCATAAAAATATAACATGTTGTGAAGTAATCCAGTTTATCTCCAAATTGCACAAAACATTTTCTGTAGTTTGCACCAGAAAAATTGATATTCTTAGCTTTACAATCACTTAATTTCATCAATCAAACTTTAAATTATCACATGCATATTTGCACTTGGATCACTATGTATTGTGCATGGGGGGATTCTTTGTTAATTTAATACAGCTAACAATAGCACAAACATGGAATTGATTCTTTTCCAAGATTTCTCCAAAAAATGTTATTATATGTTAAACATTACATAAAGTAATTCTTTATGTTTCAGGTTGGTTGAAATGACATTTAAACCAAATCTGTTTAATTGATATATTTGTGTCCATGTGTATTATGGTGTAGTGCATTTTGTCATGCACATATTTTCTTATGTGCAGTATTTCCATATTGAACCTGTCAGTTACAGCTATTTTATTTTTGTCTCTCAATTGGTATTTTTTCCCAATCGGTGTTTATTATATTGATGCAGCAGCTTGATGTACGTCAAACGTGTTGAGTATTATGGTTTTATTAGTATTACTTGCATTAAGATATTAAATGTATGAAGTTCTGAATAATACAAGTTGTGATGTTGACAGTCAGAGTAGGCATTGGCAAGAATATACATCAGAGTGTGTGTTGAAAAGCATCAGCGTTTGGTGTAGTATATTTGTATGAATGCACAACATGTCAGCTCTGCTTAAGAGTACATGTGTAAATATACATGTGTTGGTAGCACTTATAACCAAAATCCGGAACCAAAATAAACATCGCGTGAGTTTAAAATCAGATCTGTGTAATATACATTTGTAGATACGGCTACCTTATATTATATTTTTTAATTGCTTGTGGCAGAGAATATAATATAATAGCTTGTCAGATGGTTCAGCAATAATCATGATTTGCTGAATCAGAAAATCTAAAATATTAAAAATCAGATCAGAGGTGCATCTCCTTAACATTACTGATGCATCATAAATTGTTAAACCATCTTAAGGGCTGGGGTATGAACGTTTGGACAGTATTTATTTTGGGACATCAGAGCACATCAGACATATCGAATTGCATTCTGAATACGAAGAATGTCATTCTGATATCAAATAATTTTGATTTTTGAAATTCGCAATTTAATACACATTTTATGGCAAATCATTAAAATTGATATTTTTGATATTTAACAGTACTTGAAGTCAACTTTATAAATCTGATGATTTATACTTAAAGTGTATGTAGGTGGGATGAAAAGCCGACGATCAATTGAAAATTTTGACCTTTTCGTATTGAAGATATGGATTTTTTTCCCAAAACACACAAAAAAAAGGTCTTTTGGGAAAAAATCCATATCTTCAATATGAAAGGTCAAAATTTTCAATTGACCGTCGGCTTTTCCTCCTGCTACATACACTTTAAGAATATATCATTAGATTTATATAATTTACTTCGAGGACTGTTATATATCAAAAATTTGAAAAATATCAAATTTTATAATTTGTCATAAAATTTGTATTATATTGTGATTTTCAAAAAATGAAAATTATTTGATATCAGAAAGACATGCTTCGTATTCAGAATGCAATTCGATAGGTCTAAGGTGCTCTCATGTCCTACAAAAAATACTGTCGAAACGCAATAAACGCTCATTTTAGATCCCTTAAGTCCAAACCGAATCATAACTCATTTAGTAGTTATATGATGTGTTTTGGACTTTTGATGCATTGCAAATGTTAATGAAGTGTATTCTTGGTCAATGCAGGCAGAAGATACCACTCACATGGACAGGTTACTGCAAATTACATTAATGTATTGCAAGAAACTGCAGATGCTTCATATTAGTGTGGTTCATGATCTCATTTTGTCAGGTGACTGCGTTGACTTGATAGCATACCAAGAACCACTACGCCAGAGTTGATATTGTAACATAAAGTTCAAATATTAAAAGGCAGCCATTGGAAGTACCACTTTTATGTACATACACACATGATGGTATTGGCTGACGACAAATCTCTACATCATATTCCGCCATGTATGAGTATGGCAAACATAACCGTAATCCCAATTCTAATATCACAGGATAATATCTTCAGGGCAATTTAGCATTTTGAGTGAGGATCCAAAATTCACAATTTATTTCCAATTTCCATGATTATTTGTCCTACTTCTCGAATTTTAAAATTCTAAAAGGCTTGTGACATGTTACATTACATGTGTTCCATATAGAATCACATTATGTTGTTCATGGTGCAAATGTATTGTGCCTAAGGTTGTGGTAAAATGGACTATTCCAGTTGAAATACATACACCCCCTATGGAAAACAACCTTAATCTCCTACACAGGGTGTGTAAATTCAAATGGAATCACCTATTCAGGTAACCATTTGAAATTCACACTCCCTATGTTGAAAATTAAGATCATGTCTTCCATAGGGGGAATATGTAACTCATCTGGAATAACCCAATAATATAGGTTTATATAATCGTGTCATATTAGTACTCAAAGGCAATTACATCTCTAAAACTACCAGTGTGATAATGAAATTGTTTCAGCAGATAATTTGATTTTTCATTCTTTAGCAAGAGCAACAAGCATATAGCAAATGTTAACAAAATGTGAGCCCATGAAGCAACATGAGGACAATATTGTAACAGGTGGTTTGAGGTTGAGATGATACAATCTTATTAGGCCAAAAAAAAAAAAAAAAAAAAAAAGGTTCGTCTCAAAGCTTGCGCGCAGTTTGTAAAATCCCAAAAATAAAAAAAAAAACAAATGCGGAAATTTTTTTATTTAAAAAAAATTTTTTTTATAGTTTTTCCAGAAAAAATCGGCAAAAATCGGACTTTTTCTCAAAATACCATGAAAAAAAGGCGGGAAAAAAAAAAAAAAAAAAATGGCATTTCGCATTTGTTTTAAATTTCTCGTGAGCTTTGAGACAAACCTTTTTTTTTTTTTTGCCTTACCATAAAATGTTTGTATTGATAATATTATTGCATACTCACTCAAACATGAGCGCATACCTTTCACATTCTGTGTTTAATGGTTAGTATGAAGGTTTGGGATAGGACTTGTTTCCATGCACACAGACTCAGTACACCGGTCGATCTTACCGTTTCCGATGTTGATTAAGATACTTCTTGCATCGATCCCGAGATGCGGAAAAACCAATAGTCATTTTGTCCCACATAAATGAATAAATAACAAAAACCCCCGATCCCCGAGTGGACTCACCCATTCGGTGACGTCACACACGATAATCATCCTTATCCTCCTTGGTTTCTAGATGAGATAGACGTGTGGATTTTTCTTTACCAACGCTAAGTATCATTACGAACCAAAGGACGAGATATACAGTTTGTTTGTTACACTGAGGTAAAAACCAACCAGTATAGTCGCTCGGAGGATAGATTTGACGTCATTTTTCGGCTAGCAAAGTGACACAAACGATCCAAAAACTTAGTTTGTTTGTGCGTTTCCGTTCATATACGGGACACACGTTTTCAAAATGGCCGCCTTAGGACGCCATTTTATTTTTGTTCTCACGTAAAACAACTATAGCAGACTAGTAAGTTACAATAGATGTTTGTACAGTACTGTGTATACATGTATGGTGAGTGATTATCGCTATGTTTATGGTGTGCTCTATCGTTATATCTTTCAGTGCAGCGTCTGATGACGAGTTACTGCTAAGAGTTCGGTGGGTTTCGAAGGACCAGCCTGACAAATCTTCCCCAAAAGGTTTTCAGTTTTTCATCCCTTTGTATATATATTTTTATATCATACCACTACATCAGCGTCAGCCACTGTGCGTGTGGGTCTGTTTATTGGGCTTGAGCTTGTGTTCGGGGGTAGTGCTGTACGCCCCGATTACTACAATGTCCAGGCCTTGTCAATCATGCCCTTCCCTTGTGGCAGAGTGGGACCCGCATCCACTCTGCTACACCCACAGGGATTGCTCTAAATCAAATAAGTGTGCTTCCTTTTGCATAGGCTTATCGGACATCCACTTCGAGGATTTAGAAAGTAGCGCTCGTTTAGGTCTTCGACACAGACAGAAGACGAAGACTAAGAAACAGAAGCCTACAGGTAAGATTGATATGGTAGGTACTAGCGAGGCCGGCAAGGGCCACGCTAAGGTAACCTCTGGGGCTCCGGTCCCGGCAAGCAGGCGGACCCTCCGGGACTGCTAGCGAGCCCGAAGGCCTAGCAGCCAGCGAAAGCACTGACTTAACGTCTAAGCTAGTAGCAGGCAGCAGGGCGGTACTTGCCCTAACAGGCGAGTACCAGTCTACCAGTGAGATCTCTAGCGAGCTTCTTGCAGGTGGACACCCGTCTATTGCTGGCGAACAGCGGGTCTAGCACCCGCGAAGTAGCGGCGACGGACAGTATGCCAAGGGTACCCGGGCTTGCCTGGGTTGAATCCTAGCATACAGCGTGCAGCGGACTTGCCTCGGCCGGTCTGTAGCACGCAGCGTGCCAGTGGAACCCGGGCTTGCCTGGGTTGATCCACGACACGCAGCACGCTTTTTCGTTCCCGCAAGGGTCGAATGGCGATGCATGGGTTTAGCAGAGACGATACGGGGCTAACGCTTGGTGTAGTCTTAGCAGAACCAACTGGGGTTGTCACACGGCAGCGTTCCATGGTGGGACCGCCGAGTGATTCCCTGGGCCTTGGAATGGCTGCCGGCTGTCCTCCGGGACTGGCTAGCGGCTATGCGGGGGTTGGGCTCGCAGTCTCTCACGGGACAGCGACCCAAGTGCAAACAGTGGCAGCTACCGAGACGAGCTACGGCTTGACTTCAGTGGTAGCCACTATGCACGCGCCCATAGCTGCCGTGAGTGGTCCGCCACACACAGCGACCTTTGGGCGAGGCTCAAGAGGTTAGAGTAGGTAGTTTGAACAGCCTGGCTGATCAACAACCCACTTATGTCCTCGAGAGCCAGCAGAGCGTGGGTGATCCATTACAGTCAATGGGTCAATTACCCTCTTATGATCGATCACTATCTATTCAGCGGAGCATGGCTCCATTGATTGATACTGCCTATTCAGGTAGCGAGGTGACTGATCGAGGGTATACACGCTCAGCTACCCGTGATACTAGGCAAGCTCCTTTTAGCCAAGGGACAGCCAGTATAGCGGGGTACCCATACACACGGCTTGATCCTCTAGCGGGGAACGCTGTGAGGCATGGGTACAGTGGTACGCAGCCGGGAGCCCTACCGGGCACCCGACGCGACAACCACGCAGGTACCGCAGTACTCGTCCTGGTTACCACAGTCTCTGTGGCAACAGGGGAGGCGGTACTGGTACTGCCGTTCCATGGGGTTTCCTGGTGGCGGATCCTTTCAGGGTCAGCTACCAACAGGGTATGCCCGTGGTATCCGCCCGCAGGGTGGTTTCTTCCACGGTCTAGCACCGTGGCAAGTGCCGCCTAGCGTTGGGCAAGCAGTACCACCCGTTGTTACCCAACCCGGGCGGCGAGTGGCTAATCCTGCTACAGCTCAGGGTAGGCCGCACGCTGCTATGGCTAGGGCGACAGCAGCGAGAGCGTCGCGGATCCCGGGTGCTATAGCTAGCATCTCGGGGTCTAAGCGGGAGTACTCCCTCTTCTGCTGGTGTTCAGTTGGCTAGCCACACGGTGGCGACACCTCCCTGTCCACCTTCAGATGCCAGTCGTCAGATCCCTCCCACATCTGAGAGTGAGTCAGAGTCTGAAGGCGGGGGAAAGGAGTCGGAAGATGAAACCAGTAGCGACTCACAGTCTGATGAGACTGTGCAGCTAGCTTCAGGTATCCTTCCCCGCTTCCCGTGAGGAACTCGCTAGCAATGGTCTGCCTGCGGACACCGCTGAGGTGATGAGCCGTGTGGCCCAAGGTTTGGGCCTGGCTTTCTCTCAGGAGGAGTCCGTTCAGGAGGACCAGGGCATCTTTTCAGTAGGATGCCCAGCTAGCTGGCGTCCACACAAGGGTCGCCCGCACTTGCATTCCCGGCGGACCTCAAGGGTAGGTTTCAGAGGGCTGTCAGGCTCGCTGGAGCTTCGACGCCGGCGTGCTTGCACGCTTCCACTGCGTGTTTCGCAGGAGGACTACTGAAACCTACCTCAGGGTCCCTGACATGGATCCAGGCGTTGCCAAGCGCCTGCCGCTGGCGGCCAAGGCGCACGGGTCGTTCTCCCCCAGTGGGAGGAGGAGCTAAAGCTCATCGATAAGCGAGCACGCCGCTTATCAGAGTCTCTAAGCGTCGCTACCACGCTTGCCGAGCACCTCGGTAGGAAGGTAGCGAGCGACCACCACGGGCAACGCCGGAACTCTTCCATGAGGTTAATCTGTTAGCGGTGCTAACAGCTAACCTCAACGAGAGTTCTATGGGCCTAGCCCATAGGATGTCATCTCGCCGCCGGGAGAATGCCTGTCTGTCCCTCCAGTCAACTTACGGCTCCGACTTTGCTGAAGCAATGAAGAAGTCAGACTCGGTGGGACAGGGGCTACTCTTTGGACAGGCCTTTTCCGCTACGGTGGAGGACCGGGCGAAAAAGGCCACCAATGAGAGCACTCTGAAGAAGTCAGAGGCTGCCCTGACCAAGGGGAAGGGCAGTAAGGCGAAGAAGAAGCACAAGAAGAAGAAGTCTTCTAAAAGCGTTCTTCAGCGCCAGCTCCGGCTTCAGCAGGACGCGCACCACAGACTACACCCGAGCCGAGGCTACTCCAGCACCTCCCAAAAAATCTGGGAAGCGCAAGAGTAGTGCTGGATCGTATGGCAAGCCCCTAAGAAGAGCCGTTCTTCTAAGGGTGGCAAACCAGATCGGTCCTGAGGGCACGGCGGTCGACAGTCCATGCCGGCAGGTTTGGACTTCCACAGGGATTCCCCTGTGGGCTGCCGCATTGCATTACGCCCAGAGATGGCATGCCATCTCACCGGGCGCCTGGGTATTGTCAGTGGGGGGGTTACAGGCTGGAAGTTACCAGCCCCCCCTCGTGCGCCTGCACGATTCAGAGGTCCACGGTAGTGCCGCCAGACGGCCCCCAGCGTCGGGCACTACTGTCAGAGGTCACTCAGCTTCTCACGAAGCAAGCGATTGTCCCGGTCTACCCCCTTTCACCAAGGGGTTTTGGAGCACTTTTTTCTGGCTCCAAAGAAGACCGGCGACTGAGGCCCATTCTGAACCTCAAACCGTTGAACGAGTTCATCAGGCCCAAGAGGTTCAGAATGGAGACTCTCGCTTCGGTGCTAGCCTGCCCCATCAAGGGTATGTGGGCGGCATCGCTAGATCTCTCGGACGCATATCTGCATGTTCCGATCGCACCTCAAGATCAGAGGTTTCTACGCTTCAAGGTACAGGGTCAAACTTACCAGTTTCGATGCCTGCCATTCGGCTTGTCCACCGCCCCCAGAGTGTTTACACTCCTGGTCAGGGCGGTGGCAGCGTACCTGAAGCGCAGGGGAGTCAACATGTGTTGCTACCTGGACGATTGGTTCATTTACGGACGCACCCCACTGGAGACACAGTGTCTCGTGGAGTTAGTAGTCCGTGACGGTCGGGACCTGGGATTTCTGATCAACGTCAAGAAATCCAATTTGGTCCCGACGCAGACACCACTATTCTTAGGGGCCCAGATCAACCTCAAGGAGGGATCATGGCGCGCCCTCACCCGAGAGGGTGCGAACATGGCGAGGTGTGCCCGACTCTTGGCGAGTCAGAGGAGCACCGCTGTGGCATGGATGAAGGTTTTGGGCCTTATGGCCAGTATGGTAGACCTCGCACCACTGCCGTTTTCACATGAGGCCTATACAACTACACCTTCTAGCCTTTTACAGGCCCAGTCGTCACCCAAGATCCCTCGCGGTTCCGGTGTCGGAGATCGCCCGGGAGGAACTCTGGTGGTGGACCCATCAGCCCAATTTGACTCAAGGTGTCAGGTTCCCTGCACCAGCGGTGCGCCACGTAGTGACGACCGACGCGTCAAAACTGGGCTGGGGGGCCACATCCACGGGACTCAGTCTCGGGCCTATGGTCGGCCACGGAGGCGGAGTTCCATATCAACCTTCTCGAACTTTGGGCAGTGGAGAGAACTCTCCAGCATTTCGAGAAGGTGATCGTGGATCTCATATCGTTGTCCAAGCGGACAACACAACCGTGGTGGCCTACCTCAACAGAGAAGGGGGCACAAGGTCACCACGGTTGTGCCTGCACGCACTACGCCTGATAGGGTGGTGCAAGGCCAGGCAGATTACGTTGAGAGCGATGCACATAGCGGGAGTCACCAACATCCTCGCGGACGATCTGTCACGAGGAAAGGTGTCGGGACCTACAGAATGGTCCCTTGCTCCGCAGGTCGCCCAGACGATCTTCGAGGTAATGTACCACCCCTCGATAGATTTGTTCGCATCTCATCGCAATCATCAGCTGCCGGTGTACTGCTCGAGGGTCGCAGACCCACAGGCATTCGCCGTGGACGCTCTGTCCGTAGACTGGGGAGGAATGACTGCTTACGCTTTCCCCCCGATCTCACTACTCGCAAGGGTGGTGACCAAGATCGGGAGGGAGGATTGCAACGTCATTCTGATAGCACCGTTCTGGCGAAACACCTGTGGTTTCGACCGATGGTGGATCTACTAGCGGCACAGCCGCGAGTACTCCCCAGTTACAAATCTACTCCGGATGCCCGGAGGAGAGGTACCAAGTCTACCACTAGAGCACCTGCAGTTAGCTGCATGGCCCTTATCAGGGAACGTGCGGCGGAGGGAGGCTTTTCATCAGAAGCTGCTTCTCTCATCGCCGGGGGTAGACGAGAGTCTACCCTCCGCACGTATAGTCAGCGCTTTGGCTCCCTACTACGCATGGTGCGATGAGAGAAATACATCTCCCACTAGAGCCTCTGTGCCTCTAGTGGCAGATTTTCTGACAGAAAAGTTCAGGTCAGGACTTCAGCAGGCAACGATAGCCAACTATAAGTCAGCCATTCTCTCGATTCATCGGGATTTGAAGACGGTCGACTATCAATTCAGATGGGTCCCTAAGTCTTCTTCTCGACGGTATGTTCAACGAAAGCGCCCGCCGAAAGGAAGGTGGTCCCTCCATGGGACCTCAACACAGTCTTGGAGTATATTAAGGGGCCCCCTTTTGAGCCCCGGTCAAAAGCGACACTTAAATACGTCCCTCTTCAGGCGGCCTTTCTTCTGGCGTTGGCTTCGGGACGGCGCTGCTCAGAGTTGCACGCAGTCTCGAAGTCAGGCTCCGGATTTACTAACAACCGAGCGACGCTGTTTCTTCGCCCGGATTTCCTTGCAAAAAATGAGCGAAGTACATTCCGACACTCGCCCCTCTTCCTCCCCAGTATTGGGCATGGTTCGCCACTAGCTGCAGGCAGGTTGGGGTGCCCGGTGAGGGCGCTACAGCACTACCTTGGCGAACACAAACCTTAAGAGGGGCTCATGACCGCTTATTTATCACTCACGCAGAACCGCACGGTCCAGCCGCTAAACAGACTCTGGCACGGTGGCTGGTCCAGGTGTTAGTGGACTCGGGGGCGGCAAAAGACGCTCGCCCCAAGGCCCACTCAACCAGATCTATCTCATCTTCGTGGGCCTACCATAGGGGGGTCCCCATAGAAGAGATTTGTCAGGCTGTGTCTTGGAAGAACCCGTCGTCCTTTTCCACGGTTTACTACAAAACCGTAAACCAACGACCAGGCGATTAGTTCTCCAGGGCTATTCTGCGGAGATAATATGGTGGTTGGGTATCAGGTGTTTTATGGACAATCAGAATTCCAACATGGTAAGAACCAGTGTTTCTATTCTTAACCACTGAACTTTCAGTTCAGGGTTTTTGTCTGTTCACGTAGTCTTTCTGTTTCCGGCCGTGAGGGGGGAAATAGTTTGACCTCGCGATTACCATGCTACCCACTCTCCCGATCCTTATCAGATGCTGGCCAATCTTGTACCTCCATCCGTCGGTTACTTGCTAGATCGATCTTTCAGATGTTGATGCAAGAAGTATCTTAATCAACATCGGAAGCGGTAAGATCGACCGGTGTACTGAGTCTAGTCCCAAACAAAAATGTTTGGTAGACTCATAACCGGTGCGATCTTACCTTTCCGATGTTGATTATCCCGACCCGCCGCTTCTACAAGTTTGGCCGAGTAGGGGCTGCCCAAGTCGGATAAGGGATGATTATCGTGTGTGACGTCACCGAATGGGTGAGTCCACTCGGGGATCGGGGGTTTTGTTATTTATTCATTTATGTGGGACAAAATGACTATTGGTTTTTTCCGCATCTCGGGATCGATGCAAGAAGTATCTTAATCAACATCGGAAAGGTAAGATCGCACCGGTTATGAGTCTACCAAACATTTTTGTTTGGGACTATTATTGTTCAATTTTGGGCTCTTTCTGAAAACAACGGAGGTGAGCGACAAACCAATATGGTTGGTTTAGCATAGAGTTAAACATACAGGGCAATTTTGAGTTGGTACTCTTTGTGTTTAATCTCTTTGGGGGTGAACACATTGTGCAGGATACATTTGTTTTTTTATTACATTACCAAAAGAAGCATTCAAGCAATCCAAACACACTTGCACAAAGCTAAAACAACATATTAGTGTTACTGCAATCTAAATCAATACTATAATAATATTCAATTGCTTTTAACGCGGCTGTGTACTCTAGACATTGTTTCTTTCGCGAAATTGAGTGTTTTTTATATGTTTGTACTTTGTTATGTTTTTTATAAATACAAGGAATGAAAATCCAGATTTATAAACTCCAACTGCAATATTTTAAGGATTTTATTTCACTATTCCACTTGTGTTTGAAATTTTAAGGAAAGAAAATCTTTGTTGTACCAGCAGGGTACACGCTGCCAAGAACAACGATCGCGTTGCGTGTCAAGGCTATGCGAATCAGCGCAATTTGGTAACGCACAGATACGCTACGCATACGCGACGCTTATCTGCATGCGTGGCGCATCTTATGGAAACACCACGGAAGCACTGATTTCACAAAAAGCGGTCAAATGGCTCCGTTTTAGCTGATAAAATGTGATTTTTTTTAAGTTCTTTCCCCCGATTTAAACATCAAGATATGAATAGATTTCGCTCAAACTTCTCAAGGGGCTGTGGATTTACCCGATGTTCACGTAATGTAAGGTAGAAAAACGAGAACTGCCGCATTCTCCTGTAAGCTACGATCAAAATGCAAAATGTGACCACTTTAAACTTCAACAGCCTTTATTTCAATGTTCATTTTCTCGGTAAAATGACGATTTAGGTACACGAGAACTTAATAAATACAGCATCTATAGGTAAGCAATTATGCTCATCATAAAAAGCATGATTGACTTAAGAAACGGTTTTCTCATTTTTTTATATTTTGGTCTATTTCCAATTTTAGGCATCATTTTGTGCAAATAGGCGGTTGTGAATTTTCAAAAGTTCATTTTGATGCCTTATATGGTCAATATCTCCAAAAATAAGGCCAATATCAAAAAACTAAAAAAAACGTTTTTGGAATGGTGCCTCAAGATTAAGAAAAAAGAAAAAAAAATTTTTTTTGTTATGATGTACCGAACAAAAATTCACTTTTTTGTGATTTTCTTCATAATTGTTGTTTTTACACCAAAACTGTACTTATATTGAGATTCATTGATGTCTTGCCTTTATAAAATGTATACTTTTACATGTCTTTGCGTGAATAATTACAAAGTTATGGCACTTTTACTACATGCGTATCTGAGAGTACACAGCTGCCTTAACTATCTCACTTATCCTACAGAGAAAATATGTATAAATGTTGGGAAATATTTTATTTTATCTGTTGAAATGCATGTAGTCCATGTAGTGACATTTCATTTAGGCAAGTATTTTCTTCACCTACACAAACACTTTTGTAGCTTATGATTATGAGCAATCAGCAAAGAAAAGCTCAAAAATCATTGTGCAACAGTTATTATAGGCACCGGAGTTTCGCGTGATCGCGCAAAAAGCGCTAAAAATCACGATTTTGGGGGTCCATCGCGATTTTGGTGGTCCATCGTGAATTTTGAGAATTTTGCCAAACGCACTACTTTTCAATGTAAATTCACCAATATTTACTGTTTACGTGAGTCCAGACCAGCACAATATCCTCCCCGGAAGCCTTTCCGTGATATGCAAATGTCCGATTTTTTCCATGACGTGTTACCATGTGTGGTAGTTAATTCTTTACATCGATCGTATGTATGAGTGACTTCATTAATCATATGCATAATTGATTGAACGAAGAAGGGTAGGATATAAGTCACAGAACGCACGCGAGATACGAATCAGTTCGTGACAAAAACAACATTTGGACCAAAAAAGTACAGTTATGCATTAAAATGTTTATTGTACAGTACAGTAGTAGCTTTTCACATAAAATTTGCATTGTTCACATCATGTATCAACTTCATGGAGAAAAACATCGGAGTAGCACGTGTGAAATAGGTGCAGAATTCGCATACTTGATTTACTTCAATTGCGTGGGACTTCATCAATGGATACAAAAAGTGGTGGAAAACGATTTAGCGCTTTTTGACTTGAATTTTCGCAAGCATTTTTCGCTTTATAAAAAACCGCCGCGATTTTGCCGTTTTAAATCATGTGAAACTCCGTGCCTAAGTTATTATTTGAAGGAAACCGCTTTTATTATAGGACTAGATGTAGATAATGTGTTGATGAGCTGTCAGCAGTAGATAGCTGAAATAGTGAATTGATGCTAAATTATCCATAGATGGCTAATAAAATGTGCTATAATAATGATAATAATACCAATAACAACAATAATAATAGTAATAATGATAATAATTATAATAATACACTGCATTTGGAATGCTGTACACCACAGTATCATAGTACAAATATACCCACATTAAACACAAAATATGATTTCAACAGTCTCTTAAAAGTGACAATAATGTAGATGGTACACAGCTCACTGAGTGATGAGCTTGCTATCAGTAGTAGATAGCTAGCTGATGAAGTATTGTGATATTTGTGATAGCTAATTATGAAGCTATCTGTTCTGTGCTATCAGGAGTAGATAGCATGTGAAGTAATATGCTGTTATTCACAGATAATTTAATATCCATTAGACCAAACAAAGCATTTAATGTAGTTTATTAAGGGCCTGTTCCCATCCTTTGTTTTGGCACTCTCACTTGCCCTTGGCACTTCCATCTTTGGGTCTTTTCTGCAGCATTCTTTATATTTTGATCTGTCTCTGTATGGACCTTGATGGTGGTCTTCCAATATGTGTATGCAGAAAAGTTGAGAAAGAACTTTCCAAGGGGATAGGAGTGGAGTGGATGGGGAGTCCATCAGTGGTATCAAGTTTTGTTTTGTTTTTCACCTTTTTGAAATCCTTGTTTTCATTTTGTATTTAATTGTAATTTTGCCATTACTTTTGTGTAATGAATGTGTAATGAATGCACCGCTGGTTTGCATGCATGTGCCGCTGTTACAAAAGCATAATATGCTTTTGTTGTAACATATTATGTTCAAGTGAATAAATCTAAGAGATAGTGTGCCATCAGGATAAGATAGCACACCTTTAGCAGATTTCATAAATCTGTCAGTACTACTGAGTTGATGCAGTTTATGTAGTGTCATAAAGTATTGCACTATTTGTAGTAGTCAGTACTGAGTTGATGTAGTTTATATACTTGTCATAAAGTATTGCACTATTTGTCGTAGATAGCAGAAGTAATGTATTGTACGGAAGCTGATGCATTTTTCTGTCAACTGTTATGAACTATTGAGTAGGTTTATAGAGTGAACACATTTACAATGCAGTCATGTGTGCATTCACACTTGCACACATGAAGCTCTGCATAAACACACCAGACTTAATGAAAATTAACTTGAGAACAAAATCCTATAAAATGAGTAGTTGCTAAATAGCAGTAAATTCCCCCCAGTACTCCTTTGATATTGCACATCCCGACATGGCTTTTACATAATGCATCTAATTTGTTCATGGTTGATGTGATGTTGCCCATGTAAACAAGGCCATGTTCTATCAAGTTACATGTGCCAGCTCATCTGTGTCAATTGCTCACTAGAGTTAGGCACCAAGGTGACAGACAGACAACATTGGATTATGTGATGCAGCATTTTTTCGCTGAAGTGGATTTGTTTGGACAACATTAATCCAGATTGTGTCCGGGGTTTATTTGTTCCTCCTTGTATTCATTCTTGCTTTTGCTGGTATTTTATATTTTGCATTTGCTGAATAAAGGTTGATATGCATTAAAAGGTGCTTAGATTGTTTTCCCATCAAGCTTACTATCAAATTATTATAATCACCTCAGATGTAAATGCAAAATTTTGTTTCAGACTTTCAGTTTTACTTACATCTCAATTCTTGTGCTAAAATACTCATGCATTGACAAAGATAAAAGGATATCAGTACACATCCAATCAAGATCACAGCCTTGTTTGTTTGCTTGTTTAATCATGATGTCAAGTGCATTGCAAAGCACCTGTTCCGCAGTCCCCTATTCTTTTGATTTGTAAACCTGTCTCTAGCTCTCACCAAATGCCACTTCCATAGTTCATTATCAATCAATGGATTTACCTCTGCTTGCCATGGTACCAATCAACATGTGTTGTGATGATAATAGGTTAATTTCCATATCCAATCAACTGTCATCTGAAGATCACCATGATCACAGCTCAATGGGCTATTCCAGTTGAAATCCTTACACCCCCCTTGAAGATGTGACCTTAACTACTCACACTGGGAATGAGAAATTCAAATGGGATTACCCGAATGGGTCACTCCATTTGAAATCTGCACCCCGGTGTTAGGGATTAAGGTCATGTCTTCCATAGGGGGGTGTATGGATTCCAACTGGAATTGCCCAATATAAGATCTTATCTTATTGAAGTGACTTGTTGAAATCTAGTGTACCAAATAATCAAATCGGAAATGAGGCTACAACATGCCATTGAACCTTTAATTATTTGAATGCAATTATCTTTTTCATCTCTGGCTGATGCCAGCTAGCTGTTATGAATAATTAAAGGTGCCTTAGGGGCTACATTACAATAATAACATATTGCATACTGTACCTTTTTTCTTGTTGTTGTTTCCTGTATTATGTCAACTCTGTACACAATTTTATATTCATAACCTCATGAATATATGCAGCAAGTGCAACCCAAAATAATTTAACCTACGAGGTGCACCAGTGTAATTGGTTTTTGCCAAGGAGGGTGTATCACATCAGCATTTGACCAGGGCTAGTTGGAAGGAAATGTTGGAATTGGGAGGGAAATTTGATTCACCAAATGATAAATTCTAGAAAATTATGGGAAACTTCACAATCTTGAAGTGAAATTTGGCTTTATCTTCCACGGAAATAGGTTTTTTCCTGGATCCCTGCCTAAAAGCAAGTTGTCATAAGTACACGAATAGCATAACCAGTTAACCCTTTGTTTATTTCCCTCCACAGTTGGCTAGAGCTTCGTAGAGTACCGATGGAAAAAGATAGACTCATTACAGCAGAACCTTCGGTGAAAGCTGCCAATCAATACAAAAGCACATCAATTAATAATAGTGAGGAAGGTGATGATGATGAACTACTAGACATCACGGAGGAACCAGGCACTTCAAGACGGAGGACTTCCTCCAGGGGCATCATTGATATTGCAACAGGTGAACTAGTTTTTGCTGAAGTGGGAGAAAATACAATTCCCCAAACAGAATTGACACATTATAAAAAGTATTATATATATATATATTAAAGAAAAGTGATGTGAAAATTGGATGTATCACATAGTGACAGATGTTGATTGTGAAATTGATCAAGAAATGAACATGGAGAAAACGTGAGGTCAATTATTTTGGCAGATTATAAATTTGCCAATAATGTTCAGCAATTCATGTGTCTATGAAAAGTAGACCATTAAAATATTAAAGTGTATAAAACATGTGAAATAGATTGCCATAGTTATACATCACCATAACCGTTGATCATGAAATCACAACATTCACCCAATTCATATCCATCAGTATTACCAATTATAGTTTAATGAACGCGTATTACTTGTTGTGAGAGAAATTAGACAAAAATAATGCGCTTGTGCTGATGTTGATGCGTCTAATGCACAAGCCCCGATGAGGGGAGTGCATTAGATGCCTCAACATCAGCGCAAGTGCATTATTTTGTCTAATTTCTCAAGCAACATGTAATATGCGTTCATTTACCTATTTCATGCACGAGAAGAAACAAACACATAATTTTTGCTGTTTTTATAACAAAATTATCACTAAAAATGTTAACAAATAGAACCATATATAAATGCATCAACCCGCCTGAAAAATGAATCAAGCCTAGGCTATGTGAACGCGTGCAAAAGCACTGCGCGTAGTACGCGGAGTGCACATTATACACAATCAATGCATGGTTTGGATTTTTCTAACGCTTGCTCTGATTGGTTCTCGCTATCCAAGAGTGTATGAAAGAAACATACTACTCTAGTGCATAAAACATGCAAATCCTAAACACTACAGAAATGTTTTGAATGTCAAGAACTGCCTGGTGTTACTTGAAAAAAGAATTAATCTTCCTGCACAGTGTAGATTAGCAGTTTAATACTTGGCAAATACAGCTTACTAAATGTGGTATTTGATGAAACCCACACCAAAGGAGCAGGGTTTAATTTCACCACTTGAAAAGTCTACTTATGCATGAGGGATTTGTTTTCCTCAGCACACACAAAAACTCACCTATCTAACTTCCTATGCGCTCACATTGCATCAAAGTTACAATAAACATGGCAAATTTGCCCTGATGTAGGTCAGCCTTCCAGTGCTTATAAATATCTGATTTAGACATCAAGATAACGTAGGGTTTGATGGAAACTATCTTCCTTGGGAAAATAACATGTTAGTAATCCGCTTTAATAAAGCAGTGTAAGGATAGGAATAATAATAATTCTACTAGTAGCAAGTAGTATAGTGTGAAATGTAGGCCTGGGGATTGTAAAATAGGTACGGGTGAGTCCTATGAATCATTGGATGAAGACACAAAACCGATTTAAAAGTGATACTAGCAAATACAGTGAACAGATCATCTATTAGGTACAAATATTGCATAGCTTTTTTCAGGGTTGAAGTGATTGACTTGTAAAATGAGTATCGTAAATATGAAGAAAAGAGCAAGTTTTTGAACTTGATTGATGGTAAAGATAATTATTGCTCATTTTGTCAATCAAGTATTCAGTTGTTTTTTTCTGATGATATTCAATATCAGTTTTTGGCTAGGTTTTACAATAAGGTACACCCCCCGGGGGGGGGGGGGTACTCAAGTTTGGTTTTGGTAGGGATGTGCCGCTGAGATTTTGGAAGTAGACCCATAAATATACCAAATTTTCAAGAAATTTGGACCCATTGATATACCAAAAGTCAAAATTTTCGGCCGAATTTAACCAAAATTTTTTAAAGTCTTAGTTTTTACAAATGTTTCCAAAATTTTGGGAAAATTTTGGCTAGATTAAGGGAAAATTGGGCTGTTTTCCGAAAAAATTGAGAAATTTTTGAAAAGAGGACCCATTCATATACCAAAATAGGCTTTGAAAAAGGGGTCATTGATATACCAGAAGGCTGAAAATACTACCCATGTTTGCGGCACGTCCCCGTATTGTCATTTGTACTGAGTACCCCCGGGTACACCCTCCCATGAGCTTACTTTATTCCATGAGTGTACACCATTCTCCAAATAATGAGATGACGGACATCAATAGATTAATTGCTGTGTTTAATTAACCCTTGTTAAAATTTATTCCTTTAAGTTAGGTTAATATATAACCCTTCAACCAATAGTTATTTCATGCATGAAAATGTTGCCACATGTGCATCAATTATTTCACTATACAAAATTTTCACGTGTGAGGGACGGAAATCAATAGAATAAGCAATCACCACCATTAGTTACATCTTCAAGTTTTCTATTGAAACTTATACACATGTTTAATCAATATATACTTTTCATGAATGAGTAATGTTCCATCTCTCCAAAAATTAAGAAATTTGACTCAGTTTGTTTTCAAGGCGTCTATGAAGCGGGTCCAAAGTTTATGTGAGGGACGGACATTTTCTATGTGAGGGACGGACAAAATGTTACAAAATTTCAAATTTGGCAAGATTTCTCCAAATCCACCACTTATGCTATCCTTGACATCTAAATGAAATGCAGTTGTCAAAATAATTCAAGTTCAGTGGAAATATCATATGATTATACCCCCTAAATACTTGTGTGAGGGACGGACAGCTTGTCTGTGAGGGACGGACATATGATGGCCTAAATATCTTATTCAGTGTGTATTTCACTTTTAATTTCACATTACACAGAAGTTTTACTTCATGCTGTTTGTTTTCAATACCCAATTGTAGTTTTACTGATAAAGAAGCAGTAATTTACAATAATATTAATTTTAATAAGTTGGTGTGAGGGACGGACAGCCCCTCTTTTTTAGCAACAGGACCTTCAATTCCAAATATTTGTGAGCATGACCTTCTGGGATTGGCCTGAATTTGTTTTAGACAGACTCTCTGACTGGGTAGAAGAATTGGGTTTAATATATTAGTGGCCAAATATTTTCACTCAACATACATTGGTACCTGTACATCCAAAATCAGTTGGTGTGAGGGACGGACATGTCGGTCCCTTAATTAATTAAGGACTAATAACTCTTAGATTTAAAGATTGGTAATTTTAGTTTCTTTATCTCTAGTAACGTGAGCACTAATATTGATAGATAGGGTGTATGCTATTTTAATTCCTTAGAATATTTCTCAGAGAAACAACTTTTTTGGATTTTTATCCGTGAGGGACGGACAAAATTTCTAGCATTCACCTTCCATGACCTCCAACTCTCTTCTGAAAGACATCTAATTAAAAATCTCATTGATATTTCATGTGGCAGGGGTTGCACTATTGATATGTAAACAAAAATATTTTCACTCAACATACATTGGTACCTGTACATCCAAAATAAGTTAGTGTGAGGGACGGACATGTCCGTCCCTCACATTAATTAAGGACTAATAACTCTTAGATTTAAAGATTGGGAATTTTAGTTTCTTTATCTCTAGTAAGGTGAGCATTAATATTGATAGATAGGGTATATGCTAATTTAATTCCTTGAAATGTTTCTCAGAGAAAAAACTTTTTTGGATTTTTATCCGTGAGGGACGGACAAAATTTCTAGGGTTCACCTTCCATGACCCCTCCTATCTTCTGGAAGACATCCAATTAAAAATCTCATTGATATTTCCTGTGGCAAGGGTTGTACTAATAATCTGTAAACAAAAATTGACAATAGCATCTAATCTCTTTCTAAGAGAAGTATTTTCATAATAATGCAACATAGTGTCCGTCCCTCACGCTACAGATAATGCACGCAACTTTAGCGGCACGAAAAACACAAAATTTGAGACAAATTTTTCTTTTTTCTTTTAGATTATTAAAATATAATCCTTTCCACCAAATTAAAACCATTTTTTATGGAAATTTGAATAAATCCTATTTTTTCACCAAATGTTACCTAATTTCCGATCACACTCCATACCAGATGCCAAACTTCACCCAGATTTTTGGCTTGAATACTTTTTATAGTAAAAATTTCATTTGAATGATTACAGCTACCAGCTGTATGTCGTCCATGCGATCTTATGTCGCGTATATCAAAGTACAACACAAATGCACATTGCACAACCTTAGATACATGATTGAACAGATTTATCAGGATCGGTATAGTAAACTGGTTAACAAAGTTCTTTGTATCTGATCCAGAATGTTCACTTACTTGTGTACGTTTCAACAACACCTGTTGTCTTTATCAACACTTGATAGGTAGTGACTGCTATTGGCAACCAACGCTAGAAGTAGTTCCAGCGTTGATCTTGGAGTTGCCAGTCTGTTTTCCTTCAAGGGATTTTCTTGATCCTTGAGTTAGGAGGCTATAGAAATAAGAGAACGAAGGACAGTACCAACTCTCTCACATTTTTGATGAGAACGTTCCTGCAACCTTATTGGTTCAACCTTATTGGTGTGATATGACACGATATCACACACTTAAGCGCGTGGATGTCAGTTGTATTTAGCCGCTGTCGTGCATCTATCGTCTCGTATAACACGGGCGACATCATTGTTTTTGGCGTAAAACAACCTGGCTTTTCCTTTTTGTTTTACTTAAAATAATGATGTCGCCGGTGTTTTATGAGACGATAGATGCACTCCAGAGGCTAAAACCAATACCTTTATTCTCTAAATGAAAATACTAACCAATCACAAGTGAGTTGGCTTGGTTGGATTTACTTCTGTGTTACGCATATGCAGGTGTTCATCACAAAGATCATCACACTGTTGGCAGCTGTGTTATTCAAATGAATTTCTACTATAGTATTTACTTTTGAGCATTATTCGTATTATGAGTTACTTGCCAGTTACGACTTAACTGTTTGTTGTGATTCACATTACAGGGTCACCCCTAGTAGAAACCATAGAAACCAACCCCTTAGAAGCAACACACTATGAAGACTTCCATACCATTGATTGGGTCCGTGACACACAGAGATACCGCAGCAGGAGGAAAGCCATACAGAAGAACCGCAGGGAATCATGCTGGGATGCCATTAAGGCTGCCACTGATGCAGGAGCTGGATGGATCGTTGTATTACTGGTGGGGATAGCAGCAGGTAGGTTGCAATAGGCTTCCATATGAAATAAGGGTTTAAATCTTCCACAGAGGGTCTATGTTTTTTTTAAATGGATCATTAGGGTTAATTTCTTTGAAACCCATAATGATGATACTCGCCCTGTATATGGCTGTACCTATACCTTCCACAACTGGGGTGAGTGTTTCATATAGAAGTTACCTAATTGTCTATTCTACACTCCCTAAATATTCGATGTGTGGATGCAATAGTCCATTGGCTGTACTGTGTACATAGGTCAGGGATTGTCCATCATGAGATGGGACACACATGCTCGGGGGAGGTTCAAATGTCTTGAGTTCAATGCTCATGCCAGTGGGAGGTTCATGAGTCTTAGCCGAGGTTCATGAATCTTCATTGACTTCACATGCTCATGCCAGGGGATACCAAAAGTCACCCTAAACAGGACTGAAAATTGTGAAAATGATCCCAATATATGGCCTAATGATCACAGAAAACTCAATTTTTGAGAAGAAAATTGGAAACATCATAAACAAATACACAGGTGCAAATGTAGAATACTCTAGAAAATGTCTTGGTGTTTGAAATCAAAGTGTGTGACAGGTTACTGAATGCTGGCAATACTGCTGTCATGGGGATTGAGAGTGATTGGATGTCAAATGGTATGATGGCTGCTCAGGGTAAAATACTGAGGACTCACACAACAATGCTTCATCTCCATTAGCTCCCTTGGGTTATGTTATGTATAAATGCAATTGCGCATATAAATAATATTACCCAGGAGAGCTAATGGCAATGAGGCAGTGGATTTGTTTGTTTTATTCACTCACAAAAAAGGAAAATAGAATGACTTCTAGCTGCTTTAAGGTGGTACTACACCCCTTTTAATTTGTGACTATTTCTGCATTTTTCTCAACTAATAAAACACTGGTAACAAAAGTTATGTATATTAGCTTATATTATAGGGGCAAGGAATCCAGTTACTACACTGGAATTTCAGTGACTCAAGACAAGTAGTTATTGATTTATTGATCAAATAATTGGTTTTCCTTAATTTTTGACTGTAACTCCACAACTGTTGTCTGTGCTGAAATATAGTTATCAGTGCAGTAGTTGTAGTCCTTGCCCCTGTAATATACATATCTTACTTGTCACCAATGCGCTATAATTTGTTGAGAAAAATGCAAAAATAGGCACAAAATTGCCAGGGGTGTAGTACCACCTTAATATAAGAAGTAAACACTGACTTCTAATTCTTTTCAACAAAACTATTAGGTTTAAATAAATCTAACAACAGAGATGAACTTTTAGGCTTGTAAAACTGGTAACTTCTATATCTTATTCCCACTCATTTCTAAATAATTAATGACAGTGCTCTTTCAATTCCATAGAGGCATGGCTGTAAAAGTGGCTGTAGTACTATATACAAGTGAAATTGGACCTCTTCCCATATTCCTGTTATGTCTATCCGGTTCACCTCATTGTGTTAGAGCTGCATTGAGCTGCGCTTCACAACAGTCCCTTGTGGTCCACTTGGTGGATATAAAACTTAAATTGTTTTTACACTTTGTTTATTTCAATCCAGGTACATGTGCTGGTATCATTGACATTGGAGCAGGATGGTTAGCGACCTCAAAATGGGAGTTTGTCCAGCGATGCTTTTTGGCTCAACCAAGAAGAGTGCTGCTGGATCCAAAATGACACAGACACAGGTTTTAGCCCTACTGAAGGCTGTGACCAGTGGTTTACCTGGGCTGAAATGTGTCATCATATGAACATTGATGCAGGGGCTTATGTAATCAACTATCTGTTTTATGTGTTATGGGCTGTATTTATGGCATCGCTAGCTGTGTTATTAGTGAGGGCGTTTGCTCCATATGCATGTGGCTCTGGAATCCCTGAGGTTAGTTTCATGGTGTGTGTTTGTGGGTGTATGTGTCATGCTGGGGCCCGGTGGGGGGGGGTAATTTTTTTAAAGAGTTAACAGCACATCTGTATTTATTCATAAAGTGTTACAAAAGCTCAACATTTATGGCATAACATAATCCATGATAATAAAAGTGTCCAACTCGCCAAGGTCCTGACCAGTCTAAAAGAACATTGTAAGGACAAGGTTACCTGCCCAAATCCTAGTATAAACATTCAGTAATTGTTGGTATTTAGTTCTTGCATAAACCTGCCAGGCCAATGTTGTTAGACCTTTAATTGTTTGGTGCAATGCTCTTAGTGCTATATGCACAAATTGTGTAAACTAAAAGTAAAGAATTTTGATTTTATTTCATCAGGTTTTCATCATAGAAAAAGACTGATTTTGGATTTCAGTTGCCATGACACTTACATCTGTGTTTAATGAAGCTGTAAAAATGCTGTTACTGTATTTGGTATCAAAAAATTAAAGTTTTAGTATCATTAAAAGGGCATTTTGTGATCCACAGCCTCATCCCCCCACTTTTCTCAAAAGAAGTTGAGATTTTTATACCACTGGAAACCTCTGGCTACATAATGTTTATGTACCAAAAATTTCTTGCAGATTAATTTGTTTAGCGAAAATTGTGTCAAATTTGAATTTCGTTCTGGTATACCAGAACGAAATTACAACAGTGGCCTATGGAGCAGTGTAATACACATAATCATGCATAACTCGCAACCGCAAAATTGGAATCAACTGAAATTTTGGGAATAAGCTGTTTTCGTGGATATCTACTGAAAAATGTCATAAAGGATGCTAGGATCACAAAATCCTCCTTTAAGTCCTGAAAATTTTCTTAATGAAATCTAATTTATTTTGTATGCTAACAGATCAAGACCATCTTAAGTGGTTTTATCATGAGAGGCTACCTAGGCAAGTGGACATTACTCATCAAATCTACTACCATGATGCTAGCAGTAGCAGCTGGACTCAGTCTTGGCAAAGAAGGCCCTCTAGTTCATGTAGCCTGCTGCTGTGGCAATATTTTCACTTATTTGTTTCCAAAATACAGCCGCAATGAGGCCAAGAAAAGAGAGGTAAGTATCAGTTGGAAAGTAGGCATGCCATGCGCATAAGTCATTGTCCACTCAAAACTGCTGTTTTATAGATAAACAAGACCCATATGAAGGAACAGAAATGGGCTATTCCATTTAATATCCACTCTCCCGCCAACATCTTCCATGGGGGAGTATGAATTTCAAATGGAATGAATTCATTTAGTCAGCTCCATTTGAATTTCATAGACTCTCAGCGAAAAATTCAGCCTGAATCTTCCACACAGAGAGGGTGACTTTCAAATAGAGTTGGTTAACGTGCTAATTCTGTTTCCAAATCAGTGTGGACTTTTTAAAACGAATGCAGTTGATAAGCCCGATTGATGCATATGGAAACTACATGATTCATTCTTTGCAGAAACACCAAGAGAAGTCATGGACATATCAAAGAAATCCAAATCAAATAAATTAAGTACAATAAATAAGTACCTAATTGTGAAAACATTGAAAAATCTAAGGAAAATGTTATAAACTGAAAGAAGACTATTGAAAACTATGAAAATGTCATGTTATTTAATGGTCATAGACACAAATTCAGAATAATTATGTAACTATATTTGCACTCATCTTACAAAACTGTCATTGACATTGTTGATTTCCTTAGTTTTAGTAGTTAAAAGTAATAAAAATGTGTATGATTAGTATGTTATTTACTTCTTACTTTTAGGTGTTATCAGCAGCCTCTGCAGCAGGTGTTTCTGTAGCATTTGGAGCGCCCATTGGAGGTGTTTTATTCAGTCTTGAAGAGGTAGGTGCTCACAAAGCTGTCAAATATGTCAGTCAACCAAAACCAGAATAACTTTTCACTTCATAACTCTTATAGTGGTGTCTGTAGTAAAATGTGTTCCTGAAACATTTGGAGCTCCAATTGTTCAAAGTTCCAAGATATATTTTCTTGAACACTTTACAAAGAAGGAAAGCTTGCTTACTGCTTGCTTATTTAGGGTGGTTTTCCCGAACCAAGATAGCTTGCCATATCCTCCTGTCCTGCATCGCCATTCCCAGGTCAGATGGTTCTAGTCCAGTGTCCTGCTTGAGTACATCTACATAAGTAAGGGGTGGTCTACCAGGGTTTCTTATTCCATGTTTGGATGTCCAGATTATCAGATAGGTGACAGGTTCGCACTTACTCCTGAAGCAGTGTCCAGCGAAGCGTGTTCTCCTTTCTCTGATCTTCTGCGAGAGTCTTGGAAGGTCTCCATACAGTTGTTTATGTGCTGCTTCAAATGGATGTTGCACACTGCCCTAAGCATTCGAGTATAATAGCTGTCCAGATCTTCAGATAGTTTAGGAGTTATGGTCCAGGCTTCACAGAAGGAAAGACTATTAATATATGACTATTTTGAATGATTTATTATTCATTGTTTCAGATCAGCTATTACTTCCCACTGAAAACCCTGTGGAGATCTTTCTTCTGTGCATTAGTGGCAGCCTTTGTACTACGCTCTATCAATCCATTTGGCACAGAGCATTTAGTCATGTTTTATGTGGAATATGATACGCCATGGTTCTTTTTTGAGCTGATACCGTTTATGTTACTTGGAGTATTAGGGGTAAGTAAAAATGTGTATATTTTATACATATAATTATGTACTTTGAGGGCTGGCTTGGAAAGTGGTTCTTGTTACTGAAGGTGTTTTACCCTTAAGGCGATATAATACCCTGATTTTCATCAGTACCCATCTTCTTTTTTTTGTTGCAAATTTATGAAGTATATAAATATGTTCATCATCTCATGTCCTGAACTTATAAAATATCTCTACATACAAAGTGGTTTTAAACCATTTTAGAAAATCATTTTAGCCCTATATATTTTTTTTTGTTTACTGTATCCTGGTAACTGAGATGTGTGTTTCATAACAAACCATAATTTATTCTATTGAACATGTCCAAGTAGAATACATGAATAGAATACATTAAATCCTTTGTTATACTATCTATAGAAATGTACTCACTGATTATAACACTGAATAAATTAAATAGGCCTAATCTCTTCCATATAGACAATTTAATACTACACCATGTATGTATCTTCTATAATGTGTTGTTAGGAAAAGAGATTAAAAAAAGGCTATAAGGTCATCAAAGGTCAGGTTATAGGTCAATTGGTTCAGGTCAAATTCAGGCATCAATTTTGAATACATGTGATAGTCTGTGATATCATACATGTCATAATGAGGCATCAATTTTGATATTTTGTCTGTTACTGGATATATAATGGAAATTTGTGAGGTGGATATACTAAAATACCTTGGGATGTAAATGGTGAATACAATTTAGATTGCCTAGTTGAGATGGATTGGGCAAATAAATATAAAATAGTTACCAAAATCACAAAAATGAAGCTTACGGAAAACTACCTAATATGGTGGTATAGGTGACAAAAATACAATCTTTTTCAACATTGCTGTAGTGTGGTTGTGGTAACCTGTTACCTATGGCTTAATTAAGTTTCAGTGACATAGTGTCGCAAGTTCAAAATACAAAATATAGCTCAACATTGAAAATAGAAGCATTTTAACCGGTTTGTTTTTTGATAGTTGTGGAGCACCAAGTTCATGAAGTCATAAAAGAAATCAGGGACCACTTATTCCCATTTTACATATCAACATTATTTCCCTAATGTGTTAGCAACACATATCCAAAATTTTAACGAAATCCGTTGATAGTAAGCTTTTCAAAATGAAGTGAATTTAAAACAGCAGTGATGTACCACTTTTTGGCTTATACCATTAGAAGCATGTACGCGTCATTGATACTGATGCCACCAATTGAACGAGAAGATTTGCCCCTTCATTTTGCATACCACTTTGTCCAATTTCTTTTTCTCATTTCTTCACAAAATGCAAAAAATGCAAAAAAATGCAATGGGTGTAGTACCCCCTTAATAAAGAAAGTTTTATCTAGAAAGCATTTCTATTTGGGATTGTTACACAATAGACATTCACTTCATATGCATGGTCACTGATTCAAACAAGAGCATCAACCAAGATATTGTCACAAATCTGTTGATATGAAGCAAACTGTACTTTTGAAACTTAAATTAATAGTTGTGATGGAGAAATAGAATTGCACCTCTTCACAATTGGTTATTGATTTTAGAAATATTGTGTATCAGATTTTTCTGATATACTTCTGTAAAATAACGTTGGGATGTACCAGTTTAAATCCATACACAGCGAAGACATGACCATAATCTTCTATACAGGGAGTGTGAATTTCAAATTGAGTTACGAGAATGAGTGACTCCATTTGAAATCTATACCCCCCTGTGTGGAAGATTAAGGTTATGTCTTTCATAGGGGGTGTATGGATTTCAACTGGAATAGCCCATTGTGACAATACTGTTATAGAAATGAAAACATTCCATGTTGTTTTTATTCTCAGGGTTTATATGGTGCTTTCTTCATTAAAACTAATCTACGATGGTGCAAATTCCGCAAAACATCTCGGCTACGCCAATTACCTGTTATAGAGGTGGGTAACCAAGAGAATATTTAGAGAATAAATGATAGGAATTTTTGTTTTTAGTATCTTCTGTCATGTCATAGAGGATACGGTAGCAGATAGCAAAACCTGAAATTACTATCGTTTATTCTCATTCTTAGTTGAATATTATCTCAATAACTAATAACTACATTATTTTGAAATTAAGAAAACTCCCTATCCTAAATTAACCAAACTTGTTTACAACTTCAGTTGCAAGTCTACGCACTAGGCATATGCCTACAACACGCTACATATGATTGCCTTGACTAGTGTGTTCTGCAAGGACTAGGCCACTGTCATCTATTGCCTGATAGACAACACCCAGGAATAAATGAAATTTTGCGTTTGCAACGTTACAATAGCCACTGGATAAGAATATTCATTCAGTAATGAGAATTGGACATTTGAACATTGAGAAAAACTAGTGTTTAAGAGAATTGTCTTACAGTGCGCTAAGTATCGGATTGAACATAACAATTCTATTAAACATTGGTGAGCTTCAAGCACTATACTTTGGTTCATCTAAAGTTTTGTAGTGACATCAATGCTTTTATGTGATTGTGCTGCAAGCGTACCAACAAACCACCCTTGTATGTGTGTGTGTATACTCTGTGCGATTAACTGTACATATACAATTTGATGCTGCAACCAGCGAAATACGCAATTATGTTACTACAAAACTTAAGGTGAACCAAAGCATAGTTGTATAATAGAATGTATCAGTTATATTTTGTGTAATCTGTTTTATTTGGGTATGGTAACTTTGTTATTAGGCTTAGCATGGGGTAGGATATGGATGATTTTTAGTTTTAGTCTCAGAATTTGTACACCGCTTCACCTTTGATCCAACATGTGTCTGCACATGGTCCTCATTTTGTCATTGTCCAAATTGCAGATAAACCTGACACTTCTTTACTACCCCCAATTTATTTTTCCCTCCCCCTCCCCTTTTGCCGGTGGGTGGTACGTCTTTCTCCAGCCACTCACTAGATTTAAAAAAATATTTCCTTTATAATCCTGAATTGGGATGTACTTAATGTGCAATATGTATTTATCTAACCAAGGAGTTATATATTAATTTGTACCAGTAAAAAAGTGGAAGAAATAAATCAAGTTAAAAGTAATGTGTTTGTCTGTCAGTGTGTCTGTGTGTCTGTCTATATGTCTATCTCTCTTCTCTGTCTCTTTTCCTGATGGTGCTATCTCTCTGTTTTTAATGATTCATTATTTCTCATTCAGGTGATTGGCTTAACATTTGTGACTGCGGTAATAAGTTATCCTAATCCATACACAAGGGAAAACACAAGTGAGTTAATAGCAACACTATTTAGGGAGTGTGGTCCAGAAGATAATTTTGACTTGTGGTAAGAAACTTAATTTTTATGTATTTGTTTTTATTTATCAATTTTTATCTATTTAAAAAAATTAGTTCTGTATTTTTTGTGATCACAACTAGTACTAATCTCAGCACCCCAACCACTTAATCCTGACTCAAATCATGTCAATCCCAATCCATTACCTTAAGCCTTGTGCTAATGACCTTATGTGTGAAATCTTACCCATACTTGATATTATATATTTTTTCAGTGATTATAAACGTAACTACACCCGGGTTGATCAGGTAGACTATCCTAATGTTAAAGCAGGCCCAGGTGTAGACAGAGCTATGTGGCAGCTATCATTAGCATTACTATTCAAGGCTATCATTACTGTATTCACATTTGGCATCAAGGTAAGCTATGTGGCAGCTATCATTAGCATTACTATTCAAGGCTATCATTACTGTATTCACATTTGGCATCAAGGTAAGCTATGTGGCAGCTATCATTAGCATTACTATTCAAGGCTATCATTACTGTATTTACATTTGGCATCAAGGTAAGCTATGTGGCCAGTGCCGCCGACAAGGGGGGGGGGGACCCGGGGTCCTAGGGGGCCCGTAAAAACTGAAGAAGAACATACCTTACTATGGGCAGTAAAAGCAAAGAAAAGGGACCTCAGGGGCCCGTAAAAGGTAAAGAAAAGATACCTAGTGTAATTAAGGCATATTTTCTTTGCTTTACTATACGGGCCAACAAAGGTCTCTTTTCTTGTCCATTTTTTTTTTTTATGAGTCCATTAAGGTATCTTTTCTTTGCTTATTAAGCTGTTTTACATAGTCACTTTAAGCTCTTTTCTTTTCTTTACGGGCGTATGGTATCTTTTCTTTTCTTTTTTACGGGGTCACTACGGTCTCTTTTCTTTGCCTTTACGGATCCATTATAAGTTCTGTTTTCTTTGCTCTTTTACGGCCCATAAAAAGCAAACAAAACTAGCGGGCCCATAAAAAAAAAAAAAAAAGGAAATAGATGTCCATTAAAAAAAAAATACAAGATAGCTTTTGAAGTACACACTCTAATAAAAATTTCACTTGAATTTACAGTTTGCTTTTGCCAAAATAGTCATCCTCGATATAATGAAATCTTCAAGAAATCAGGGAGTGCAGCTTAATCGTGGGAACACAAATTGCAAATGTTTGCGCGCTTCTCGCACATTGTGAACTTTATTATTGATGCAAAACAAAACAATTTTCACCTATTACAGCTGAACACAGTATACAAATTTATTTCATTTCTTAAAGAACTTTCTAGCCTTTAGGCATATGTGAAAGTTACAGTTTGTAATGTCTTGTTGTTACCTTAAAAGATAAACTTGCTTGACTGGCATGAGCTTGATTGACCATGATACCATGTGTAGACCATATGAAGTACTTAGTCAATTTCAGAAAAACTTACAAAGGTCATAGTAAGTTTGATTTAGTATGGGTTAGTGCTTGGCAGATTACACTAAAGATTAAAATTAGCTTGGCAGTGGCTAACCTCTTAGTTGAGATGAATACAATAATTCGAGTGTAGTTGCTAGCTATATGCCTCAACACCAGTCCAAAAGCCAATGCAACATTTGTGTTCATTACTAATGCTGAATTTATTTTTGCTTTCCATGTACAGGTTCCAGCAGGGTTATTCATTCCTAGTATGGCAGTTGGTGCTATTGGTGGTAGAATGGTTGGTGTGTTTATAGAACAATTGGCTGTGTAAGTACTAATTATTCATCTTTAACTTTAAGGTTGGTCTTAACCCTGCAATTATGGAAACTTATTTGAAATTTGTGCGAAAATCCATTTTTTAATGATTTTTTTGAAAATTAAGCATTTTTTGATCATTTTTGGTGCAAATTTCTCAAAAACAGTTGGTCAAAATTCAAAGAAGAATATATTTTTATCTAGTTTAAAAAAAAAAATTGGCCCAAGAATTTTTTTGTTACGTTTAACGAAAAAGAAGTGGGCCAAAAACTGTTTTGGGGAATTTGGGGCAAAAATGAGCATTTTGTCCCAAATTTCACCTCACAGATGAATTTATCAAGTCTTTTCCATTCTAAATATGTATACTTTTATATACTTTAGACCAATTTAGCAGTTATGAGGCCCAAAAGTTTCTATAATTCCAGGGTTGAGACCAACCTTAATTGGTATGTTAGTTGATATTATTGGCAAAATGACATGCATAAGTAACTCTACTCCCATCATTTTCTACTTGCAAATTCAAAATATTTAACTATTTGAAGAAGTGAAAATAAAGAGTCAACCAAGGACTGTTGTCAAGGTGGAGGCATTATGGTCAATGCTTTGTGTCGAAAACCTCACAATTTTGCAAGAACTGCAAAATATTTATTTGCTCTCTATATTTGCCTATATCTTATTTAAAATAAGGCAAAGTAATTGCAACAGGTGATCAACTCTCTCTTCCCTTGTCATGTTCTGTTACCATAGGCAACATCCTGACTGGTTTATCTTTGAGAGTTGTACAGCAGCTGGCAAGTGTATTACACCTGGTTTATACGCAATGGTTGGAGCTGCCGCAACACTAGGGGGCATCACAAGAATGACAGGTAGGTTTGCATTCTTAGCAACATGTGTAAAATATTAGAAGATTATCAACACTGGTGTTGGTGTTTCTCTTATTTACTAAAATGTTATGTCAGTAGAAGTGTACATATAAACATCCACAAGCAATAGATGTATAAATAAGAACAACAACACACTAAAATATCCCTCTTCATAAAAATGTTTTGATATAAAAATATATTGCAACATTTATATGTTGCATATCTTTTAGAGATGATTAGCTATGGCTCTCATTATACTTCCTTCTGAGTATGCTACTGATCTTATCAGTCAGATTTGTATGTTAAGAAAATGCATTTATCCTTTCTTTACAAAAACATAACATTCTTGATTAACACTTATATACGCAAGGCATTTTTTTGTAACACATGAAATGGGGTTGTAAACCCCTCTAAAAATTGAATACCTGAGTGGAAGAAGGGCCCAACTCCAATTTTTTACAAAAATGAGTTAGACCCATCATTTTATTGCCAGCAGACTGTTCTTCCTTGTGTGTGAAAGATGAGCCAAAATCCTCACTCTAAATAGTCTTCCATGGACCCTTAATCATGGTTTTCATGGAAGAAAGGCCCAACTCCATGGAGTTGGGCCCTTCTTCCACAAATATTGGGTTAAAGAGGAATTTTGTTCATCCATGAAATCTGCTTTTCACTACAATAAACTTTCTTGCTACATATTGCATGCTTCTACTTGTGCAATTAATGGATTTCTGTAGCTATTTATAACACATCTGCTTACAGAACTGGTTCTTGCAGTATATTAGTGGAAGAATGGCCCAACTCCAGCTCGTATTAAGACCTGTGCCATTGCCATGAAAACATTATATATAATTTCGAATGTATGTAATATTGTATGTTCATGTATTGAAGGTCCCCTGAAGATGAAAACATTCTGTGTATAAAACTTTTCAAAATATTAAGTTTTTCTTAATATCTCAAAAACAGTTTTGATGGAGTTGGGCCCTTCTTCCACTCAGGTATTCAATTATATTCTAAACTTCTCATGCTACTATATTTGATTGCAATGTCAGCTGAAGTATGGCATCAATTGGTTAGAATATGCCCTGACCTCTAGCCTGTATTTTCAATTTGAAAAGCATTAAAAGTTTGTTCGGCTTATAATAGGCAAAAAAATAAGACTCATAACACTGTGTATTGATATAGAATGACATGCACGTAGTTTGCCGCAGCACTACTTGTTGAATGTTGCATAATGCCTGACTGGCACACCTTTATGTGAATTTATGTGAGCGTGACTTGGGACTTTATTGATGCGCGTGGTAAGAAAAGCCGAATAATATTTGCCTATTATAAGCTGAGCAAACTTCATGCATGGTTTATACTTAAAGTGTATCTTTTTACACAGTAATATATGTTAAATTAAAATTAAATATCAAACTGTTCATCTGGATTTACTGTTTTGAGTTGGCTACAGTATCATGTCTCATCCGAGATGCATCGTCAGGCCTAATGGGCGTGCACACAGTTGGCTACAGCACTTCTAGTTGAATGTTGCATAATGCCTGACTGGCGTATGCTTATGTGAATTTATGTGAGCGTGAGTTGGGACTTTATTGATGAGCGTAGTAAGAAAAACCGAACAATATTCGCCTATTATAAGCTGAACAAACATGCATGGTTTATACTTAAAGTGTATCTTTTTACACAGTAATATATGTTAAATTTAAATTAAATATCAAACTGTTCATCTGGATTTACTGTTTTGAGTTGGCTACAGTATCACGTCTCATCCGTCAGGCCTAATGAGCTGGCGCTTGCAATAAATTTAACCGATTCAGTCTTTGGTGTCTTAATCATTGTGATTTCTTTTACATGAGTGCAGAATGAGTGCAGTATCATGCATCTGTTCTTGTCACTTTGATTGCTTTGACCAATCAAATAAGTGTAGATTTGTCTCTTTTTAAGGTATTTTAGAGAAATTTACACATTTCTTGAAGAGTTTACAGGACAGTGTAGATTCGATAAATTTTGGATAAAGGCTATCCAAAGGCAATGGTCACTACAGTAATAATTTCATTTAAATGAACACAGTACGCAATCATATTTCAAAGGGCAAAATGTGGGTGGGGCAAAATCAAACCAATCAAAAGACATTATCAGGAAATACCAGCCAATCACTAGTGAGTTGGATGTGGGTGTTCATCATGCTGTGTTCATTCAAATGAAATTCTTACTGTAGTTTCTGGTATGGTCAGTGGAAATTTGTGGTCATTTTAAAATACACCTACATACTCGTATAAGGCTTTCATTCATTTGAATCATAATTGCTCCATTCATCTGAGTCACTTTCACTTTCTGTGTCACTCTGCTGTAATGCATCATATCTTTTTAATAGTTTGGACACAAAAGAATCATTTTCTGGCTCTTCCACTTCTCTCTCAGTCACTGGTCTTAATATTGTACCTGCAAAGAGGATGGTTTATCATTACAATACTGATCCGGGTATAGTAGGGCTCAAAATATGTGACGGCTAGGAACTATTCCCCCCACCCATAGCCCCTGTAAGAAAGATTTGTCAATGGGTAATGAAAAAAACACGAAGGTTACTTTTTATAGAATTTATTCAAAATACCCCTCATAATCAAACCCCATTTAAAAAATATCCAGAAATTGCTTAAGATCTGCAAAAGATCCTACCCGTAATTATTTGCCCAAACCCTGGAAGTTTATCGTCTTGCAAAGTGCTTCTGCTTACATGCTTTGTAGATTATCTCATTAATGATCCTGCTTACTGTGGGCCTACCTTGAATTAGTGTGAGTAGATTTCTGCTATATCTATCTATCGGAGGAGTCAGTACCAGGCTTATCCTTTGTGCAGGTTCCATAGGAGTATGGGTAGGAGTACTAGTAAGAGTATGTGGTAGTGCTGCAGGGATGTTGGCAGGTTGGGTAGGAGGTAAAAGAGCTGGGGTGTTTGCCCCATCAACTTGTGTTACACAAGGAGGAGGTGACAGGGACTCTGTATTTCCATTGGTTTGTGAAGGAGATGGTGGTTTTGAAGGATCAACTGAAAGTGGGGGTGGTGTCAATGATAGTGGGGGTGGTGGAGGCAGTATGTCATAATTTGGTGGTATAGTAGGATCTATGGGCATACACATTTCATTGGGATCAGGGGTAAGGGAAGTTATCAAATTGACCTTGTGAAGTCATTGATGCTTGTTTTTCATATGTATTATTATTATCTGGTGGCAAGGATGCTGGAGGAGTGGGTGTTTCAGGATTGTGTGGTCTGCTGTGTCCTTCATCAGGAATGGTCTTGTGCTGCACTTCCTGTTTCATATATGTATCTTGTGAAGGGCTATAGTTTTCGTGGGATTGGGACTGTGGTTTGTGATCTTCCTGTGAAGGCTTGTCCACCTGTATATCAGCCACAGGGTTTCCTGAATCTGACGTCGCTGATTGACTAGCTTTGACATCATGATATATTTCAAACTCTATGCCCTTCGCCTTTCTTTCGTTCTGTGTTCTGCGATTCATTCTTGGGCTTCTGGGCGTGTTTTCTTCCTTTTGTTCCTGTAGATAGATGAAAGATATGAGATCATTGGTAACACATCCTTTTCTGAAAATACTCATATTTAAATATTTAAATTCAAGATATTTGTAATTTACATTGGATTATGGAGCAGGGATGTTTTTCATATTGCCCCAACATTTTTGTTCTGGGACAAAATATGAATCAACTTCTGGACTCGCCAACAATTTTTTCAGTAATGTTGCGACTGATGGTTTGGTAATGTGATGTTCCTCGACGATTGCATCATGTGACCAAACCAACAATCAAGTCTCTGTGCAGTTTTGAAGACCCGGTGAACGGGTCGTAACGTTACTGAAAAATTGTTGGTGAGTCCAGGATTTGATTCATATTTTGTCCTATTTTCTACTACTGGATGACTCAAAACATTCATATTTTTGCTCTTGATTGTAAATGCCTGTTTGTTATTACTGAAACAGTTAAGTTATTTCATGAGTAGGGCTATATCTACACATTAATGAGAGTATAGATTACCTACCCGTCGCTGTCTTCTCCTGTTTTGTCTCCTCCTGTTTTGTCTCCTCTCCTCTTCTTTGTTTATGTTTTTCTGCATTTCTTGGCACCACAATTCATAGAAGAACTTTGGATTTGTGTACAATTCCAATGCATCTTTACCATCTTCCCTGCAATGTGTATAAAAAAAAGCACAAGACAGGCTGAATATAACCCTAATTGTTCAAGGAATGATCTGGGTGTCCTATGTGTTGCCAGCCTTGGCCCTGTTCCAGGGGAAGCATCCAGGGTGGTAGATTCTGGGGTCATTGGATTAGTAAATGCAACAGTTTGTGAGACCTACCCCTTAATTATATATTTGTCATATAGAGTGTGCCCATGCTGCAAGTATGTTCAGGAGTGCATACACCAGGGGATAATTGCTGGTGTGTGGTGCTTTCATGCGTTGTGAGCAGCTCTTCCACAATGGCTCTCCTTAGGAATTTACTTTTGCTATTTAAAGGAATATTTCGTGATCATAGCATCCTCTTTTTATGACATTTTTCAGTAGATATCCATCCACGAAAAAAGCTCCTTCCCAAATTTTCTGTTGGTTCCGATTTTGCGTTTGCGAGTTATGCATGATTATGTGTATTACATTGCAAGTTAATTTCTCTCTTAAATTGACTGTTTTACTACATTCCTATTATGCTTCTACAACTTTTGGATACAATAATAATACCTCTGTGATGACATTTTATCTATTCTTAAAAATTCATCTTTAAGGTGCAGAATTCAACAAGATTTTCCCCATGATTTTACCAAATTTTTTTTATTGAAATTTTCACACGTAACACACATGTGATATTGGGTGATATCACTTTCCTTTCCCACAAATTTCTCTTTAGGATAACAAGACATTGGGTTTGAGTGGCTTCCCATTCCCTGGGATAGATAAGCTTATATAAACTATTCAATACCTGTAAGGATCAAGTAGACTTAGTGCAGGAACCTGGTCACACATCGCTCTAGTTTCTTGTAAAGCCAGTGGTAGTGTATCCAAGATGACTTGATCAGTATTAGATGTGCTGTGGTATGGAGTCTGGCTCATATAACCTTCCAAAGTTTCTGAAATAAAAACACCACAATAGTAACTTCTTATCATGCAAATTATAGTGTGTCTGGTTGAGAGCAACACCCTGTTGAATGTCACAGTGGCAGATTCAAATTAGTGTGTTTACATGGTTGCGTCACCAGTGTAAGGACAAATTGTCCTTTTATGCATGTGTACCTCTGGCTTTACAAATGTATTCTACTGCATGCCATGGTCCATACTTGGAGCTCAACACCTTAAGGCAGATAAATATACACATACACAGCTGCTGGAGTCTATATGTTTACGATGCTGAAATTACATGTAACTAAACAAATGCAGAAATTGAGTCAGAATTTATGAGTGATTGACGATTTTATGCATTTATACCGCAGTTAAACCTAAATAAAACACATTTTGAATATTATAAATCAAAATATGATATTTAAAAAAAAACGGCGACCGTTTTTTCAGATTTTTGGGTCGGTTGATGAGGGCAAGTCAACTTATTTTTTTAGCCTTACCTTGATCAAGAACCAAGTCTGGTTGAGTCACTGTCACAGAAAGCATACATGTATCAATACGTTCTTGCAGTTTGGTTGATTTCTCATGCACAAAATCAGCTTCGGTGTGCAATTCCTCAAATACATTGTGAGCATGCCTAGCTAGGTTACTTAATTGTCGTATTACAGATGATAATGTGCAGTTGGTTACGCATTCCAACTCATTGGTCATCCCTTGTAGGTGGACATTAAATCCACGACTGAGGAAGATTGGCTGTACTTCTCGTTTCACCAAAGGCATGATGGGAATGTTTGTTGATCTGTTCCGCTGAGTGCTGCAAAAATTGGAAAGAAATAAGAAGACCATGGATGAACAAGTGATTAAATGAAATGAAATTGTAACACCAGGAATAAAAGATAACAGTATTCATGTTTATTTGGTCAAAATGAAATAGAATTCTGACAGATGGAATTGAATTGCTTTACGGAGGAGTGAATCCCGGTGCACACTACAATAAAATATTAGACCTTCCTATCATCTATGGCACAATACAGGATAGTAAAACAAAACTTCCTATCTTTTATTGTCATTCTTAGTAAGTTAAATATTGTTTTAATAATTTTAACACTATTTTATATGGCAAAAATGAAGTTACTGTCATGAAAACAACCCTTATTCTAAAATGAATGATACTTGTTTATCACTTCAGTTGTGCATACTGATATATTGTGTTTGTATTACACACAAACTTGTTAAAATGTATGATATATTCAGACAAGGAAGTCAAATTGAAAAATCAGCATAACCAGACATAAAATCCCAAGATTTATGTGGGAAAATGCACTACATTAAATTTATAAAACTATAAAACTAAGCTCACCTGTGATTTAAATGGAAAGAGTTCCTATACCACTTGGCAACCAATCTGAAACTAATATTTTCAATAATGTTGCGATGAAGTCATTCAACAGTATTGATTCTGATTTCTGTATGTATATAGATAATAAAGACACTGATAGTTCTGCAAATTGCTCAACTTTTCCAATGCAGTGATGATGATGGATAGCTGCTACTAGAGAATTTTGCAACAAAATAATGCAATTTTTATGTACAAATTTTAATTTTATGTATAATTTGTTATGTGTGTGCATAAAACTTTGCATCATGAATAATTTCAAGAACCTAAAAAATGACTATGGTTGTTCAATCAATATTCATTGACAACACAAGCAAAGTCCAGTCCAAAAATGTCCTCTGTTGGTGTGTCCTCACATGATCAATAATTCCTAGGAAGGTCAACTGAAAATATGTTTTGCTAATAGTGGTAGGGGGTAAAGGACATGCCGTTTCTGACCCATTCATTTAAAACAGCTTACCTTCCAAGGATCTGTGTTATGGCCCTCAGACTGCTTGAGGCACACCGACATCGCCTGGCTAATAATTACTTGGTACAGCAGAGATACTAAAATAAATACCCGGGATAGATACATGTGAATGTGCTATGCACGATTTTGATATTCAGACGAAAATCTTTGGATACCGGGGTAGAAAATGATTAATATCTCCCGTAATTGATTTCATCTAAAGAAACCAGATGTGGTTCCTTGCACTTGAATATATGTATTGAACAGGTATGATAGTCGTTAGCTTGCGTCTTGAGAAAGAAGCTTGCGTCTTGAACTCAAAAACTGACAATAATTCTGATTTTATATGTGCCGAACTATATAGCGCAGTGTATAGGCCAATCGTGGAGGTAGTCTAAAAGTAGATGACCTATGGCGTACCATGCTCACTGACACACAGCGAGGTCAGTCACCGGGCTGTTTTCAGTAGCCTTAGTCAGATGTCTTTCGGCCCATTATGCATCTCAAAACTATTAAACAGGTCGGAACAAAATGGCCATGCGTGGTGGTGGATTCAACCTACCATGGCGATTTCTGCCATGAAGTTATCGGGGCGATGTGTGAGGTCCTTGTTGTGTCCATCTGTTGATACGTTTGAGTCATTAAGTAGTGTGATGCAAACATACTTCCACATGCAAACGTCAAATCACACAATTATATCAGCTTATTATACACATGCTTAGTTTTCAAAATTAATATTAAAAAGCTGCAATAAATATTTCCAACAAAGCAATGAAAAGATAAAAGTAGGTATCCTAAATGAGTTGAGTAAAGTATTATTTAACAAAGGGCAGCAATAACTTAGTGTACTACTTTTAAAAAGTTAACTTTAATAATGGTTAGTTCTTTTGAACGCATGATCTATATGCATTCAATCAACCATAAGGTTATTCATTGTGTTCCTTCAACTGGAAAATATTATGAACTTGGTTCTGTTTACTTGCTCCTTATGTGATGTGATCAGGGTTGCCAAGCCCTAGGTTTGGTAGCCCAATAGTGCAACTTAAAAGATGTTTCCTGCTACTTTTGATCAATATCCAATGGTTTAGAAAAATAATGTGTGACTTTTTCAATTTTAGCCATGAGGAATTTTGGTACTTTCTTGTCCTATAGAAAGTTAGAAAGTTACAATGGTTCTGAGAAAAATTGGCTAACTTTTGGGTGATTTGATCCGTGACTCACTTGGGGCTTAAGCACAATTTAGTCGTTTGTCAAAAACAAACCAAGAAATCAATTTATTTGTTCATTTTACTTCCTCTTTTAACATGCTACAAAATATATAATTTGCTGAAACCCAATTGAAATTGAACTTTGAGTTCCTGATATAGGAAATGTTTTAATGTTGATTTTGGAGAACAATAAGAACAACAATAATTAGTATCATATTTTAACCAAAATGCTACAATAATAATAATAATAATAAAATATGTTTATAGAGCGCTATAAACACAGTTTCAAAGTGCTGTACAAATAAAATAACAAAATAAGTTTTACAAAGATCAAAATACATAGCCTGACAACTTAAAAAGTATACCACTGTAAATATTAAAAGAACCAGCACAGAAAACTTATTTAAAAATACCCTTTAAAAACAGCAATTTATGCACACAAATATACTACACAGCCGTTTTCGCCAAATGTTTGTCAAACAATTGCCGAGCACAAACGTTTGTCAAACATTTTCGTAAACGCCCGTAAACGTTTGGCAAACCTTTTGATCGCTAAATGTTTGTCAAACGTTTGGTGAAAGCGGCTATGTACAAGTGATCATTGGTAATGTAACCTTACATAAAAAATAATATTTCACACACACGACATGTTATGGCTAAAATTATTTGAACAAAAATACCCTTTAAAAACAACAGTTTATGCACACAAATAACATGAAGTAGGCTACATGTTTTAACATTATATTATATTAAGCAACAAGATTTGTAGGCCTGCTAATAGACTAACCCTAACACTCCAAGTGGTTTTTGAAAAACCTGAAAGGACAGAAGGAATAAAGAATGAGAGAAGATAAACAAAGAAGTTGCTTGTTACCCCCAGATTTCGACCTCAAGAACTCCTGCGTGTCAAGCAGTGCATCGCCGACTGGTAGCCACAGGTGTTTTGCTGGCCAGGCCAACATAACCATGTGTATATATGACTTGGGGTGTCATGGCATCATGTGGGATGAATGCATTTGCAGTGGTTTAGTTAGATTTGGCATGGTTAGGGTTAATGTCTCTTAAACCATTAGACACATTTCTGATTGGACAATCGCATGATTTCGGTGCCGTCTATCAGGCCGTAGACGACCCCACGTCATCATGCGTCTTGATAATGCGTAACACGCGTGTAGAGGTTCGCGTATGTATCGCGCTGGATGCGTAGACCGTGCGTAATACGCGAACGCGCTAGCAATACACGCAACAGAATACGTGAAGTTGTAAACAAGTTTCGTTCATTTTATAATGAGGGGAGTTTTTATGACGGTAACTTAGTTTTTGCTTTTGTTGACAGTTATTAAAATAATATTTAACTGACTAAGAATGAGAATAAATGATATAGGAATTTTTATTTTGCCTATCCTCTACCTATGATAGGCGACAGGCAGGTCCAATATTTTTATCGTAGTGGATACCGCTGCGCCGGCATCCACTACTCAAAATATTGGACCTGCCTGTCGCTCATCACACGGTAGAGGATAGGCAAAATAAAAATTCCTATCGCTTATTCTCTAAATAAACAGACACACAAATCCTTGACCTTATCCCATATTTTGACCTTACTTTAAGGGATCTGGAATGAGCGTTTTGAGCGTTTCGACAGTATTTTTTGTGGGACATGAGAGCGCGTCAGACATATCGAATTGCATTCTGAATATGAAGAATATCTTTCTGATATCAAATAATTTTCATTATTTGAAATTCACGATATAATACAAATTTTATGACAAATTATAAAATGTGATATTTTTCACATTTTTGATATATAACAGTCCTCGAAGTAAATTTTATAAATCTAATGATATATTCTTAAAGTGTATGTAGCTGGGAGGAAAAGCAGATGATCAATTGAAAATTTTGACCTTTCATATTGAAGATATGGATTTTTGTCCTAAAAAGACCTAATTTTTTTTTTGGTGTTTTGGGAAAAAAATCCATATCTTCAATACGAAAGGTCAAAATTTTCAATTGATCGTCAGCTTTTCATCTCACCTACATACACTTTAAGTATAAATCATCAGATTTATAAAGTTTACTTCGAGTACTGTTAAATATAAAAAATATCAATTTTTAATCATTTGCCATACATTGCGAATTTCAAAAAATTATTTGATATCAGAAGGACATTCTTCGTATTCAGAATGCAATTCGATATGTCTGATGTGTTTTAATGTCCCACAATAAATACTGTCCAAACGTTCATACCCCATCCCTTAATGTTTTACTGTACAGCTACAGTACTGCTCTAAAGTCTAAGAAAATTGGCAGCGTGTCTGAGCGTGCCGCATGTGGCTTAGGTACGATGTTGCCGGCTGCCCCAGCCACGATCGTGCCCGGCCACGATAAGCACGTTTTCGTGGTACAATGATCGTGGCTCAGCCACGGGGCGCTTTTCATTGGTCCAAGTTACGCCACGCGCAAATTTAACATGAATTTTGGTATCAAAAGGGTATGAGAAAATACACATCGTGTACGTTGATCGACCAATATTTGGATCGACAATATTTATATGAAGTCCGTGTTTCGATTCGGGAACTCCGTAGATTCCGCACGTTGAGAATGTCCCCGGGAGAAAATGTCTCAACTCATCCACGGACGGAATTTCGCAAGTTGAATGACATGGCTTCGTTATACTAAATGATAATACTTTTTAGTATTTAAAAGCGCTAACAATTATTTGTAGAATTGTTCACATTGTATTATTGTTGGATATTCTTTTCTTTTTTTTCTGCGGGATTTGTTCTTGCCGGTGTAGACCTATTGGAATTTAAAAAAAACGGCCGTCAATTTCACTCATCATGAACCCTGGTCCCCCAAAACTCGTCACTCGGAAAATCCATATAGTCAAGTGCTTAATTTTAGCTATCTGCAAATAAAATCCCTGTTTAATTTAATTGGGTCAAGTTCAAGTAGGGTCTATCAGTTTACTGCTAATATTATTATGATGCGATCGATATACTGTATAAATTGTATAATAAAAATGCGTGCAAATCTTCTTTCATTTGGCCGCGCCGATCTGCGACTTCGGGCTCTTGAGACCGCTTGAATGACAGCATCTTACCTTATTATCAAGTCCATTAATTTAACATATCTGCCCCGGCTTCAATAAATTATATTCCTGAAATCATTTGCTACAATGTGTAATATTTCCTTCAATTATTTGTCGTCCGCTTTTTCCCAACAAGATTCAAAATTATCCATTTTGTAAACGTCCGTGATGTTTCCATTCATATTGTTTTCGCTGCGTTTTAAATTCCTCTTTTGATTTATTCCAGCATGATTCCAGTATAGGGCCTAGTAGTAAGCATATCACTCCAAGTTCATTCCAATTCAAGTTTGAAATCCAGAGACCCAATCTCTAGGTCCCGGACTCCGGCTCTAGATTTCCCGTGCAATGTTCAAGATTATGCATGCCGATTGTGTGTTTCAACTCAAATAGAAGTTAAAACACCTGTTAAGTGTTGAACGCAAAGTGCACGAAGATTTGTACATCCAAATGATCTATTGCCAAGTGCACCGAAGCTGGATGAGTACCCTTGGTCTTCAGCCCGGTCTTCAGTGACTAACCCCAGCCCATGATGCGCAAGCGGCCGGCAGCTCCCGGTCCAAACAACCCAGTGCACCATGCAAAGATATGATTCCGAGGACTTGCAAGACCGCACCCGGAAAGATCATCCTGCAGACTGTATTGATTTATTGAATGTTATGTTGTTGTCATTGTCATAATTTCTGCCGAAAGACCAATTATATTTATTTAAATAATAGCCAAATACAACAGTCGTACCGCGTATAAAAATATCTCTGGAATGTGGTAAATGCGGTAAAAAATATCATGCACATCGTATTACACATGGACATCTGGGACATGCATGATGTATTAAGGGCGCACCATTAGATTCTCGGGGCATGGGATTTTAGGTCAGGCGAAATTTTTTTTTTCTTCGCCTCCAAGGCTGAATTTTTTTTCGCCGCCCGCAGCGTAAGTATTTATTTTTCAATTTTAATGTATAATTTATACAAAGTTGGGTGGGGGAATTTTTTTTTACTCATCAGTGAGGCAAAATTTTTTTTTTCGTCTTTGTCTTTCTAGTGGGCTAAGTTTTTTTTTTCCAAAAACTCCCATGCCCCCCCTGAGAATCAAATGGTGCGCTCACTGTCCACTCCCAGCATTTTTTATGTCATGACATTAACCTATTTACCACTTAGGAACGCCTCATTAGATATGGGGGGGGGGGTAAAAAAACACTAGTGAGATGAAAAAAAAAATGCCTCACTGATGAGTAAAAAATAAATAAAAATTTCCCTACCCAATTCTGTAAAAGGTATACATTAGAAAAAATACAACTTCGCCTCTGTGAAAAAAAAATCCGCCACATTCGGATGCAACCCCCCCCCCAAATTCTGCCTGATTATAACTCTCCAGAGATAACTCCCATAAGCCCCTCCTACAATATCTAGTGGTGCGTACCTTCAGCTGTAAATCAATGCTGCTGTAGCATACCGTACAAATTGTAAAAAAATGTACATGTTTTAAACACTTTAATTTTCAAAAGAATAATATTTTCAATTAAAAAAAATAATCCCTGTTTATTTCTACATCGCAATCTCCGAGTGATTTGACTTTTTGTTTATTTATACTAAGATTTGAGTGAGGGAAGGGTGGGAGAGACAGAAAGAGAGAATGGTATATGGTACCAAGTCACCACATCAATACCAAGCACAACCAGAATTCCATCGAGATTAAATATTGTTTGCGATAATGTTTGCGACAACCATGACAACGCCGGGAAATCCCCAGCTCTTGCACGCATGACTGTCGTAAACTAGGTCAATGCTGCATGCATGCTAAGTTAGGGCCGTGAGAAAGTAAATGATAACATAATTTGACCGCTGGGTGAACCCTTGGTTTAATTAATGTTCCTGTGAGCGGGGCGTGGCTATACCAATTGCTATACTGACTGGTTGGGTATGTACGTGTGATTGTGGTGGTGGGGGTCTGGGATGGTGGGTTCCAAATATACTGGAGGGGGGTCATAATTTGTTGTAAAAAATAGGGGGGGGGGGATAAATTTTTTGATGACCTAAAATAGGGATAAATTTTTTGATGACCTAAAATAGGGAGTTATAAGTTGACCAAACACAGTGTGTGTATTTTATTCAAAAAGACTGATTTCAATACAATTTTAGCTTGTTTAGGGGGTAAGGTGTATCGGTGGTGTGTGTGTGTGGGGGGGGGGGGTCATAAATTTTGTTGTTACCGAAACGGGGGGTCGCAATTTTATTGACGCCGACTTTTTGTAAATTTGTGACCCTCTCCCTCCGAAGAAAATGCCAGCCCCCTAAATTTGCGTATGTTTTTTTAAAACTCAAGTCCGGGATTGTAATATTGAAGTTTAATATTTTCATGCGTATTTTACCTAATTATCATTTTCTTTCTTCTTGCTGCTTTCTTTAGTAAATCTGATATGTCGCCAATAATTATGTTTCTTTAGAAAACGGGCCTAGTAGTAGTAACATTATTAGGAAAACATCCGGTTTTTTTTTAAGTAAAAACAAATTATATGATTCGCATGACATTCACATTGTATAAACTGATGGGGCTTAATATTTCCCATGCGCAATACGATCGGAAATTCCCACTTGTTTACACGTTTGACCCTGGGGATTTTTCGAGCGTAAGCAATTGCAAAGAAACGTGTGGGTGGTAGAATTATGTTAGGGACGCATCATTTGACTTTGGGGGTGGGGATGGGGAGGGGGCTCAAAATATGAGTCGGGCATTTTTTGTTGGCATGTTTTGGAATGGGGGGGCTACAATTGACCCGAATTGTCAAGAAGTGGCTGAAAGTAGCAACAACAAAAAAAAGAAAAAAAGGTTGCCAAAACTTGAAGTGATTATACAGCTTACAACTGCTATAATTTATATATTGTTACCATTATACTTTGTCAATATTCTTATAACTTTCTGCTTATTAACTTGATGTGTATGGAGATGTTGATTGATGAATAAATACATTTTATATGAATATATTCCCCATGCCAACGTTGATTAGTATATTATTCAAGAATATTAAATAATACAGGAGCTTGTGTTGGAAATAATCTCACTTGGATACTGTTTCAATCATAATATTGCAAAATGTCTCATATATTTCAATATTTTTTCTCATACAATTTTCTGCTTTATATGGTCATTTGGTGTATTGTGAAGCCAACTGCACACATACAAAATGTATCATACTGGTGCTCCCATTAAAAGAACGGAATTTCCTAGTAAATTCCCAATTTTTATGATGGGTGATTGCGTAATTATGCAAGGGATGGCAGCCCTATTATCACTTTAATAAATTTCGGGTTGGGTTGATCAACTTTTATCAATATTTACTTCAAATCAGAACTTACAAACAAAACTAATTTGGCTTATTTGCTTGAACAGTTTAACTGAAATTGGCAGGAAATTGATTGATTTATTTTTTTCAAATTAATTTTTTAAAGTTCAGACGCACAGATGACAGATTTATATTTTTTAAGGGAACAAACCAAAAGATTGATGACGTCCTATAAGGGGAGGGGAAAAAATACTCGATTACGTTTGTACAAAAACATCGGTCTGAAGAATGTGTCATTATTATTATTATTATTATTATTAAATTTTCAACATTTCATTATTACGTTTCTGGCAGGGAGGGAGGGGGTCGGCTGAGTAACGAAACTAGTTATGTTTATAGGACGTCATCGATCTTTTGGTTTGTTCCCTAATTGATGCTCAAAACATATGTCATCAATCATTTAACATGTAGATTATCAAAGCTCCTCCCCACCCCACCGCACAACACTTTGGATGTTGACTTTTAATTGTGACCACATGCACACCTGTGTAGGCGCCAATTGTCTGGTAAACATGGTACATGGTTCCACGCCCGCTCCTACCACTATTATAGGTCATCAACGGGTCAAGTATGTACATTTATGCACTAGATGGGGATTTTCCTGTGTTGTCGCAACCGCCTGTCGTCGTAAGGTATTTTATTTGATGTTTTCTTCTCATGGTGATACCTCTACATCATAATTAATTGATTTAAAATCACAAATAGGTTTCCTGTCGTGAAAGTAATGGTTTGATTTTATTTCTTGAAAATGTTGCTACAATCAAGTTTTAACAAGTTGTAAAATTACAAGCGCATAATAACAGGGCTGTCAACTTTTTGGAAATGCTTGGCGTGAGACAGAGCGTGCGGGATTTGCCGACTCAATGTTCATTTTGTACCATGATTATTTGAGCCACGGCGCTCGAGAATGTGAAAAGCGATTTTGAGGACTAAGTGTTTAAAAAAGGGGGTCATTCAGTGTAGGCTACTTAAAAAAACGGGGTCATTGGGTGTAGGGTTTGCCCAAAATAACTGAAAAATATAGGCTATGTCGGAGCTGGACTCTATATGCAATATTAATTAATGCATGCGGTCGAAATAGGGATACCCTCACGGCCGCATTGTAGAAAAAAAATCTCAATTCTCTCGCGCCGATGTTGCAAATACATAATTATAAATAATAAACAAATGAAACATTTACATAAAAAAGAATCATGGTAAATTGGGCCGCATCTGACCATCCCTACACCCGACTTGTGCCCACAGTAAACGCATATGCCATAACATCTTGTAGGCCTACATCGACTCAGTTTCACGTGCATGAGCGCTAAAGTTAGAAATTTAGATTTTGCGCTCAACTTTACTTCTGCAGGAATATTATTTATAATAATCAATTAGTTCATAATTAGAACGATAATCATGGTAAATTGGGGTCCGCCTATGACCATCCCTACACCCGGCTCATGCCCACAGTAACCATGGTAACGCATATACCTAGACATCTTGTATATCGACTCGGTTTCACGTGCATGGCGCTAAAGTTAAAATTTAGATTTTGCGCTCAACTTAACTTCTGGAGGCATATATTGATATTATTAATTTGTTCATAATTAGAACGATAATCATGGTAAATTGGTGCCGCCTAGCGCCTATGACCATCCCTACACCCGACTCATGCCCACAGTAACCCATATACCTAAACATCTTGTACATCGACTCAGTTTCACGTGCATGAGCGCTAAAGTTAGAAATTTAGATTTTGCGCTCAACTTTACTTCTGCAGGCATATTATTTATAATAATCAATTTGTTCATAATTAGAACGATAAATCATGGTAAATTGTTGCCGCCTCTGGCCATCCCTGCACCGACTCATGCCCACAGTAACCCATATACCATAACATCTTGTACATCAACTCAGTTTCACGTGCATGAGCGCTAAAGTTAAAAATTTTGCGCTCAACTTTAAAGTTCTGCAGGCATATTATTTATAATAATCAATTTGTTCATAGGCTAATTTAGAATGATTTGATCGTTGCTATCAGATAAACACGACATATATGTACATCTAAAACATGAACAACATTTTAATGAGAAAGACACGAAGTGCCCCCCCCCCCCATAGTTTAATGGTGCATCCCCAAAACCAGCTGTCTCACATCCAATACCATGGCAACGGTTGATGTTATCTCAGGAATGTTGTCAACATAACATACAGTATGCATCCAGTTTTAACCACGTGGCTGATGTCTGGCACAACAATAAGGATAGACGTTCACCTAATTATCATATTGGGTTTTTTCTGTTGTTTTTTTAATAATGACAATATGATTTTGTTCATGGTGGATTATTATTGGCTCAGACTTGGAGGAGGGAGACAGCAAGCGAGTTTTCATTTCTCACCAATATTATTAAAAGAAGCACTGCATTGCTATGATCGCCAAAACTAAATGTGTTTGAAACTCGCTACAAACTGGTCTTAATAATAATCTTGTCTTGATCCATGCATGCATACATGTTAAATCTTGAACATGATGGGAAACAAGCTTGGGTCCCCGCTTGGTCTTTCGAACTTGGAAGATATACCTGGAATAGATTAGAAAAAGGAATTAAAATCGGCAACAATACAGCGATAGATCATTATGGACATGGAACGGAAAACCAACAAATAGGCCTATTATTAAGCTACCAGTGTAGGCCTATACTTTTTTCGAAAATTGATTTCAGGGAATTTATCTATCATCCAAAAAATGATGGCTCGATGAAAAGGTAAGTGCATGACGACGATGAAACAAACAATCTCCTGCAGTGTTTATGATTCAGGATTCACGGTGGAAAAAACCGACATCTTTTATATGATTCCTATAAAACGGGATGGCTTTTTTTAACGTGATGATGGAAAATGACCGATGCATGCATGGGGAGCCGTCGCCGCAGCGGTTCGGACATTTTCAGCAATTTTTAGTTCAACTCAAACATTCAGTTCTCTTCCTTGCAAATTTATTAATATTGTTATTATAACAATATTAATCCTAAATAACAAGGAAGAGAATTCAATCTAACTACTGTATCCTTTTTGATAGACATTCGTGCAGTACGGTAATGTTTGTATGAACAAATGGCCTTCCGACTTTGATCTTTGCGTTCATAAACAGTGATAAAACATGCACCGGTACAAGTTCATGAATAACATCTAGGCCTAAAACAGTGCATGTGTACCTCATACCCCGGGCTCACACCCCGTGTCTTGTACGTACGCATGATAAGGGTTAAAAGGACAAAAAATATTCATCGGCCGCGGTTTTAATGTTTGCTATATAAAATGCGTAAAGGTCCATGATATGACGAGACTTGTTCTTCAATGGGCTCCACGATTCGTTCATCATAACTTTGCAACGATTATTATTATTTTTGACATGATGCAAAGCCTTTTATGCGGTAGGCCGACTCGCAGTTCTTTGAGTTTGGTGAAAGATTAATCAGGCATTCAGCACCGTGCCGTTATAGCGAATACCATGTTAGTTTAAGATGCCGTTTTTCGCGGCTGTTTTCGGGCGTTCGGAGTTCATTTCTCAGCTCAACGACAGCGGTATATTATCGTGTCTCGGGACACGCTGCGTGGCTCAGGCAGCGTGGCTAAGCCACGATCGTTTTTTCAACTACAAAGTACGGGCGCGAGTCTCGGGCACGCAGTTTTTGTGTTCGTGGCAATCGTGGTCTGAACCACGATCGTGTCTTGCGTGGAAATTTTCTTAGACTTTAGAGCAGTACTGTATCTTCGGGCCTTACTGACCATCTGTTCTTTTCCGTCATATTATTCTTGTGTTGATTGTCTATTAATGATTTCAATGTTATTTGATGTTATCTTTCATATATATTATGGAAATAAAATTAGACTTATGCCATGTGTTTTGTATTCCTTTTTCTTTTTACAGTGTCATTGGTTGTGATAATGTTTGAGTTGACTGGAGGACTGATGTACATTGTACCACTCATGGTTGCTATCCTCATTAGCAAGTGGGTTGGTGATGCCTTTGGCAAGGAAGGAATGTATCCTTTTGTAATGCAATTAGAGTCATGACCAATGGGTGGCAGACTGCCCCCTTGGAAAAGTATTTTGGGTATGGTAGTAAACAATGAAAGTTAATGTTAGTGGAACCCTTTTTGGATCCTGTTAAATTTGTCCTCAGACTGGGGCAAGTTTGCAATGACTGCGCTTTGCCCTCTTAGTATGACCAGACTGTGCAATGGTTATAGTCTTCTCACAGTTAACCAAAATTTAAGACATAATAATCACAAAACAAAACCAGGACAAAGAAATGAAACATGGAATATGATTTTGTTTAGAACAAAAGAAGTAAGTATGCTCAGCTGGAGCTGGAGAACAATCATATCGTTATCATTCTTCACCCTCATGCGGCATTGAAGTCAGTACGTTGAGGCAGCTGTTTTGTGTGCACATCTATCCGACATCTTTAAGCACATGTGTACGCCAGCCCTCTGAGCAAAGGCCTGCGAATTGAATCTGCGCCCAATGAAATGTGCACTGATGTCACTGCTTTATCAGGGTGATAAATGATATAGCATTACAGGTAGTGCATTGGTCAATCACTAAGTATAACCCCCCAACATTTTTGTTATTCGTTTATATTCCTGTTGTTACAAAGCATGTTTGAAACAGTATGTTTTCCTTGATGTATAAGTTAACAGTTATGATGGGCACATACGTCTAAATGGTTACCCATTCCTAGACAGTAAAAGAGATTTTGGGCACACATCATTAGCAGCAGATGTCATGAGACCAAGGTAAGCTATTTTCCTCTACCGGGAGGGGGTTCCCCTGGGTCTGTCATGGGTGTGGGGATTATAATAGTTTCCTAGACAGAAATTTTTTTGTACACTTTATTAGTAGCAAATGGTATGAGACCAAGGTAAGATATTCTCTTGAAGGGGTGGGTCTGTCATGTGGATGTGGATTTTAATGGTTACCTATTCCTAGTCAGTAGAATAGATTTTATGCACTTATTAGCGACAGGTGGTTACCCATACCCATGTAGTGTAAGAGCTTGTTGGGTACATTATTAGCAGTAGATGTAAAGTTTTCTTATAAAGAAGAACAAAATTAAAATTTGACCAAAATTGTATGTTACGACTTAAAGGAGTATTTCGTGATCCTAGCACCAGAACGAAATTCAAATTTCACGATATCTTTGCTAAACAAATTAATCGGCAAGAAATATTTTGTACATAAACATTATGTAGCCAGAGGTTTCCAGTGATATAAAAATCTCAACTTTTTTGAGAAAAGTGGGGGATGAGGCTGTGGATCACGAAATGCCCTTTTAAGTGACCAACTGATCATTTTACATTTACTTGTCATTATCTACACAGGAGAACAGACCCACCTTTGTCTGTGATAACACAAGATGCCATGACAGTAGAAGATTTAGGTAAGCTTAAATGGTACTTCAAATATTCAACAGCCACTGTGCAAAATGTCCCCTTTCCTGTTTACAACCTAGGGCTACTTTAAAAGAGGAGTATGGTAAGAAGATTCCGTGGATACAGGTTCACCCACAAACAGCGTGTGTATGATTTATTCAGACATGGGTGCTCAAACCATTGGCCCTCATGAATATGCAAGAATTCTCAGCATACAAAGCACAGGGATTTTGCCTGTTGGTGAATGGTCTTTTAATGCCTATGGTTTAGTAGTACATTGATAAACTTTGCATGTACATTTTGTCATTAACATTTTGTTAATCTGTGCATATCTCTTTCAGAAACATTAACAGCTGAGACAGCTTATAATGCATACCCAGTCATAGTGTCTAAAGAATCACAGAGACTAGTTGGCTTGGTGTATAGAAGAGAACTAGTCAGAGCTGTTAGTAAGTATCTATAGTTATTGATCTCATGTACTTGTGTAATATCAGTTGTGTGTATTATAAACCTACTTGCCTATATTAGTACCTAGTTTCACCTACACTGCAAAATTCCTGGCGGCAGAGTGACTACATCGCACTGGATCTCTGCAGTCACCACTGCCGTCACGCCATAATAACTTACGGTATGGTGGCCGACGGAGTCACTACAGGAGAGTGACTACATCGGAAACAAGGCAGTAGCGTACTGTGCAGCAGTGTCATCACGCAGTGACTACAACTGCTGGCCTTCGATGTGTTACCTGTTCGATGCCGCTTCGGCGACTCATGATGTACACCACTGACTAGATTCCGACAGTGATCCACATCTTGTAGTCACATCATAGTGACTTCCGTAGCCAGTGCCCCCATGCGTCGCCTGCTCGGTGCCCAGTCGGCGAACTTCAAGGTGACTACGTTGCCAAAAGGTCGTTGACCGAACCTTGTTATGAGTTCGAACACTCTGGGGACTCGCGCGTATATCTACCAAATCGCGCTGATGATGACAAATACGCGTATCATGCTTGTTTACTGCTTGTATACGCTCATGAATGGAATGAGTTGGTTTTATAATTAATTGATTGATGCATGCTGTACAATGGGGATCTGTGGCTGTAGGCCCTACTGCCGGCTTTGTTTTTTGTTTTTTATCGTGCTTTTGCATTCTTTATCATTTATATTTCAACTGTGAGACTTTCGATTCATTTTGTTTCATTTATTTATTGTTCTCTTTTATATATTTTAATTCTTTTCGTGCTGCCTGTTTAATTAACTCATCAACTGTGTGTGTTTTATTTGCAGTTCTTGTTCTTGGTTTATTTGTTTGTTTCATTTCAAACGTTTTTATTTTGTTTATTTGTTTGCTTGTTTTCCCACAAAACTTATAGTTATTGTTTACTTCAGTGGTTAGATGACATGTTTTGCTATCAAATTAGGCCTATTTTTTCATATTTTGCATGATAACGTTATATAGGCCTATTGAAACTTTTTTTATTTAAAACGCATTGTGTTTTTAAATGTTTTAAAAGAGATATTAATTTTCAGCCGAAGTTCGCAAAGTATGCCTATTATAGGCCTAGCATTTTCAATTTATACTTATTTTGAAGTAAGAATTTTTCTGTCATATTTAAAATTGATTTATAGGCCTAGCATGCATTTTGTTTTACTTCTTGTCACTTTCCTGAAAGTTCTAATGCAAATTTATACTTTTACTGCCGTAAGTTTATGCAAAACTTTGGCTTGTGCTATTTTCTTTTTCCGTTTTTCAAATTGGTGTTTTTATAGGCTATTAATTTGATTTGTTTTTCATGTTGATTTTTTTACGTTATCAAATTATGCCTATAAATCGGTGTCACATCAATATAGGCCTATTGCAGTGTTTGTTTGAAATTGTGTCTTATTTTTATCACGCAAATATTAATGCTTGTTATGAATTATTATTGTTATAATTATTTATTTATTTTACACATTTAATATTTTAATTCATCAATAGGCCTACATATGCTTCTTATAATATTCCTACTTCTTTATTTGCAATTTTTCTCAAGTTGTTTTCTTTCGAAGTGTTCCTTTGTTTCTTCCATTCTTCGTTTATTGGTTTCTTCCTGTTTATTTATTTCTTAATTTTTTTATTTATTTAGTTATTCAAATAACCACCAATTAACAAAAATGTATTTTATTCATCATATTAGTTTATTGAATTATACTTTGTTTACTGATCATGTTTATTTCTTTTACTAACAAATTTATTTCATTCATCTAAAAAGCAAGAAATAAAGAATATTATTTGAATAAATCAAGAGAATATAAAAAATATGGCAATAAAAGCAAAACCGGCAACCCAAAACGCCGGTACTGAGCACCCAGGCCCAGTCGGCGTAGTCACACGGTGTGACTCTCCTGCGGAGTCACCAGCGCCCTGAAGTCACTATGTAGAAACCTAGGAGGCTGGCTACCCGGCTATTTCGGACCGGCGATATGGAAAACCGAGGTGTAGTTTCCGATGGAGTGACATTGTGGTGACATCGGCGTCACACAGATGAGAATCTTGCCGTGTATGTTTATCAGTGGGAGCTGATGGCTTAATGGATAGGGCATCTGACTAGTAAATGGAAGGTTGCACGTTTGAGTCCTTTGCTGGCAAATTCCTGTGGGTTTTTTGGGGGGAGGGGGGTTCAGTTTGATTGTGTGCCAAACAGGATTTTGTTAATACCGTAAAAACTCGATAGTTAGCATATGTGCTTACAACCGAGCGCTTTTAAAACATGCAAACATGAAGAGACCCATCCACAAAAGTGTAAAGGGTTTTGAGCAAATCATCGATACACATAGTTATATATGAACAAGTAAACCTGCAAATGTGTGTCTCAACCCCATTAGCTCAGTTGGTAAAGCGTCAGACTTTGGTAAAATTTCATATTTTCAAAAGTGCTCGATAGTAAGCACATATGCTAACTATGAAGTTTTTACGGAATGTTTACTTTATTTGTAGCACTTTTGACTGGTTTGCTATGTACTAACCACAGAATTAAAGAAGGAGAACCGGGACTCCCTATACTGCCACGTACGTACAATCGCGCCATCAACTATGGGGAGAAAATTGGGGGTAATCGGGTCCTTCCCGACGGTGCGCGGAGATGAACGAAAACAATTATGCGTCTCATCTGAAGTGTCTTGGTACTCGCGTGCAGGTCGCATCAAGTGCGTCTCTCAAATGCGCCCATCTTCCATATCGTGATTGCATGACAACGAATGCCTCGAGCGAATTCCGAGGGAAAACGAATACCCCCAATTTTTGCTCCATGCCTGTATCAAGATGGCTGTTGAGTCCTGGTTCTCTGGTTTTAATTCTGTGGTACTAACCCAAGTTTTTTGTTTGTATTTTACAGAGCAAGCACGTTTTTCTCAAGAAGATATTGTCAGTCAATCCACAGTGTACTTTTCCAACCATGTGCCCAGGTATACTACACCAGGAACGCCAACACCTCTTAAACTTGTTAATATTCTTGACCCTGTAAGTATGGTATCAAGTTTTATTAATTGGAAATAATAAATCTATTCAACTGGACTTACTTTTATTAGAATGGCTACGATGTCACTTCTTATCCTAGGTGTATCTTCAGGCCGACTGATGTTCTGGCAGAAAGTGGTCAAATTGACTGTGGTGACAAGACCATCTTGTCACAGTTCAATTGCTACCAGATCATCCATCGACCTGAAGATGCACCTAGGATAAGATGCGATACCATAGCCAAATGTCCCTATTTTTACGGAAACAAAAAGCATAAAAGAGAGCGATTTGCCATGTGTCCCTATTTTTGCACAAATGTGACTATAGTAATATATAGGAAATTCAGGATTATCCCTATTCTCCAGGAATTTTTCCCATTTGTCCCTATTTGTGAGGTTTTAGGGTTGGCAGGTATACCACTCCAATAAAAGTGAGTCCAGTTGAATCTAGATTTATTTATTTCCAATTAATTTATTGTTTCTACCTGAATGAATGATAACCTTTACAAATGTATGAATGTTTATATAGTGATTGGTTAAATTAACTTAATTCATAATATCTGTTTTTCAAATGAAATTTAGAGAAGTATTACTCAACAATGACCAAGATGATTAAAAAAAAAGATAAATCTGTTTTGTATGGAAATATCATGTGTCACAAAACAGACAAGAAATTTGATATAAAATGCAGAACACTAATTTTAGTTTAAATGCAATTTTATCAAACTTTTAGTTTATATAAGAATATATTTATTATTTACCGGTAATAAAGAATTTGTCTGTATGCAAACATTTGAGCACCATAACTAGTATTACAAATGTCAGGTTCAGGATTCAGCTTAAAACATTAAACTGATGAATCTTATCTCCATAAGCTTAAACGATATTTTACTAAACAATTGTGATATGTACTATGTAATGTTTTAATTTATTTTCGCTACAGTGTCCATTCCAAATAACCGACCAAACGCCTATGAGTACTGTTGTTGATATGTTTAGAAAGTTGGGTTTAAGAACTTGTCTTGTTACACATAATGGGTAAGTATAAACACACAGGGACAATTTTTACATTTATCTTGCTATGTATAAAACAAGTATCCATTACATGCACCTTATCCTTTACTGTGGGATATATCCTTTACTGTGAGCAGCCAAAAAGACTGATTTTCATTGTCTAAATCAATATATTATTGAAAAATAACACCTTGATGTTATGCAGAAGTACAGTCTACAAATCAAATACTTTGAAAATTTGTGTGATTTATTGTTGTCAATGAGTTATGTACATTTTACAAGGGTGAAATGGTTTCAGCCCTCTTTACAACATAACTCAAGAACTACAGGACCTACAAAAGTTTATCTGTGATATTTGAATTCTTCTACATGCTCGCTATGAAATGATCAAAGCAATTTTTGCCAAAGCTCACTACCATTCGTAGAATGCTGCTGCAAATGACCAAATCGCAACAGTTGCAAATAGTTAACCTAACCTTAAGTGGATCATAATATTAGCTCTTGCCCTTTGATAGAAATTGGATTTCTAAAGGGTTGACAAGGTATTGTTGGTCGAAGCAATCTAAAAATCGATTTTTATTATATAGATCAATATATTATTGAAAATTCACACCTTGATGTTTTGCAAAAGTTCAGTCTACAAATTGTATACTTTGCAAACTTGCTTAATTTATTGTTGTTAATGAGATGATGTACGTTTTACAAAAGTGTTGTTGTTTCAGCCCTCTTCACAACGTAACTCAAGAACCGCAGCACCTAAAAAAGTATATCTGTGATATTTTAATTCTCCTACATGCTCGCTATGAATTGAGCAATGCAGTTTTTGCCAAAGCTCACAACCATTCATATGATACTGTGAACTACCAAATCACAACAGTTTAAAATAATTAATAACCTTAATGTATACAGTTTAATCACATGTTGCTGTGCAGCCAAGGTCAAAGATCTTACTTTCCATATGATATTTGGCGTTGTCTGAGACTGAAGTTGGGGAAAAAATAGTCGCTCCTGTTACCCAGGCATGAGAATTTTCAGTTTTAAAACTGAATTCAGGTATTTTTAGTCGAAGTTTCCGCAACTTTATTTAATTTCAGCCTAGTTTTGGTACTTTTTGCGGTTGCCCAATTTCACACACATTTTCAGTTTTTTCAGAAAATTGCAGTCTCATGCCTGAACTTACCCGGAAAGGTAAAAATGTAGTGAATGCTTATAAAATGCTTGACTCATTAATTGAACATGTTTTTTCTAGCTCAATTTGTAACAAATTTGTTCTGTTTTCTTTCTTGTTTTCAGGAGACTATTAGGCATTATCACAAAGAAAGATGTACTGCGTCATATAGCTTTATTAGACAACCAAGATCCCGACTCAATTATGTTTCATTGACCCCGCCTGATCACCGGTAGTAGTGTCGTCATTGTATAGTACCTATTGTTTGATACACCTAATATGATGTGTGATGTGGTTATCCAACTTACTGCAACTTAGACTGAAGAGATCTAGAACAGCTTCAATACTGATGTCATAGTTTGCATGACTTAACTGATGCCAGTGGGCATCATTTGGGCCTGGTTTTACTGGGACAATTGTGAGTTTCTTAGCCCAAAATCAAGGTGGAATTTTTATTTTATTTACAGGGTCAATTTTCAGTTTTACACTATTTTGGCCCAAAATACAGGTTTTTATAAAATTTGAAAATTGATTCACAGGGCAATGCAAGCTGTTTTCTGCCTGTAGATGGAGCTAGCCAGTCAGGTGAATGCTGTCTAAGTGGGCACTATGCACACCGACACCGCCTGGCTAATAATTATTTGGTGCAGAAGGGACACTAAAATGAATACACGGGATCGATACACGTGAATTGCTATGCACGATTTTGATATCAGACGAAAATCTTCTGATACCGGGTTAGAAAATGATGAATATCTCCGTCATGATTTTTTTTTCTCAAGAAACCAGATTTGGTCTCATAAACTTGGAAATACGTGTTGAACAGATATGATAGTCGCTAGAATGCGCTTTGAAAATTGGCCGTGCGCTTTGAACTCAAAATTTGACCATTTTATATTGCGTTGGTCCTGTTATGGACTACAGCGTGCAGCGTGTAGTACAGCTGCACTCACTGTAGGCAGTATAAAAGTCGATGACCATTGACCTCAATGGGGTATACAAGCTTAATCACGCACAACCAAGATCGATTACCCGGCTATTGTGAGTAGCTTTAGTTATGTCCCTCGACTAATTATTAGTTTAAAAGAGCTTTAAAGGTTTGAACCAAATGGCTAATCGTGGCTGTGGATTTAACCTACCATGGCGATTCCTGCCATGAAGATATAGGGTCGATGACACTGTGCTATGCCTGCTGTACCAAGGTTGAAGGTCATAAATCATACTAGCAGTCACAGTGATTGTGAAGACAAATCACTGAGTGATCAGATGATGGTGCAGTCTCAGCCAAAGTCACAGAGTGATGTGTGATTGAGTTGCCTTAATTCAACTGATAGTGCTGATGGTATCTTTGTGACTGCTGATTGATATATCTATATCTCTTGATATATGGTTAGTCCCTTTCCTGATATACTTTTGTTTGTCTTGGTGAATCAATGACATCAACACATTGAGGCAGCTGTCCCTCTCTTTCGCACATCTATGTGTCATCTTAAACATGTGCTTGTGTATGCCAGCGCTTTAAGCTAATGCTTATGATTTGAAGCAGTGCCCAATGAAATGTGTACTGACGTCGCTGACTCGCCAAGATGAAAAATAATACAGAACGGACTGAGTGTAGAAGTCATCAAGCATATAGGCCTAACCCATCAGTAATCCAACCATGACAAGAATAAGTAAACCAAAGCTACTGTTGAGCCTTCTATTGAGAACACAGAGTGAGCTCCAGTACTATCAACATAGAGACATGGAATGTCAGAGAACACAGAGTGATGAGCTCCATACTATCAACATAGAGACTTGGAATGTCAGAGCCCTGAAGAAGGCAGAATACTAGGAAATGCTTCTTGAATAGTCCAGGAGATTTGATACAGATATCCTTGGCTCTGTGAGACCGCTGACAGACAGGGATATGGATTTATAGAATGTTTGAATATCTCTATTAGATAGCTTTTAATATTACATCTCATGTCAATGTTCCTTATTTTCATGACTGCTTACATGAAGGTAGAACATGTTTTCCCCCCAACAACAGTAATTTCTTTCAATTTTTGACATATGTGATGCAATCAAGCAAAATCAGTCGGAACTCTGGAATATTGATTTCGAGATATAGCCAAACACAGGAAATATTTCCTTTTGTTTCCTTTTGTTTTGGAAACTCTTTAATTGCTCTTATCTTTGGAACTGGCTGTTCAATTTCAATGGATGTTCTGCAAAATGCACCTTTGTATATGCTTTTTACTATCCTGTAAGAAACTGAAAATTTAATATTTCTGAGTTCCGACTGATTTTGCTTGATCGCATCACATACATGTTTTTTATAACATTATAGTTTATTTGTGCTATTCCAATACCAATATTATGGGCTTTCTTTTTTTATGTCATGCCATTTTAAAATAATGATTTCTTTGACCAAAATTGAATTTTATGCAAAATTTCATCTGTAGAGACACAATCTCACATAGTTTTCCACACTTTATTAATACTTCCATACAGCTGTAGTATGGTAGCAGAGAGCAAGGTTAGATACATTTTGCTAGTTAGTCTTTTCCTATCTCCTTTTTGAGATTTGCTTTTGGTGTGTACAAAATGGACACCTGTTGGGTGTAAATTAGCCTAATTCACACACTCATTCTAACTGATGTAGCCAAATAAACAGAATAATTGATATGTAAGTGATAAATTGAGCAAGTAACTTAGGGTTTTTTTAATCAAAAGAAGTAATTACCAATTTGAGATTGTTACCTAAATCGGCATCATGAGAGACACAAGCTATAAAGTGGTGTGCACCAAATCAACACAATAATTACCAGTCAAGCAAGCAAGTTTTAAATTTTTCTTAAAACTAGTAAATATTACTTGGGCAATTATTTATGCACTGTGTAATCAAGCATAATATTACTGAAACCCTCCCATGGGTAGGCAGGTATTTGCTTATACACACATGTTATCATATTGGTTTATATGGTATTCCTCTTTGTAACCCACAAAATGGCTTGTTGTTAAGTTAATTATATTCTTTATTAATTTACTATTTGCCGTAGAAATAGTGATGTAACAGGATTAATTACCTTAGCAATGGGTTTACAATTTTTTTTTTTTAATGTATTGCCCTGCATTCAAAAATAGTGTAAACCCATTGCTCTGGTAATTGATCTTATTACATCACTACTTCTACAGTGAATATGAACAGTTGTCAAATATTTGTTGATTTATTCATTTAAACAAGATCAGGTAGTTTGTATTAAGACTTTATAACATAGCTACAGGTGTATATGTGAACAGTATAGAGATTTATATATTCCCACTTGTACATAAATTATTTGATAATGTATAATATTTGCTGATAATTATTGATACAAATTGATTGTAAATTAGGCTAATCCATTTACAGTCCACACTCCCCCTGTGGAAATTCTTTTGTAAATATCTTGCACAGGGAGTATGAATTTCAAATGGAATTAGCACATTAACCAACTTTATTTGAAACTCATCCTCCCTCATGGAAGATTAAGGTTGAATCTTTCCCAGAGGGTGTATGAAATTCAAATGGAGCTGCCTAATGAGTTCATTCCATTTGAAATTCATACTCCCCTGTTGAAGACATTTCTAATATCTTCCACAGGGAAAGTGTGTATTTTAAATGTAGCAGCTCATTATGTGTATTAATTGAATTATTTTGTGCAATACCCAACAGTCACTTATCTTGTTTGATAATTCTTATGTATATTTGAAAAAAAATATTGTCCACCTCACTCTTGTTAAAGATATGTTTAGAATTCATTGTATACTTTAGCAGAAATATTTACAAGCTTTAGTTAAGTTGCAGAGTGTATGCACAGGGTTGTAGCCACTGCACTCTGCACATGACAACTGACAAATACATAGTGCACCCAATCAGCACCTGAACTAAAGCTTGCTGTGTCAAATAATCCGGTACTAATATCCAAAATTGTAGATGACAAATTTATTGTTCTCATTTCCAGGTTGCCTAATACTTTTCCAGCAGGGAATTATGAATACTCATGATGCCACAGACTTGAAAGAATTTGGAGTTTTGAATTTTGGGATTTGGATTTGTAATTTTGGATATTAGAAGCTACAACGATACAAATGCATCCATTGTTCTTCCTTATTCGAGTATATAGAGTGTTAATGTTATTGACAACGACCACATTATTTGATGTATAACAGTAAATGTTTTATTTTGCAACTGGCTTCTCTACCATCAAAGTACAGGGGTGCAATTTTGTTACAACTTGGAATCAATTTTGATTTTCATGACATAATTTTGTAAGAAGTAATTGATTCTCATCTAATTACCCTTAAATTTTACACTCAATTTTGATTCTCGCAAACAAATTTCAGGGGAATCATTGTGAGAATGATTCTCCGATTGTTGCCGAAATTGCACCCCTGAAACATTCCATAAATCGAGTTGAAGATAAATCTATCAGGCTAGTGTTGACTTGGTTCAAGTCTTCATAACAGATGTTGTAACTCCTATCGTTAGATTATTAAATGGTGTATATTATGCCTAGGCTTTATTGTCAATTCTTTTGTTGAAGTCCAAATTTGACTGACAGCTCTATTTTGTGGACTTGGGGTTTTCTCTATTCAGATCTGACTGATCATTGCAATTAAGGATTCTTGTGATGGCTCAGCGGCACAAAGACGTATGTCCATTAGTGTATGAGTGCATGTAATATGCTTTTTTGTACATGCATACATGTAGATATCACAGGGCAATCATACATACAGCAGCTAATGGACATGTGACGTGGTATATCGAAAGCAGACCCTTTTGGGCAGGATCGTAAATGAAGAATAGCAAAAAATCTGCCCGGGTGTGATTTTTTCACAATTTGCGAATTTGTGATGTTACTAATGTTTAAAATATTGTCTGATAGTTTCAGACCGGAGACTTTGAGACATTTGTCAAGGTAATTCCTACTCGCAACATAGTCAATAATATTTTAAAGGCCAAAATCTCAATTTCCAATTTTATAATACCATAACTCAATATCTTCGCTTAGGAATGTCCAATTTCATTGGGGAAAAGGGTGTTTTGGAGCAAAATATCTCTATGTTTAAGATATGTAAAAACCTCAAAATTGATAACCTGCCCAAAAGCGTCTGTTTTTGACATGATATGTCCATGTGCTGCTGAGCGATCACTTAGTCGTTGCTTTGCAAAGAACAATCCAATTCATTAGTTATAAACCAGTTGCTCATCATTGATGGTGAAGAAATACAGCTCTATAATAAGCACTTTATATTAGCAAAATAAAATATCCATAGAAATAACATATTTGACTACGTCTTGAAACTGGGCGTTCCTTATACTATTTTGTTAGTCTTGGTGAGGCAGTGACGTCAACGTGTTGAGGCAGCTGTTTCGCATGTAGCATCTTTAAATGTGTGTGTGTGTGCAACTGCGATTTTAAGCAGTGCCCAATGATATGCGCACTGACGTCCATCACTGCAGCGCCAAGGTAAATAATGGTATAGTTCCAGTTTATTGCTTAGGGACCCAGCAGATTTCTAAATGTATTTTACAGAAAGTGTGTTAACATTGAAATTCACATGATTTTGCTTGAAATATATTCCTGCCTATATACAACTACCCTGAATTCCTTAAACCATAGTTATATGTGTGTTTTTATACAACATTTGTGTGTAATTAAATGACCTAAATTATAAGAGAAAATTATATTATTATATTGTGTAATTTTAACCATGAACCTCTCCCTTCTTAATATAACACAAGAGATTATGTTGAATATGTAATGCAGCCATAGTGGTCAAATTGTGCATCCTATATTACCTGTATAGCTGTTACTGAACCTATTCTGAGTTTTCTTCAACCACTGTGATTGACTGATAAAATAGGGGAACACACACCAAAACAATCCCATCAAAAGTTTTACCCTTCTCAGGTTTATCTTTGTACCATGTTTACAAATGTCTTTGTAACCATGGGGATAACTATCCCCTATAAAAGTTAGTTTCCCTAGTACTGATGTGACCTATTCCATTCTTTTGCAAGTCATTATCACTATCATTATATTCAGTTCCAAAGACACCCTGTTTTTTGCTTGTTTGCCCAACCCCATATACCGGTCCCATATATTTTGTGTTTTCCTTTCAAACACCTACTTTTTTTCCCCAAAGACCTACTTTTTTCCACAAAGACTACACATATTTCTTGTTTTCCCTTGAAAGGTCAATTTTTGTGGAAAATTCCTTGTTACAACGTCCTGGGGCTTCAATAAAGAACAAATGATTACCGGTAATTGTGTTTTCAACTGATTGAATGTCGACCCAGGTTAAAGAGGAAATATAACAAACAAACAAACAAACAAACATCCCCAAAACTGTTTTTAAGCCTTTGTTTTGTGTTACTTGGAAGAATATACATAACAATATAGGATGCACTTCTTTGCCATAAGGACTGGTTATAAAATCCTAGCACTTGGCTTCTGTTGTTTAACAATAAATTATGTTAACAAAGAAGTTTAATGACTGCTGTTGTCTTCTTGTGTGGTTTTATCTTGTGTCCAGCAATTTATACAACTCATCTCAATCCCATCATATTTTGTGAAATTACCTCAAAGTTGCAGCATCATTTATTGCGTAAAAGGATACTTTTCAATGTGTATCGACCGTACAAAATGCTCTCCGGGTTGAAAAGACAGAGTGATGCCATACACAGAGTGTTACAGAGTGATGCCATACACTGACCACCACTGTAAGGAGAACATGTTAGCCTATGCAATTTCACATCGCATAATACTTGAATTTGCAACTTTTCATTAGCACACAATATCAAACTAACAAAATTCTAATGTTGATATCAGTTGCTTTTATTTAAGTATGTTCCTGTATAAGACCACCCAATCAAGTAGGAGCTTTTTTTTTGATGGGCTTATTTGAATTGACCTTATGCGGTGAATCCCATAAGCCTTTGCGAGTACATCCGAGAACTCGTCATTTGACGTCACGCCGATCTACGCTGATGCACACATCGTTTATCGAACATCGTTACTGTGCATTACAGATCAGTGCTATGTCAAGTGAAGAATTCTCAGGTGTATTCGCAAAGGCTTATGGGATTTACCAAAAAAGTCAATCACCATAATGAAAAACTTATTGGCTGTATGAAATATTTTAAGATTTTTCAAGGGTTCTGTGATATTGTAGTCATTTAGCCTCTTCCATAACAAAAACAAACTATTAGTCTAACTATATTCATCCATAGAGGTGATGAAACTGAATTACTCAGCCCACACCAACTATTGTAACAAGTCAAGCTCAACAGAGACGGGGGCCGGGATCTTCCAAGGATTTACGACTGTCTTCTAGAAACACCAAAATCATCCATGTGTGAAGAAGACAGTCAGCCAGTCATTACTGCCTGAGGATTGTAACTGTTAGCTATCAAAAATATTAACAGGTAAATATTTTCTTGGTTAACTATTGGAATATTGATGATGACACTCCAAGCAAAACACAATAAGACTTGCGGACACATAGAAGTACAAATATCTTTGTCTTTATTAAGTATATTCAGTCAAGAAATGATCCATTAGAAAACTGAAGCATGTTCCCAATCAGTCTTTATAAAAAAGTTGGAAGCTGTAACATTTCATTGGATGGCAATACAGCCCAAGGACTGTATGTGCACCTGGTTTAATGTGAAAGTACTTAGTTCAGAATGTATTAACTCGGGAATGCAAACCTTACGGTGCAATTATATTATAATTACCAAATATAAAAGAACTTTCCTTTCGGCTCTCTTCATCAGTAGATAAATGTTAAAGGTATATAATTTTGGGCATTATTTTGATCGTCATAATCTATATAATAATACTGGTAGTCTGTCTGTGACTCTGTCTGTCTGTCTGTCCGCCTATTTTCTCGGAGACTAGGGGTCGCACGTTCCTCAAACTTGGTGGGTGGGTGCAGCTTGACCCCAGACAGAACAAGTTTGTATTGGTTAGTGGGTCAAGGTCACCCGAGGTCATCCAGGGGTCAAATGAGTAAAAACGGTTTTTCGCAGAGACTGGGGTTCGCACGATTAGTAAAAACTGTCGTATGGGCATGAAACTTGGTGGGTACAGTCAACTTATAAAGTCAAATTTTGGACGGTCATTTTGGGGTTATCCAGGGGTCATCCGAGGTCAAAATAGTAAAAAATGTCGTATGGGCATGAAACTTGGTGGGTACAGTCAACTCTTAAGAGTCAAATTTTTTACGGTCATTTTGGGGTCATCCCAAGGTCAAATTAGTAAAAACTGTCGTATGGGCATGAAACGTGGTGGGTACAGTCAACATTTAAAGCCAAATTTTGGAAGGTCATTTTGAGGTCACAAGGGGTCATCTGAGGTCAAATGAGTAAAACTGTCCTATGGGCATAAAACTTGGTGGGTACAGTCACCATCAGCCAGGTAATCGCGACAGCCGAGAACCGCCAAATACGGGTAACCGCCTAGTTATATATTATTTTAGTACTATCATTATCTTTAGAGATGTACTACAAATGGGCTATTCCAGTTGAAATCCATACACCCTATGGAAGACATGACCTTAATCTCCCACACAGGAGGTGCAAATTTTAAATGGTGTCACAATGGTGATAATTAAGGTCATGGCTTCCATAGGAGGCATATGGATTTCAACTGGAATTCGTCAGCGAAGTGTTACATGTAATCCGATTATCACCATGTCAACTGGATCACGCTTTTGAGTTGTGCACCATGATCGAAATGATCGCAACACAAACTCTTTGGCATGTTATGTAAGTAGTTATGTAATCACTTCACTGGCGAATAGGAATGAACCAATATCCGTTTTCATCAACTCTGCTTCGCATGATCAATCTTAGCACCTCTTTGCAATGTCCTTTTATAGAACACCAGCCATGTGTACAAGACTCCTAGGGCACAATATACAGATGTCAACATCAGTGGGAAAAATGATAGTCTCTCCCCAAGACCTAGTAAATCATGGATGATATCAGTGTATATGTACAAGGGTAGTAGACCAAGGATGTAGAGAGATTCCAGTGGGTTGAGTAATGGGAGATGTGGTAGAATGGCATCTGGATGCGGTGATCTGGAGAGAAAATATAATACAACACAAAAAATCTCTTTAATTACAAAGTTCATGTGTCAATTAAGATTTAATTTAAATCTGGTCAACCAGACATACCTATTTTGACGGACGAACCGACGTTGCGACTGAAACCTTCAGTCTTCAGCTGGTATGTCTGGTAAATAGGTATGTCTGGTTGACCAGATTTAAATTAAATCTTAATTTCAACATACCCAGATGAACGAGAGTCTACACAGTTTGATTCATGTGTCAATGTTTATGAACATGCAAACAACACTGTGAGTTTGGAACAGTTAGGGGTTTAGTAGCTTACTCTCTCTTGCGAGATATGTGTACATGTGCACAGGACCAATGTCCCCTCCTAAAGATGGTGTACTCTCATGATTCATTTACTCAATTCCAAATACACCATGGGGAGAGCGGAATTCTGATGTTTATTTACAGAAGCTGGCAATTAAATTCATTATTATGTTTTGATGAATCCAAGTGTGTGAAAATATTGGATCCAAACATAATAATGATACAATTGGATGCTCTACGCCCAATATTTATTGGTCTCGCTATGAGTTTTAAAATATGGGCTCAATCTATCCAATTTTATATCAGATTTTTCTTTATAATATATGCATTTTGTTTTTCCTACATTTATTGTATACTTACTGATAAAGGCCTTGTAGTGCACAGAATGAAAATATTGTGAAGAACAGCATCATACAAACTTTGATGGGGGTTTCTGTTGATACAAAGCATGATGGAAAAAAAAATCAAGATTCACATCCTCATCTGTCTGATGTGTATCTTACATAAAGTCTGCACAAAAAGTAACTCAGCTGTTATAAATACGCCTATACATTCAGAACTAATAATTGTTTTCACAATATTTCAACATAGCGAGAAGGATGATTTATTTACACGCATTTTGATACCCCATTCGTCAAATGTCGTTTCAATATTAACAACACAGTAGTGCTTTTACAGAAAAATACCCGAATTTAAAAGTTGCAGTTTACAGCGATCAATGGTTATAATGCCAGCACTGTAAACATGAAAAGCCCGCCATTATCTTCGCGGTTACTTCAAATCAATACAAATAACTGCAACTTTTAAATTGGGGTATTTTTCCCTCAAAACACTGCTGTATTGTCAATATTAAACAAAATTGGACAAATGGGGTATCAAAATGCGTGTAAATAAATCATCCTTCTTTTTATGTTGAAATATTGTGAAAACAATTATTAGTTCTGAATCTATAGGCATATTTATAACAGCTGAGTTACTTTTTGTGCAGACTTTAGATGGGTTTCCTTATCATTGGAAACATATTATAAACTCATTCCCCCAGAAATGTTGACATATTTGTATCAGAAACATTCAATTCCATAATGTATGTACAGTTGTACACATTCTTACAGATTCGGTCGTTGTTTGCCAAACAAATTCTCTCATTTATATTTACATTTCAGGCTGCGCCTAATGAATGTGCACTGATGTCACTGCCACATCAGCTGGGATGTGAGACTTACTCTTTTCAGCTGATTTCCTCGTTTTTGTTGCCAAAATTTACATGTTTTCATTTATTTTTAACCCATATTTGACATTTTTACCCTGATTTTACACTAGTTTTTCAGCTTTTTTGTAATATTTTTTGTTTTTGGTCTGTGGCCTCTCACACCCCAGATTGGGTGAAAATGGTATAGTTTTTGATCAAGCTTGATCTTACCTGGTTGAGTGTATAGCAATGGAAACAGTGAATAATGTCCTACTGTAGATAATAATAGAAACACCTGGGCATCATTGTAACTCCATACTGATAATATACTGTGGGGAAAACAAAACAGAAAACAGGAAATGAAATCAAACAGTATTTCCACACAATTCAAATTAAATTGGAACAAAAGTGATGAAACATTGACATAGAACTGATTTACTTATTACAATAAATGGATATGTCATTGGACTATTCCATTGGAAATCCATACACCCCCTATGGAAGACATGGCATTAATATCCCACACAGTATAGCCCAGTTAGGGTTGATACACTGAAAGAATGAGCACACAGTACAGCTGTTAACTTTTTTTTTCCAAATCTTCACTTCATGGAACTCGCATTGAATTTAGGGTTTTACATGCACGAGTATCAAGAAAATGGTAATTAAACCTATAGTTACAGATTTCACATATTTAAGCATTTAGTATTGAACGCTGATACAATAAATAATCCTCCAAAACATAAATGATTGATGCCTCTGTGTCATGACACAAATATTGAACAAATCCTCTTGTACCTACCTTAATGGTATAATAATGAGAAGTATGGCTTTTTCATGAACATGCCAGCCAAATATGAAAGAGCCAAAAGCACATAGAACTAAGCATCTGAGAAATCCTCTTGGGCCACTTGGATATCTCCATAGATGTATCACAGCTGGCTGCAAAAGATAAATATTGAAGTAATACAAAGATGTCAATGATGGAAGTCGATCTCTGACAAGCAAGTTCATTATGTTGTGACAATTCATTTAGATTCTCGCTGAAAAATTTACAAGAATCTATTGATTCACTCACCAAAATTGACAGCCCTGTCAGCACAAATGTTGCAATAGGAGGCACAGATGGTAATGTTGTGTGTTGGAATTCCTGTACCAAACCCCCTGTCATTGAAGCTTGGCTCTGGGTTGTGTTTACTGTGAGAAGGTCTGCTTTGACACCTGTTGTTAAGAAACAAAACAAATAGTAACACAGAAGCTATAAATAAAACTTGAAGATACAGGAATAATTAGAGAACAAAGTTATTGTTTTTAGCCACTATTGTGCATCTATTGTCTCATGGTTTACACCAATGATGTCGCCCGTGTTAAATGAGACAATAGACGCACGACAGCAGTTAAAAAAATACCTTTATTCTCATTCTTAAAATAAACACTCAAATTATATCCTAAATTTCCAAAGGAATTACCTGGGGCTTACAATCGATCAGTCCCATTGTTGCTATGATTGGGGTTCAAATAGTGTGTACGAGTATCGCGTCGACGCACACACGCTGAACCGTGTTATATTGTGTCATATAACTCAGCTAATAACCAATAAGATTGCAGAAACTTTTTCTCAAGTGTTTAAGAATAAATGTTAATGCACATTTGAATGTTACCAATTGTGCGGGAAAAAGAGCTAACTTAATCTTACTTTGACCAAATTAAATATCAACTGATTGTACAAACTCCTGGTAATTACAGGTTCTTGTTCTTTGACTGGGGCATGCACCTCATAACATACCAATTTGTTCTGCATAGTGTTACTGTCCAGTATCTACACACTCCATGATAATAACTGATTTGGTTATTTCTAATTGTTTAATCATTACTCACCTATAATAGTAACTGCTTTATCAGCTACATTGTAAAAAGCCCAGAAGTTAGGTGCCCAATAGGCATGACATAATCCTCTCTTGAATGGAAACAACCTGGATATAACCTGAGCTATCTCTCCCTGAAATGACAAGATTTATTCATCAGGATAAGTATTTATTCTTATGTATAAATATTAGGATTTTATTTTGAAAGAGGGAAGGGAGAGACATACAGACAGACAACAAAACATTACAGCAGAAATTGATACAGAAAGGAGAGGATTTAGACAGAGAAAGATAGAGATAGTTGGAGCAGTGGCGTAGCTGACAGGAGGCAGGCAGAACAACCCATGCAAATTGCCCATTTGGGCCACGCCACTCCATGCAGTTGTAAACTTGTTTCTTTGTAACTTTTTTGGCTGGTTAGTTTTGAGGGCATGCCCCTGCCACTGAACTTGGAACCCCAAGACAAAAATCCTACCTTTGTCACTGAGTTGGAGAGCACAGCACACTCTGACAAAGATATTTTAACATGGAGAGGGGCATAGAGAGAAAAAGACAGAGAGTGTGAAACTAAGATAGATGATGACATTGTTATGTAACTTACCATAGCAATAAATGGTCCAAATGAGAGAGCAAACACAGATATGACAACTAAACCAAGACTGATGAGTCTGGTGATGGAAAAACTTGTCCACATCACACTGCCATCTATACACCAAAATCATAAAAAAAAGGTTTAGATCAAATTGTGCAATTTAATGATGATGTATTCAGTTTAGAATATGCTGTACCAATAATCTTAGTACAAAGGTAACTACAGTCCAACTACAGTCCAACTATCTAGCCATGATTGCGACCACAAACATTAGCCTGATAAATAAAAAAAATCTGGATAAGTGAAATATGTGTATGTAATTCTGCATTGAATGTCTGAAGTGATTAAATTTGAACAAAGAAAGATTACTCAGTATGATTGGGGTAATAACACTGAAAGATGGTATTTTAGTGCTGTATGCAATATCCATACGTGTGTCCTAAATGCTTCAGTGCATGAGATTAAGGTGCCAAGCATTAAAAACATTCCTCTTCATATGAAGATCACATGTGCGGGTAACAGAGAGATCTGTATTTGAGAGGTTCGGATAAAAGAGGTTGGGCTGTACACACAATTTGCTGGTGTCCTAATTATTGACACCAGCCTGTCCTACTAAAGGCTAAAGACCCATTCAGCGATTTACTGAACCAGAATAACCCTAAAATTCATCAAAGATTTTTGCATATTTGGAACAAGCATAGATGTGCTACTGAAATGGACAAATGGCAGATGAATACTTATACTTAAGTACAAGAACACTACAAGATTCCAAGGTACATGTACCTGACTGGTGCCCCCAAAGTACCTACATAGTACCAATGATGTTACTGCACAGAACCCACCAGCAGTGGTACTGCACTGTACTACACTGGTACTCCTCTGGTACTGCACAGTACCGGCCAAATATCTTGACGACAGTGTACATGTGCAGGAATATTGTAGTGTATTTACTTCTGTTTTTTTCTTGTCGCACAACAATGCTGTAGAATTCGGCATGATATAAGGCTAGCAGTAGACATAAGCAAGCACCAAGGATAGCATTTTACATTTTCAGAGCAGATTATTTACATTTTTATGCAACAGACATGATATATTGTGATCAAATCGGCATATAATTGAAGACAGAATTAAAATGACTAGTTTGCATCTGCCATCAGGGCAAAGGCGTTGCGTGATTGGTTGCTGACTTGCAAAGTACAGCATTTTAGGTCTGGTTGCCAGGACGTCACACGCAAACTAGTCTTTTTAATTCGGTCTTCAATTATATTTACATACATAATTGTTGATCGTTTGGTGATGCAGTTAGAGTTAGACAAAATATTTTGTACAGAAAATCTCTGAATAAGCCTTCACAAAGGTACACCTATAAAATGAAAGAGAACTGTTTGAATTAACTTAATATCAATTATCAGGATTATGTAGGGTCCATCTTACCTTTGTGTGACTGTGTAAAACAGTAAGACCTCAATAAATACATGAAATATGCAGGAGCAACATAGATGTAAATATGCTTGAAATTCAGGAGCACTGCAAACCAAAATCCACCTTCCAAGTTCCTTCCCTAAATTCAAGAACACGAAAAAGAGAGCAGTATAATCTCATGCATCACAAGTAAAGAAATACCATTCTTAACCCCTTATGTGTGAGGTCATGTGCTTTCCAATCACATTGCTCCTTAGTTGATTCATACAAAACACACATGAGATCCTACAATGACCCATGTGTGCAATGTATATAGGAGGGATCATGTGACACAATGTCTTCCACATGCTGGCAACAGAACAGTTCACATTGCTCCAGCATGGCTTATACTTTATTAGCGTACTCAAGTAACAATAGGCCAGGACGGAGCTACGTCATGCCGATGAAAACAACCAAGTGCCAGTGAAAACAACTTGCGCAGATCAATCAAATTCACTGGACCGTGCGCCGACTGCGCATCACAAGCGTTACACTTTGCGCCGAGTACGTGCTTGGAATGTCTTGTTTTTGAGCTGCAAGTTCCCAGGGAAATTTGCTAAAAATAACCCAAGTTCGCTCTCTCATATACAGTCCAACCTCCAGACTCCTCCAGATATCTCTGTTATCTGGCCATGGGATCTTCATATGAGAACACATTTTTAACGCTTTTACACCTTCACTTCATGCTCTGAAGCATTTACAGGACAAATCTATGTTAAATTAAGTCCACAAATGCCATCATCTTTTTAGTCTCTAGTATTGAGTAAATTAATCTTTTCTTGTCCTAACACTAATATGTGGGCCGTCATATCAAAAGGGACCTCTTTGCGGCACTGGGCATTTTGAGATACAGGCCGTTGAAGTTTACACATACTCAAAATTATGTCCGATGTTGATTTTTTAATTTCTACATAAACATAAACTTTGAAGTGGATATTTTAAGAAAATCAATATGAAATACCCAGAATATTAATAAATTTGCACAAATGTAAGAATAAATTACCCATGTCAATTCACTTCTTATGTAAACCTTTATTTTAAAACCGGTTTTTCTCAAAAACATTATTTTCAAGTTTGGGCATGTTTCTATTTGATTTTTTAATAATTTTTCGAGAATGGTACATCCGATACCCATAAAAATGGTGTCATTTTAAAGCTAAGATAATCAGCTTTCATCTTGTATGAATAACTCAATTTTTATTTTCCCCTCCAAGAGGTCCCTTTTGATGTGATGGCACACATGTGATGCGATCAAGCAAAATCAGTGGGAACTCGGAAATAAAAATTTGTCAGTTTCTTATAAGAAAGTAAAAAGCATTTACAAAGCTGCATTTTGCAGAAACCCTCATTTAAATTAAACAACCAGTTCCAAAGATTTGAGCAATTAAAGAGTTTCCAAAACAAGAGGAAACATTTGGCTATATTTCAAAATCAATATTTCAGAGTTCCGTCTGATTTTGCTTGATCGCATCACATACAAGCACTTTAGTTTTTCAATGAAGAAGCACATGTAATTTACTTTTCCATATTTTTTTGGCTAGTGCTTGCTTATGTCATGGCTGGATAAAAGCAGTTGGACTGTATGTATGGTTTGACCACATACATGTATATGAGATTCAAGTGCGTATTACCTGAAATAGTCTTGCAATGGAAAGTAGCAATAACCCGAATAGAAATCCATTATACTGAAAGTGAATATCTAAATTAATCAATATTGTCAAGGATATATATGTATGTTGTGACAAATGGATGCAAACTGTTTATGATTACAGTGAGCAGCAACATACACTGTTATCTGTTTACATTCTGTGATCCTGTATAATATTGGTATCCAGAATTCATCCATGAACAGTCTTACAATTCTCTCAGAAAAATGCTACCTTCAATACAGCCAGCAGGCCCAGCGTAAAGCAAGTCCACAACACACACACCCCCACACAATGTGTACTGTAACCACCAGCATACAAGGATGTGAACAACATGATGAGTTCTTATTTCCTAATTCGCAAGCTCAATCGGAAATAAATCATTTCCAATTGCGCCTACTTCTCTAGGATCTATCAACCTGCAAAACAAACACACAATGATACAGTTTATCTTACCAGGGAATATTGTTCGTCAGCCGCGAACTCACGGACGGACATCGAGACGGTCAGACCCGCCTATAACGGGTGTAACTTCGAAGAAGCTAGAAGACCTACTGATAGGTCTGCGATTCATAAAGAATAGTATAACAAGACCTATATGCTAGGTCCAATTATCCTTCACTATGCTCTGCTCAAGAAATCGTTTCTTCATTGAAGGCCTAATATAGGCATAGCCTTAAACCATATAACGCCTGTCAACATAGATAATATTTCTATGCAGAAAGCAGAAAACATTTACGTCACATGTGTTTATTATAACATAAACTTAAACATTGTTAAACAAATCAATCTATGCCATGCGAATAAGAATAACAATTCTTTAGCCCTAAGGAACCAAAGTCCTAACAATCAGAGGATTCAATTATCTGAATTCTGAGCATCAAACATCTCCCATCTACCCAAATTACTGGACGGACTGTGACACGGATCAGACACAACCCAAGCTATCACAATTATCATCAAGCATGTCCCATAGGGCCTAGGCCATACGCCATTGGACATGTTGCACACAATCCAAAAAGAGATAACTGAACACAAGTTTTAATAAGCCTACGGAAAATTAGACGTCCGTAGTCCTCGGTGCTGGCAACAATCAATGCCTTGATCACACCACGCAGTACACAATTCATGCGTACCGCTGAATTGACCATTACGTAATCCTCGATCCGCAGGCCTCCAAAGGAAATGTATATTATTTCCTAATTCGCAAGCTCAATCGGAAATAAATCATTTCCAATTGCGCCTACTTCTCTAGGATCTATCAACCTGCAAAACAAACACACAATGATACAGTTTATCTTACCAGGGGAATATTGTTCGTCAGCGCGAACTACCCCTTATCAAGATATAAAGAACGGGCGGGCAAACGGTCCACACTGAATAATAGCTATGCTGAGCTCAAACTAATCTGGAATAATTTATTCCGAGCTACAAAGCCCCTCGATGAATGTGATACTCCTATATATAGACATTATGCTACTAGTTCTTATTTCCCCGCTCGCACCAGCCCTCAAACATTGTCAAAACAAAAACAAATCACATTTCCCTTAGTCCTGATCCCAGGACCTCGGGCCCCCTCGGCCCTGAATCGCCAAATAAATTGCCACCTCAGTACTGAGACTGTAAAAACCAATACTCTTTTGGCTAAAATAAAAGATGCCTATATATATATTAACTATATACATGAAAATCACCAGCGTTTAGCATGTTTAGTGTAAGCACAGATCTGTGGTGTAAGCATCCAACATATTTATAACATACAACATTGCACTAATGTACAGAGCTTGGACCAATAAAGTCACTTTGACTCTCTGTAAAAATATGTAAATATCTCGTCTAATCAAAGACCCTATGGTCTCATTTAATAAGAACCACTAACACGAAGAAACTCAAACGCTTCTGCCAAACTGACAATTTCAACAGGTTCATGAACTCCGAACGCATACAGATACTTGTGTAACAGCAGAAGGTCTATAACTCAGTACAAGAAGCTATTGCAGCTTTATTACTGCCTTGAGTGTAGTCACAAAGGCAGATGCAACGTCTGATGAATTTTGTCGCATCTCACAAATTTACTTACTGAAATACTAGTTACTGGTGAAACATGAACACATATATGCCTAATATGAAGAGCAGAACCGCAACTAAATATGTGGATATTCAGATCCAAGTGCTTCTATGAATAAAATAAATTCTGACATTTTACTTTCACAAAACACTGCCCTTGTCACATACGATATCCTTAAGATATATATAGAAAAATACCTGTAGACCTATATAGTAAACGTAAATCTAGCTCAGTCGTGCATACTACATGTACTATAACTATGCATAAGCAAACCAAAAATGGACATCCATGAATAATATAATGAGAATACTCTCCGAAATGCTCACGTCTGACTTCAGGAATAATCCAATTACTGAACCTTGAAAAACAAACCAAAACACCGTACCTATTATAATGTATTCTTTAAGGAATACGTTAACATCTACTCAGCTAGGAATACCTCGTGAACATGGAGAAGGCCTATATAGAAATCTCAAAAAACCAACTTGGTGAAGCTGTACATATCATAAACGTCAAAAAACATGAACAGACTCGAATATCCATCTCCAATACCTCTCTTAACCCATGCACGAAACTTACGAATTTCTACCTTCCATGATCTTCATGATCTTTGATAATAATAAGCAGAAACCCAGCATGTCTTCGAAGACACACATATTCACTGCTAATTATACAACATGCATGTATATATTCTAATCATGAAGGTAATGCTGTTGAAATGCGTATCCATATCCCAAATCCATGCCGCTGGTAATACAGTATAATCCATTTCATCCGTTTACCCCTACAAGTGATGCACTTCCAAAATCTTTCATGACGACACAATTATGGTATAGAACACATTGCTATAAATGCTTAGCTTGCTCATCTCTATTATGATCATGATGAGGTGTACCCAAGACTACCCGCTACGAAGTAAAGTTCATTAACAGTCACCCAAATATCGAGATATTAGCCCTAGTTTAACCGGCTGAGGGACAAATCAATTGATTTAGTCTATGGTCTATTAGAACCTACATTTACTATTGTCACATTCTTCCAAGTCCACGATCCATGTCATGTAAATACTCTTGCATTGCCACGTCCATGGAAAAGCTCCAACAGAGATCTTTCATATCCATGAGACTGTCCTTTATCAATGGAAAGCTCCCAGTATAAATCTGAAGGAATGCTTCCTTCTATACTCTATCATCCATTCTGCTCATTCCGAATGGCCTCATCCATTATGCACAGAAAAAACCAAACCAACCGGAACTTTAATGGGAATGATCAAATTCCATTAAACACATCCTCTGCTCCATACACCTCAATAGGAAATTCCATACACATCGATGATACTGCTCCTAAATAGGCCTAGACACATCCATATGGGAATGCTCATATAAAATAATGTTATGTTATACGCAACCTTTGGGACCTTGCTCCCATACACATCTACAGCCAGGATCCATGAGAATACTCCCATCCACGTCCGTGGGAAAAACTCCCATACAAACCCATGTGATGCTCCCATATATGCACCCATGGGATGCTCCCATCCACGAGATACTCGATCCCATACACATTCATCCCAATGCTCCAATACACATTCATGGAAAAACTCCCGACGCATTATGTAAATGCTCCCATGCACGTTCATGGGAATGCTCCCATACAATGCACTCGTTCATTGGAATGCTCTCCATAGACTCTCCCATGAGAATGCTCCTATGTATACCAAATTCATGGGAATGCTCCTATAGACATTCATGGAATGTTCCCAGACACATTCATGTGAATTCTCCCATACACTTAATATTCAAAAGCTCCCATATACATTTTATAGAAATGCTCACATACACTCTGCGTGATGTTCTAAATAGAGCTTATCACATGCCAAACCGAGACACCGCACATTCATGATAAACATAAATTGCTCCCAAACTCATTCAAGGGAATGCTCCCATACACAATCATGTGAATGCTCCCATACACGTCCATGGAATGCTCCCATACACCTTCATGGGAATGCTCCCATATACACTCATGTACGTTCATGGGAAATCTCCCATATATAATCATGCGTCTGCTACCAAGCATGCACATCCTCACATACATTCCGTGAGAAATCTCCAATACGTCTCTGGGAAGCTGCCTTTACCCACAGTAAGTACTTAACTCATCCACGGGAATGCTCCCAAGATCAGAAAGCTCTAGCCTCTGCAAACCTCAGAAATTATGCGAATCTACATTTTCCTGTAGGAATACTCCCATGGTAATACAAATCCATATATTCATATTGCCCACATAACAAACATATTCATGCCAAGCTCATTAATTTCTTATTTACTCGAAATTTTTTAAGACCACGTTCGTGGTAAGGCGACAATGCTCACGCCCATGGAAAAGCTCCTATATGTCTCAATGAATCCACGTGAGAGGAATGATCTCATAAAGGCCAATATTGAATTCCTCCTAAATAGCCTAACAACACTGGTAATCGTCTATCCTAAGCAAAAACCGAAAATGACGAAAATGTTGAAAAACATCCTGAAGCATATAGGCTTAATAAGTACCTACATTCTTATGCGACATTACCATAAGCATAATCAGAATGAATTTGCATTCTACTTCTACACAAAAGCTTCAAATTAACGTTCTTATATTAAAGTGCCCGCTTTGAGGCCCAAGGCCAACGAAAGGCCAAACTGAACACAGCCATGCAAGCTGACATGATAAAGCAGCGTTCCCTGACATGTGCAGCGTTCTGTATAACGGCCCTTCTTGATCTCAATCTCGTAATCCATCGAGCTTCAAACTGGTATGAAACTAATCAATCGTAAGCCAGGTGTTATTCTGGATCAAATTTAATTTAGAAAATTTTGAATAAATTAATACATGCGAAAATCAATACTTGCGCGAGAAAAATATATCTGTGCGTTTCCAACGGCAAAATTAATCATGTAACGTACTAAAAGTATGACAAAAGCTTGCAAGAAATCGAGATGTCAATACCATTAAACCAATCTACAATCTCTATTATGACTACTACTCTATCGCAGTCGAGATTGAAACCTATGTATGATCTGATAAAAGGGGTAACGTGAACAACCTCTCTGCCTGACAGCACAACTGCATTTATGTCATATTAAATATGATATAACAATTATTAGAAGATAACGTATAACAAGAATTTATTAAAAACGTACACAGGTATTATCTATGGTTTTATACTTTATCCATATTGATTTGGAGACCTCGTCAAGCGAGTCTCGTACAAATAGAACCCCGGGATAGAACCCCCAAAATCAAATGAAAGCAAAACCATATTAAGTACCCGCATCGATCACACGATATGATAATGATGCCTATTTATTTATCTGATCAATCAATATACAATCACAATGCGTTCACTAAGCAGTCTTGTACCCAGACTAACTGTAGCCCATCGTAAAGATAACGACAGAAAATCCGGCTGTGACGGAGACCACATAAAACCGTTCATGCCAGAAATTGGCGACCCAGGGATGGCGACAATTACTATACTGATAATAGACATGGTGTATAACCACCATTTATGTTTGATACCATCCTAAATGTTGATACCAACTCCTATGCAATTCACATCCAATGTACTGGCCATGAGTCATTTCAGTAAGGCCTATCCAGGGATCCATAGCCCCATAGGCCTCCAAGGCCTATGTATTTTGAGGAATAAATCACCTACCTCCTTACATCTGTTACTTCTTGTCAATCAAAAACATCTTACCAGGTCTCACAAGCAACCGCCATACATACCATAGATACTTTTCAAACCCCGATTCCAACTTGGCCTACAACAAGCTTGATAGTAATATTTTACTAGGCTCATATCTGTTTTATCTGAACTAAATACGCCATCCTTATACAATTTGACCAAAAGGTGTACACAAAGTACAGCGCTGAAAATTAGACGTCCGTAGTCCTCGGTGCTGGCAACAATCAATGCCTTGATCACACCACGCAGTACACAATTCATGCGTACCGCTGAATTGACCATTACGTAATCCTCGATCCGCAGGCCTCCAAAGGAAATGTATATTACTATCTAACTGCACACACACACACCCACTTGCGTAGGCAGGAAAACGAGGACCTCATTTTTCACTTGATTTAAAACATACTAACCGAGGACTCACACATCCGTTCTTAATCGCCATACCGTGGATGGACCTCACTCACACACACCAGACCACTTACTATCCAACCGTGGCCCGTCCTATACCACCCATAGGTGGACCCGTTTTAAATGCATTTTTACGTTATTTGCGATGTCCTGGATATATTTAAAAGACCGAGGACGTCCACGGTCACCGGGTGTCCTCATTTGTCATGTGTGTATCCTTGTGTGTGTCCTCGTTTGCCTGGCTACATAAACACACACACACACACCCACATGATTAACATTTTACTATCCAAGTGTGGACTAACATACAGGCAATTGTGGTCATAAGCTATAATGCTTTCTATGGCATTTTACATCTACACATATGTATAAACACCACCTAGGAACCGTGGACATCCACAGTTCTTGTTTGTCTACTGTTGTAGTGTACACAGATTTCTCATGTTTGTGTCCGTGTTTAGAAACACTCGCTCACTCTTACAAAAATGTATATATCTCTCTTTCATGATTTTACATTTTCAAGTTCTCAATAGAAAGGATACGGTCCACAAGCAGTAGTCCCATGTTTGTTAAGAGAAGTACAGCCAACACAAATGCAGGTTGTGATATCAGGTCCTCATACTCCTGTTTATTATTGGATTTGGCAATGCAGGCACAGCATCTAAACAACAAATAACATAGAAAACATTGTATAATCCTTCACATAATAACTTCATTTCTTTTGCAAAGTAAAATGGCAACATAATGAGAGTGTAAAATCCAGAAAAAGATACATGATATACATTTTCATGTTCCCCTCCAATAATATGATCGGATATGCCAACTTTGAAAAATACAAAATCATATTTTCACACCTCAAAAACTATATTTTTACAGAAAAAACATATTTTTGCATGACTGTACACCTTTCTGGTCAAACTATCAGACAGTGACGCAGTGCTCAGGTTCTCATATTTAGCAGGCGCTAAAAACACATTCTGTGACTGAGAAAACTATACTTTGATCAGCTCGTAATCGGCGGGAATTTTAACATCGCGGATTAATATCAATATATTTTATTTAGAAAATTATCTTGTGACACCTCGCCAGAAAAATCACAAATTATTAATTCAAGTCATATACTTGCCTACTTTCTTTAACATGCACATTGTAGATCTTCCAGATGAACAATAGCACTCTTAACGTGGATCTACTTTTTCGGCGTAGTGGTAAAAACCTAACAATTCCCGCCGATTACGAGCTGATCAAAGTATATACGCCCATATTTTGCCATATTTTCCATACAAAATATGGCAAAACCATACTAGTTGGCATGTCTGTTTGAAGTATTTCTACAACTTCAGAGCACAATCTTTTCACAACAGTGCAGTACAGTGGAGTGGTACATGGGTGCCAATAGTCAGCCCTGCTGTGGTACACAACCAAAGCCACGCAAGAATATTTTCATGAATTTGACACAATACAAACAGTAAGATTTTCAGTTGTCACTGCAAGCCTGCACAGTCGTAGATGGCTGAAGGATTTAGTCTACCCTGACCCTTACTCTAACCACAAGTGGATGGAATGGAATGTGGAAAACCTTCACACTCAGCATGGAATGCTTAACACTTACTCTTTCACTGCATATGCTAACAGAAAATCTGTTATGATGACAGATAACCTCTGGAAGACAATAGTTTGAGTTGAGGCATAGTTGAGATTAGTGACTTCTAGCATGGCAGGATCAACAAACTGAGCAATCTGAGACAAGCCAAACTCAAACCAAGCAAAAAATGGTGGGTAGTCTAATGTCCATTCTGATGTGCTCTGGAACATAACATATAGTATACAAAAAATGAAATTGAAAGACTTTATAGCTTAAAATATTTTCTAATTTGCTACAAGGTTAAGGTAAGATAAGATATCATATCAAAATTCTATATCACTCTACACTGTACTCTACATCAGGCCCGTACGCATGATTTTTTTTGGGGGGGTGCTGATTTTGAAAAAGTGGACCTTTTTTTTCTAAGGGGGGGGGGCGATTTTGTAAAAAGTGGACTATTCCTCACAAATTTGAACCTTTTTTGGCCAGAAAAGTGTAAAAACCTCAACGGGCCTGCTCTACATTTTAGATCAAATTCCAAAGTCAGGTCTTTTACAATTATACTTAACACTTTGAAAACTTTTCTGCAAAATAATTTCTTTGCAATATTTTATGAAATACTAGGCATGAGTGATTGTAATCAAATTGACTTATTTATGGTTTTTGATTACTTGGTGGAGCAGTTTATAATTAGACAAAACATTTTATATAAATAAATCTGATTGTCCCTATAACTTTAATGATCAAACATTTTAGATGAACTTTGACAAATGTTTTCAAGATAAATTAGAAGTAATAACTTACCTCGAAATACCATTTTGATATGGGTAGTGAATGGGTTAGAGCCAGCCAATTCCTATGCACTTCAAAATCTGTGGAACGACTGTAAAAAACGCACCATCAGGTGAGTGTGATAGACTTCAGATTTAGAGAGAATATTGTGACTCTATGGATCTATACACAAAGTTAATTAAGGAGAACAAACGTACCACATTGTATTATGTATTGACATACAAATTGGACAATGTCTTTGTCAAACAACAGAATCTGAGGGTTATGTGCACATAATAATAATATAGTCATGTTCATTGACATATCCTAACATACAGGTGTAGTCAAAGCACTAAAACAGGTGATATAAAATGAATATCAAAAACATTCTTTATAGGGTCTATGATATAATATATTCAACGAAAAGTATGGTAGCACCGATGCAAATGTCAAAAGCAGCGTTTATGAATGTAGATACCATTTTTATAACACCGATAATACTCATCTTTAAAGCCATCCATAAAAATAGATTTATAGCATTTCTTTTCTACAAAATGTTAGCTTTTACTGTCAGATATCTCCCCTATTAATGTTGAGCCGAACAATCGAAGTAAAGCAAAGAAAATTGGAATTTACTACCAACGCTGATATCGCAAATGCGTGTCACTCTGTCGGTTGTGTTATGGTACGATCCTTTGATGTGTGTATGATCGCCCCGCTGCCCCCGCACACCATGTACATACTGTGTTATGATGGACATAGCATCCATGTTTGCTAATATTATATTTCCATTGTAATAATTAAACAATGGTTCCTGTGTTTTATTCAAAATCTTGGATTTTGACAAAACTACAGCACATGAGATTGAGAGTCTTCATTTTTGCAGGGTATGTTAGTTTAAGGGGTACTACACCCCTGGCCAATTTTTGGGCCTATTTTTTCTTTTTCTCAAAAATATAGCACATTGGTGACAAGTAAGATATGGATATTATAGGGGCAAGGACTACAACTACTGCACTGAAAATTCAGCAACTCAAGGCAAGTAGTTATTGATTTATTGATCAAATATTGGTTTTCCCTCATTTTTGACTGAAACTCCACAACTCTTGTCTGTGTTGAAATAAAATTTCCAGTGCAATAGTTGTAGTCCTGCCCCTATAATATACATATCTTACTTGGCACCAATGCGCTATAATTTTTGAGAAAAAGGCAAAAATAGGCACAAAATTGGGCAGGGGTGTAGTACCCCCTTAATAACTTAAGTACATTTATATAATCATGTAAAAAACAGAGTTGGGAAAAATATTAATTATTTATTTATTTATGGGCATCCTTCTCAGCAAATATGACTTTAACCTGAGAAAATAATATTTGTCTAGTAATATATCAAGAGCTTTTAAAATCTCATAAGAAAATGAAATTCATTTTCACTTTCATTTTAGATCACATAATCTGTTTTCATGTGGAATTCTTGGATTCATGTGGTGACCCTTGGGTATATACAACAAGGAACTTATATACGATGTCCTCATTCACAAACTGATACTATCTGTCCATCATATAAGACTGTTACTGTGTTGAAGGAATATTACACAGTCAAGAATAGGCTCCATCACTTTTTTATTCGGATCCCTCACAGTCTCCCAAAACATCAAAACATCAAAAGTGTTGCACGTATATAAAAATGTACTTACTTAAGACTGTCCTTTTTCACATAACGCAGACAAAGTAGGGCCAACTTGCCTAGAAATGGTCAAATTTTGGCAAAAAATATCTCTGTAATCCTATGTAAGTCCCACATCACATCGTTATCGGCGATCATGTTTTTTTCCCTGAAGTTTGGCTGGTACCTACCAGCGTCATGCATGTGACACAGCTAAAATATTGACCGGGAATCGGGGATCATTAAAACGTCAACCGTTTCAAAATACACAATGACAGTAAACTTATTGGCGAGCGGTCCGAATTTTGAGCCATACAAGTTTACGTGGTGAACTAACCCTTGGGTATGCACAGATATTTGCGTCCAGTGTACTATGTACGCAAGACCACACGCTTTACCATCGTGACCATGCTTTACTGTACAGAGCACATCTTTTGAGAATTGAACAATCACGGTCTTAAAGGAGGATTTTGTGATCCTAGCATCCTCTTTTTATGACATTTTCAGTAGATATCCACGAAAAAAGCTTAGGCCTATTTCCAAAATTTCAGTTGATTCCGATTTTGCATTTGCGAGTTATGCATGATTATGTTTATTGCACTGCTCCATAGGCCACTGTGTGTTATTTCGTTCTGGTATACCAAACCAGAACAAAATTCAAATTTGGCGATATTTTTGCTATTACGAATTAATCTGCAAGAAATATTTGGTACATAAACATTATGTAGCCAGAGGTAGCCTATCCAGTGGTATAAAATCTCAACTTTTTTTGAGAAAAATGGGGGGATGAGGCTGTTGATCACGAAATGCTCTTTTTTAGTTAGGAACAGGCACATCTGAGCAAGGGCGCTATTTATTTACTTGATAAAATGCCACTGAAAACACCATTTTTGGAGAAAATGATAAATAAAACCAAAATTAATCTTCTTCAGATGCTCTAGTTTGCATTGACAACAGATTCAATGCTTTAGGAACCAGAATGCAACATTGGCTTCAATTTTCAGTATTTTTTTCCGTAAGATCATGCCCTGGGAATTATCATCATGTCATGGGTCAAAAAGGGGCATTTTTGGGAAAAACAGTCAATTTTGACCCAAAATTCATCTTCTGACAAAAGGGAGACATGGTTTGACAAAAACTTTCACCCTTTTCACATAACAATTCCAGTTTACTTATTTCCTGGGATAATGCACTTTTTGTTATCGCTTGGACTTTTGGTAAAAATCATGGTTTTGGGCTAAAATGGCCGAAAAATGGCAAAATTTGAATTTTCATACAAAATCTCACAGTCTGCACAGATGTGTTGAAAATGATATAAATATAATATTCAACAAAAATTAGGTTAAATTACAATGAAAACAAAAAATTGACAGGGGGGCACAAAAATTATCACTTGAGTCCCCCATCTCATTGACTCATGGGCCTCTCATGCTCAGGCTCTCATGATCGAGAATAAATCATGCCTGGCCATGAAACTTGACAAAAGTTGATACTGATACTCAAATTGCGAGACGTCTAGTTGTAAAGTTGGTTTTTTTAAACTTCCGTGGTCCGGGCCGGGGGTCCGGGTACGCGCTGGTGAATTGCGATCGTGTAGAAGTGACAAGGTCGCCTACTACGCGCCGCGCCGAAGACCAATGGGTCAACCGTCTTGTTGTCAAGTGCGTTGATCAGCCAATCAGCGTGATTGTTAATTGCTTTTGCATAAATTTACGCTCGTGTACGCGATACGCACAGGCACGACCACGGAAGTTTTAAAAAAAAAACTTTAGTAACTACAAATTTGGAACGAGCCGTGAGTTCCAATTATTGGAACTAGAGCGCCCGGCTAGAGCAACGTCCACTTTCTGTAAAGTTTTTAGTTTGAGTAAGCTTAATTTAACTCACTGAACTAATACATACACATGTTACACCTCAAAACTCACTACTTTGATAGCACACACAGTATTTAACAACAAGATACCTACTATGTTGGAATCAACAGCAATTTGAAGGCGGAAATCACTGCAAAAACAGGCCAAAAAGGCACACGCTGTAAGCCTACAGCAGTGAAGAGTAAAACCCCATGATGCTTTGCGAGTAAAGCATATTATCGAATGAGTAGCAACTCTGACGTCATCATTTTCATGTTGGTCCTCAAAGGGTAAAGACCATTCTCTCACATGTGACTTCATCATTTTTGGATGGGGTATAAACCTAAAATGTTGAGTTGATTTGTGGAAGGAAATTATACTTAAAAGCAAAGATTCATGAAAAGTACTTGCAATGTATCATTAATCATCAACATTGGAATCAGTAGTTTCTTTTTTACAAATAAAATCAATTCGCCACATGACCATTATCAACCACATCTAACATTTCTCAAACCCTACACCCCTGTATTGGGCGATACCATTTTACGCAAGAAATATTTCTATTGAGACCTCAAACAAAACAAGGTTGAATTTAGCCCTATTTATAGAAAATATTTAATATGAGGCTAAAACTTTGATATGAAATAAAGAACCAGGAATTAAACTTCCATTTATTGATGGGATCGTGATGACGGCTAAAACTCTGTGAGTATTGCAAACCTGAGCAAAGCCATGGAATGCACCAGCGTGTCAATGCACTGTGTAATGCCTGAGCACAACAAATGATTACAAACATGACGAGTCGAGGCTCAAACTAGAACGAAATTAAACACATATACTGGCCTTATCTGGACATAAACGTTAATATATATGTAAATAAATTGTGTATCTTCCGGGAACTGGAGTAAAAATGACGTTGTGTAGGCAGAAGTGTGATAAAATAAAATGATTCTGCCCTGTATTTTATTAATTCACACAGTACAGTATTCAGTGTATGTTGTTGTACACGAGTGCACGAGTCGACAATCATGACTCATGCAGTACTAGTCTATGCTCTAAAGAATGTTAGCCATGTGGGCCTCAAGCGGGCGCTCATAATAAAGACTACCAGGGCAGTGCATAGCGATTTTCATCTGGGTACGAGACTAACCTGTTTCGTAAACATTTCGCTGGTTTTCATACTCCTATGGATACATACTGTTTTAATGGATAAATGATGTAAATAATGGAGCGCTTCCAACAATAAGAACCTGGTTTGCATCATCTAAACGTTATAAATCGATACAAGCAAAGAAATCTTGAAGCGCCCGTTTGTTTACATACATATTAAGCTGTTATTAGCATGACCGTATTTGGCACGTATTTCAATGATGAGGTTCCCGGTTGTCGTTAAATGTGGAATTTTCGAAGAATTGTTCTATGGGAAGGCCCTCCTCACTGCTGTGCTGTAAGCCAATGGGCGCTGCCATTTTGGTTCTGCAACAAAAATAGGATTCCAATAACGATGGCAGCGCTCATGAAGGTGTTTAGCACACTTCGAAATCATTGGAAAAAGTCAACCTTTTTCGCAGTTGCGTCAAGCTATGGTATATATTACCTTCATGATAGATATAGGTAAGATTTAGAACGTATAATTTTTGCAATATATATGTGTTACAGGAGTGGTAAGAGTGTTTAAATAGAGTGCTGTGAAAAGACATGATAGGGTGCAAAATTCTGCAGCGTTGACAACGTAATAGTGGTTATTTGTGTAAGCTTACCCATATCAACACAGCCATCTACAAAAAAAAAAAAAAAAAAAAAAAAAACTTATGTGCTTATATAGGCCTAATCCTTCTGTCAATATTATGGTGCCAAGCTACTTGTAAAAAAGTTGTATGTACATGATGTATATGTCATGTATGTGTGGTTGCGGTGTGCTGAAAGTGTATACTTACTATACATGTACTAGACTCGCTTGCCAGTCCTATATACGCCGTACCTATGTATATTGAGGACTGGCTTACGCCATTTTGGATGTCAATGGGAAATACACACTTAACGATTTGCGCCGGTTAGAAACCTGAAAAAAAATCTTTAAAATTTCATCAATGTATATAAAAGTGGTACCAACCGTATTGTGCTTGCTAATTTAAGACTCGGTTGAAACAAAATTAAGGATCGAAAGCATTTTAGTGTCCAAAAAGGCAAAATTATCGTCAAAGTTCTGCGAAATCGGCACCCTTGCGAAGGGTTCAGAATTGAATCGAACGAAAATATCCGATCTTCGCGATCAGAAACACAAAATTACAACTTTAAACATACTATTGGCAAAAGACATTATTACCAAACAATACAGAATAGAAAATTTGACATCATTTTCTCAAAATATTGAAAAAATTTGCTCACTAGACATCGAAAAAGTACGCAATCCAATTCCCGTTCAAACGCGTGGGAAACAGACTTGTAGTCGAGTCACTGAAAGTCGAGTCCGAGTCGAGTCGAAGTCATCGAGCCCTCGAGTCTCGAGTCGAGTCGAGTCATGAAGCCTTCGAGTCCGAGTCGAGTCGAGTCATTTGAAGTTGTCAGTCGAGTCGAGTCGAAAGTCGAGTCAGGCCATTCTGTCGAGTCGAGTCGAGTCGAGTCGGATATATTTTGTCGAGTCATTTCGAGTCACTTCACGTTTTATATGCTCATGATACCAGCTATCAATTTGCATGAAATTGTACTTTATAAATTAAATTAAAATCCCAGTGAGAGTACATAATATTAATTTATGAATCTATGTGCTCCATCCAGTGCATTGTGGAAATCAGTAATCAGTCAGACTTGTAGTATTGCCATTAGGACCCGCCATGAGTATGGGTGCGGGTGCGTTTCCCGGACTACGAGTACTTGTCCGGGTACGGGACCCAGGCCATGGGTACGGATTTCAGGTCATGGGTAAGGGTGCAGGCACGGATCCCTAGCCATGAGTATTCAGTACTGGGTCCATTCCAAAATAGGGTGCGAGTGCGTGTACGGAGCCATGGGAATGCGAATGCAGTATGGGTACGGAAATTGGGACTCGAGTGCACGGGTACTGGTCCAGTAGTGGTATGGAAATTGGGATTTCAAGTACTTGTATGGGTCCTATTATGGGTATAAACAAATAAAATTAATCAAGTACAAAAAGAGATCAAATATTGGTGGTCATTATAGTGAATCTAGCCTAAAGGTGGCATATTGCAAGTGAAAAAACTAATGTCCAAATCTATGTAAAATGTGAAATGATTATCTAAAAATGTAAAAATAGATCTCAAATTTGTTGACTTTACTTATTTGGCCATTTTCCAAATGAATTGGGGCTGTCAAATCTGTGACCTGTTATTATTCCTACATATCCACCAAATTATTTAGATTTATCTGTCACTTAGCAGAATCATATTTTTGTTATCATTTAAAATGAAATAATTGATAAAAATTTCTACAATGTAGACTTCTTTCATGGAACTTTCCAATCCATTAAGCTCTTGAAAGAGAAACATGCACACTGGACCATACATCTCAGCTCCCACTCAGTAGGATAATAGTTTACATGTAATACTGCACACAGCGTATAGGTATGCCAGGCAAACCTATCTGCTAGTCAGCCAAATTTGCCTAGAACACAATACATATTTACATAGAAATTTAAAAGAACAGGTAGGTCAAGGAAACCTACATAAATACTAGTATGTTGTCTATACTTAATTCACTTGACCCAAATATATGATTTTTTTTATGGCGATGAGACACTCGCACATGGAATTTTAGGGGGATTTTGACCCACATTTTGATTGCAGTTCCACATAGAAAAGCTGCTATCATCATGAGACTAAGATCTAGAAACACCACCGAAATCCCAGACGAACTAGTACCTAGACCAGTGACTTTGACTCGCGTAGTGAAGCCGACACTGCTTAGCAACGACTTGAACAAGGACGCATACCCGGACGTAAGCAAGCAGATAATGATAATACAGAACATGTTGCATTTGACGCGGCGCGGGAGATAACGGCGCAGTAACCACGCAACCGAGAGCGTCAGAATGTACGCGATTATCTCCGCACCTAGTAACCCTGTCAATCCGTCAATATCACCTTGGATACGGGGCTTCACCTCCCGCTGTGGTAAGGGATGGGCAGTCATAGGTCTAGGTGGTATGTCTATGACCGAAATGCTGTTTTGTTAGCTGATTCTTTTAGATGAAAGTCAATCTTTGACAAGATGTAACTTTGCTACAGAAAGGGCTATGACAAAACGGTTTTCAGTTTTGACTTTCTTTACTCAAGGGCTTTAATTTGATATATAAAATGATGCAGTTTGATGGCAAATTTGAATTCACCTGGCATACCTACAGCCTTGTCCCTAGGCGCAATTAAGTAACTGTGAGTTTACATGTAGTGTGCTACATCCACACACACACACAAAATACCCCCACATGCCTGCTGTCGGATACAGGTACTAGGTGGTCTGATACATGTAGTTTTTACCTTCAGGAGTAACCTGATGGACATGGCTTTTGAAGAAAGTGTATAAAGGTTGGTTGGTTGAGTCAACAGTGTTGGGTGGGGTTTGGTAGAGTGGTGTGTGGTGTGATGCAGTGAGTGACCTTCTCATCACATTTCTACAATTTTATCATCAAAATGCCATAAAATTATGCGGAAACTTTAAAATTGACCTTTTCAGCAAATTTGTATTGTAAATTTTTCAAATAAGAAATAAAATATAAAATTTTGCTCCATTTTTGCAAATAATGACCCATTTTTTCAAAATGTTGTACCAAATGACCCCTTCTTTCAAAATTTTATACCCAATTACCCCTTTTTCATTTTGATATACCCAAACTAAGCAATGCCAATATTTAGATACCTTTCAGATTAAAGTTGAATGAACCCCCCCCACCACCACCACGGGCATGGACTCTCACCCGAGTCGGACTCGAGTCCCGACTCGGGTCTTATTTTTGTTGGACTCGGACTTGGCTCGGACTCGGCACCCCTGGACTTGGACTCGAGTCCGGACTCGGACACAAAAGGACTCGGACTTGGCTCGGACTCTGATACAAATGGACTCGGCTCGGCTCGGACTCGGACAAGCTGGACTCGGGTACAAGTCTGCTAATTTCAACATTATATTTAGCAATGATGTAGCTTTCGAGTCTTATTATGCACATCTGGATAATTATATCCATGTTTTATTGATACTGTATTTTAAAATTCATAAACATCCCAAATTTCATTATGGTAAGAACCTCTCTATTCATTTGACTCAGATGCACAAGCCCAAGCCTGGGCACAAGAAGTACATGTCATGATGTGGCTGGTGGAAATGCTCACACCAGTCAGTCACATTGCAATGTAGTTCTTCATGTGTGCAACATGTAGAGGAGTGTATTTGGATGGGGAATAATCAAAATGATTAATAAAAGCTATAATAATGATATTTTAACATGATAACTTGAAATTCACCACAAAAAAGAGAGTATCTCGAAATGTTTTCCCAGTTTGCTGGTTTTTTTCTGTATTGATCAGTCATTGTGTGAATGAGACATGTAGCATACATGTAGGGGTGTGTGCACAGGCTGTTACAATGACATGTGTGTAGCATTCATGTACATTTTGTGTAGCCAGGCTCAGCAATGATGGACAATGGACTTTTCCACCATGCAAAGTTTGAAGCATGTAAAAAAGGTGGATCCTTTAGCCAGATCGACAGGCAATCATACATGTACATTGTACACACATACATATAATTTATATTTTAAGTTAGGCCTATTATAAAGATGCTGAGAGATAGTAAGCCCACTTTGTAAAATATAAGAATCACAATACATTGAGATGTGTGGAAGAAAACGAGCAGGTATTATTAGAAATATTAAGGTATAATTTATTTTTCGAGTCATTTAAAAAAGTCGATTCAGCCACAGTGACTCGAGTCACAAGCCTCGAGTCATCGAAGTCGAGTCATTAAATTTCGAGTCGAAGTCGAGTCATCGATTCATCAACCCTCGAGTCGAGTCGAAGTCGTCGAGTCACCTTGCCTCGAGTCGAGTCATCGAGTCACCAAAACTCGAGTCGAGTCGAGTCGAGTCATTTCGAGTCGAGTCACTACAAGTCTGGTGGGAAACTGAAAGTGCGATAATCGTGACTAACATGTACATGTAGTACAGTGCCGTACTATTACGCTGACTTTCCTATTCGGCGAGGAGGACGATTTCGACCTCCTCGTTTGTTTACAAACAGAGAGGTAGACAAAGGGTCTGTCAAAACTGTTCCGCTTGTCCAAATACTCTTGCTCGAGAACTCTAGCCAAGAATTTGCTCACCGATAGCTTCACATTCTAGGCTAGAGACCTTTGCATTCAAAATCTAGTCGGATTCGCTGAAGCATGACACCGTGTAAAGCAATGGAAGGTCAGAAGTAAACACAGCCGATCACGACAGGCGATTGCATCAAAAATGTTGCTAAAATTACACTTCAGCAAATTTTTAGACTGTCCAAAATACGCAAATCTTGCTCAAAAGATACAGTTGACTCATCGAAATAACTTTCATTCAAATTTCAACATTAACAGAATAAATAACCTCCGGTGTAAAAAATTGCACCGCTGTCCGACCGAAAACCATAGTAAAGTACTCTAGCATCGAATGCGTAACTATCGTGTGCAAATTCGAAGCTAGCTAGAGTTCTCGAGCAAAAATACTCAAGTATCAAAAGGATGGTCCAAAATAGAGTGATTCACGCAACATGAATAGGGATTAAAAAACTGTGAAGTAGGACCATGTGCTTCTTTTGTCCACTTTGCCATCAAGATTTCGAATAGAAACAGTTCAGACCCAGAACAGGATCATGTCAGAAATTAATATTTTGTTCTGGGTCTGATTATTCGGACTAACTATAGTATAACTATTACTATACCATTCAGCAAATTACTTCAGCGGTGTCCGTCTGCCCTGTCTGATAATTGTGTAAAAAGAACAAGGTTACACATTGCTACCAGTGAATGAGGTGCCAATGTGATAATCATAATGATATTTCAATTAGCCAATCAGAATCCCACTTATGCCATAAACTGCATCAAATTTACCGACCGCTGAAGTTCTTTTTGCTGAAAAAAACTATATTAATTACCGTAACATGTATTCTGAATTTTTTCATCAACATCCCTATGTATACCTGTATACCTGTAGAGTTGGGCACTGCAAAAGGAAGGCTTTTTAGCCTTATAACGCCCATCCATATTCACATGTAACTTAATGCAATAGTACTGAATGCAATGCCAATGGAAGGAGGGATAATGTGATGTGAGAGCAGGATTTATCTGGATGTCCACACAAATTGTCCTGTGCTGAAAACCCGGAAAAGCTAAACATGTCAATATGTTTGGTTAGAAACTCATCAATACCATTCTTGAAGATGTTGGTGGATTGGGCATGAACAACAGCTGAGTAGTTTATTCCACACATTACACACTCTCTGTGAGAAGCAGTTTTGCCGTAACCTCGAAGAACATATCTCTGCTTATTAAACTTCAGATCATGACCTATCAGACCTTCTACATTTCTCGTCATATCAAACATCTTCGAAACTTCAATATCTTGGAGTTCATGCAGAATCTTGTATACTTGGATGAGGTCACCCCGAAGTCTTCTATAAGCCAGTGTTGGTAGATCTAACAGCATTAATCTTGTGACATATGGCAGATCTCGTAGTGATGGAACAATTTTTGTTGCTCTGCGTTGTACTTTCTCAAGTTTATCAATATCTCTCTTCAAGTAGGGGCTCCATACACTATTCGCATACTCCAAATGCGGTCGAACCATAGACTTGTATAGTGTCTTAAATACATGCTCATCCATGTGGTCAAAAGTTCTCTTAATCACACCAACAACTCTGGTTGCCTTATTTGCTATTGTTGCTATGTGCTTGCCTCCTTCACAGCCGGTTTCTGTTGACATGTTTGCAATTGAGCCATATGCAGTTTGGGCCCTAGTCCTACATGTAGATTAGTTATACTAATAGCACTGATGTCGGACTGACATAATTCAGAATACATGTTCATACATTAACTTGCCAAAATATTGAAGAATATATAGTAAAAATATTTCATTAGACCTATTTTCATTCATTAATTTTATTTATTATTCCCATGTTTTGTCTACAGAGCTAATTTATTAAGGACAGAATTCTGTAAAGAAGCTCAGGTATGTTAACATGTGTAGTAGTCTAATCTAATTAATATTGATCATGCTTATGTGTATGTATGATGTAAAACATACATACGTACTAGTGCCGTACTATTACGCTGACTTTTGTATTTTGTTTACAAACAGAGAGGTAGACAAAGGGGCCTGTCAAAACTGTTCCACTTGTCCAAATACTCAAGTATCAAAAGGATGGTCCACAATAGAGACTAAATCAGTGATTCACGCAACATGAATAGGGGATTAAAAAACTGTGAAGTAGGACCATGTGCTTCTATTGTCCAATTTGCCATCAAGATTTCGAATAAAAACAGTTCAGACCCAGGCCAGAACACGATAACGTCAGAAATTAATAATTTATTCTGGGTCTGATTATTCGGACTACATACGTACATATACATGTATGTAATCTTGTATTACCGGTACTTATTTAACTACCGTACTGACGCGAGTATAGTCCCACCTTCGAGTAAAGTCCCACCCCCAAATTGTCGAAAAATTTCAGAAATTTAATGGACCTAGACCTAAATGCTAGGATCATTCATGGTTGATTAAAAAAAAATATATATATATATTGCAGAATTTGTATGCATTTTGAAATCATTAATAGAGTATGACATGAGTACAAATTTATTCAAAACACATAGGCCTACAATATATATATATTTTTTTAATCAACCATGAATGATCCTAGCATTTTGGTCTAGGTCCAGGGACACTCCAAGCCGAAAAAATAAATAAAAATTTTTTTTTTAATTCGAGTATAGTCCCACCCCCAATTTTGAAAAATGTTCACCCAAAAACGGGTGGGACTATACTATCAGTACTGGTACTATGAAGGGCTGAACCAGTTACCTAATAAAAATTCCTTTAAAAGGAATAGGGCGGGCAAATGAAAAATTGTCAAGAGAAATGAAAGAATGAGTAATCCTTCACAATTAAAAACAGGGAAAATATGACACAACATCGATTTCCAATGGGGGAATAACACAAAACATATAAACAAAGTTAAAAGACGGACAAAAGAGTTTTTAACTTTATACGTTTATGTTATTCCCCCATTGGAGGTTGTGTCATATTTTCCCTGATTTTTAATCTTATCAATTGCTTATATCCTTTGGTTCCCTGCTGCTGGTCAGTTGGAACAGATTTTCCCTGTTTTCATATCAACCCTTCACATCATAACAGAAGACGTTTTATGTTAACATTTTATATAAGACATTGTTATAAAATTTTGAATAGTTAAAACATTTTCGTAATCATACGGGGGTGGGGGGGGCACTCAACTTTGGAAGTGACGGTATGTGCCTGTCAATAGGCCCCCTCTTTTGAAGTCGACTATACCCGATGACCCCCTTTTTTTAAAAGCCATACCCGATGACCCCCCTTTTTTGTCACAAGATTTGAAAAGTAAATAGCCTATGTACACACTGAACACAATGCACATACAAGCTGTAAAGTACATACCGAAGCTGTCAGTACTATAAAATGATATATATGACCTTCACGATGCTATTAATTTAGCCCAAAGATAGGAAAACTAGCAAAACTGGAGAACTGGTACTGTTCAAATAAAAACATCTGCAAATCTTGCTGCAATTTCCAAATAGTATTTCTATTACTTAAATAATTATTTTTGTTATTTCTTTTAATACAAACACATTACTGCCTTTGATGACTTTATCGTATTACTTAATATCAAAATCAAGTAATAATTACAAAACTCGCCGTAAACTATCACCTCTGTAGGTTTTTGGGTATGTAACCAGCACGAATATTTTTGTGCAACACTGCATGTGAAAAAGTAGGTCAACGCTGTACCCGCCCAAAAATGAAAGTTTGAATTTTTATTGAAAAAGGCTTCCACCCAAATTTACTTTGTTTAAAAGCAGTTTGGGTGCTTAAAATGTTTTCATTCTTTGGGCAGTGCTCGATCCTGCTAGTTTTCAGTCCAGTTTGAGATTTTGGGTCAAAATAATAACATTGTATATCGTTAGAGGAAACCATCACTAACCAGTTCTTAGTAATGAAGTCTAAAGAATGTGCTTCCAAATCACAGAAATACCATAAGGCTAAAAAAATAATGCTATGTTTCAAAGCCCATGGCAGTTTCAAAAACAAATGCGGAATGAGGTTTTTTTTAAAGATTTTTATTTTTTAACAATTTTTTTAAAACAAAATTTTGAATTAAGTTGTCATTTTCGAGAAACAAGTACACAGCATGAAATTATGGTTGATTTAAACAATTGAAGTACAAATATCAAATGCAAGTATCGAATCAAGTAACTTTTCTTCCAAATTTGTATCTTTCTCTCTTGATCTGAAGCTGGATTTAATATCTGCCATATCTGATATCAATACTCAATATCTGCCACATGCAAATTCAATTTGTAGCTCAAACTCATGTGTAATATGTCTATTGCTGTTTGTTTTATTTAAATGTATTGTTGTTTGTTTTGTTTTATGTGGGTGTGTGTATCAGTGGGGGTGTGTTCACATTTTTGATTCTTCAGACATTTTAAAGTGCAGTTTCTTAATTGGAACAAAGTAAACTTTCAGGCAGGTCTGACAATGTTTAAATCAAATAATTGTTCGAGTGGATATTCAAATAATTGTTAGTTTTTGGTGTAGTTATGCTGGTGCCATAAGAGATGATTTCTAATATAACATTTGTAACATTTGTACTTCTTCAGCTCTATGGTAAACAACTGGCAACCTTTGCAACAGAAAGACCTCGTAAAGTGACAGTATTTCTTAATCCAGCAGCTAAGAAAGGGTGAGTTTCCAAAATGAAATTCTCACTGGTACACATCAGTCTAGTCTATTTTAAATCCCTGTATAGTGCTGCACATTCAGTTTGCATTATATTTTCTTGACATAGTTTCCTTGGCATGTGTGTCATCAATCTCACCAGGTTAGGAAATCTTCATTTTTCTGCAAGCAGGTGAGTCTAGTCCATCACTGGTTCTTAATTGCACCAAATTGTGTATGTTTCTTATGCCAGAAAACATTTACATGCAATGATGTAAGATGTATCTAGATTTTTGTAAAAAGGGCTATTCCAAGGATTTAGGGGCTGTCATTTTCTTTGGAAGGGGGGGGTCATGAATATACTGGGGGGGGGGGGTCATAGAATTTTGAGACCAAAAATAGGGGGGGTTATAATTTTTTAACAACCGAAATAGGGGGGTTATAGAATTATTAAGGGTTGGTGGCTCAAACTTTTTGCACACTGCGCACGCATTCTTTTACTTAAAAATCAAAATGAGCTCACAATCTTTAGTTATACTTGCAAGATTTTTGCATGCGGCTCCAAGATTTTGGATAGGCGGAAGGGGAGGGGGTCATAAAATTTTTCGACCCACGATGGGGGTCATAAAAAATTGACTCGGTCACCGACATATTCATGACCCCTCCCCTGCCGAAGAAAATGACATCCCCCTTACCAGTTTTATATGAGCTTTAGGCACTGCAGGCAAATTTGATTTGGGGATCAACTATTGATGCTGCTTCGATACTTGTTATTAACGAACTGTTGACTAATTTAATTAATCAGAATTAACATAAATTTTATTGATCGAAACATTGCATACAAAGATTATACTATTACAATTAACAACAGCCAGTTAAATGATATTTCGCAAATTACAATAAGGATTTACAAGCATCGTTCAAGAGATCAGCAAAATGTCAATTGATAACACCATTGCCAGCACAATGAGCATTACAGCTTCTTTTATATTGGGCATGTCAATGGTATTTGTAAAATTAATCCACTAAATCAGACATGCATTTTACTAACATTAGATCTTGAATGTTACACTTATATTTATATTATATTGTAGAAAAGCCAAGAAGTTGTTTGACAAGAATGCAGCACCTCTGTTGAATCTGGCAGGAATTGAAGTCGAGATCATCAAGGTATGAAGAATTGATTTTCTTCATTTATCATCTCATTTGCCACTCTTTCTGCTATTCTTTCACTTTATATCTCAAAATTCTGTCTTTGTCACATGTGTAGTGATGTGTATGCATGTGTGCATATGTAAACACAGTCAATCAAGGATTCACACATGAGAAATCGCTATGTGACTACATCCAGGAACCATTATCTGTGCTTAGTGGATAGATTAGCAATGACAACAGTTAGAGAGTGTAGGGTCAGTTTGCACTTAGATAGGGAAAACTACATCTTGAAAATATGTGTCTGCAGTTAGATAGTTAAAATTCAATAGGGTAAATCGATGTCTGCGGTTGCCGGTGTTTACATGTGTTGGGGCATGTGTGGGGTGTGTATTTAAACCTTGTCTGTTTCTATTTGTCGTTTACAATTCTGATTTCCCACAATATGACAATTTGCTCACCTCTGTAGAAATCTTTACACCATGGGGGAGTACGTAATCATGATGAGATTACTCAGATTAGGCTTTATTTTGTATTGAACAGCATTTTGCAATGATTATGTATACCCCAATTCTCTTATCCTCAGACTGAGTATGAAGGTCATGCCAAAGACAAAGCCAGCGAGTTAGAGACAACAGATGCCATAGTAGTAGCAGGAGGTGATGGAACCGTAGGAGAAGTCATCACTGGCTTACTGAGACGTGATGATGAGAAAACACTCAGCTCCAAGTGGCCTCTAGCTGTTATACCAATTGGGACATCAAATACATTAGCTAAGATGTTATACACAGATGCAGAATCAGAAGTCAGGTTAGTCTTTAGTCCTCTTGCTTTTATACTAATTGGCACTTCAAATACATTAGCTAAGATGTTATACACAGAGATGCACAATCAGAAGTCAGGTTAGTCTTTAGTCCTACAAGCAAGACTTCAGTCTTTATCATAATGACATCTACAGATCTTGCAGTGGTACATATCTACATCTACACAATACTCAATAACGTTGCTAAAAGCATACATAGGGTTGCACTGTATGTTTAAGAAATCCAAAATTCAAGCAGCAAGAAATATACCTAGTGCTCTTAGTGCGTGACTGCCACATGCTTTCATGAATTTATGCAATATTTTGAAGAGATCCATTTGTAGGATTGTAGAAATGGTAAATTGATTTGAATAAGCTGGACTAATCCAAAAGGAAATTTACTCCTGAACATCTGATGTCTTGATCAAAGATGATACATTACACTGCTTTCCCTGTGATACATGATTGCTGTCACATCTTGGTTGCAGTTTTGCAAAAAAAAGTAGTGGACAATTTTTGTAGTAGTATAGGCCTACTGTGTGATATAGCCATCAGACAAGATGGCAAAAGCTGAGATTTGTAAGTAAATTTATTCAGTGGCCTGTCACGTGACCAGTCCAGCGAATCATTCATCTGATGAAGTCTGGGAGTTCCAGATGCAATGTAGCAAGTTTGCAAAAGTACCTGAATTTGATTTCTTTCCAAAGTCTATTATTCAGCAAGGTTCTTAATCCTTCAATTACCAATGAAGTCTTGAAATAGAAGGATGTCAAAATCTATTGATATTTTATATTATTATCCAGGTGGATGTGCAATGCTGCAATGTCTGTCATCAGGGGGCTGACAAAGCCAGTAGATGTAATGGCTATCAAGGTATGGGTAATATGTGTACATGTATGTATACTGCGCCAAGAAAGTATCCTTACACTTAACACCAAAAATAATCACAATTTCAAAATCCTGCACATTATGATACCACATTGAATCCAATATGACCTCAAGAAGTAAAGTTAAAAGCAATTAAATAGACGAAGGTCCCGTTTTAAAAGTGACAAATTGGCCTATACAAGGCGCAAAAAGATTCCAACAAGCGCAACAAAGAGACTACACAGTTTCTTCAACGAAGACTTATTTAAAGCAGTATTTATTTCAGTTTTTACTGGGATCAACATGTTAGGGCAGGTCAGAGTGAGTTCTTGTTGAGTTGAGATTTACTTGATTTATTTCAGGATGAGGAAGGACGTGAGGTGTTTGCTGTGTGTGGATTGGACTGGGGAGCCTTCAGGGATGCAAATGAAAAAATGCCTAAGTAAGTTGAATTTGACTGTTATTTGAGCAGCTCCATATGGAATATAAACTCCTCAACGAAAGTTTGGAAAGTTTTTTCAAGCATCTGTATATCCAATTATTTGTGACATATTCATATCGTGTTGCATATCACTGGATATCTACAATACTCCCCTTTGCAATGACACACCATTGGAAACAACAACATTTTTCACGGCTGAGTACACGCCTTGTGAATGTAGTGGGGTCTCAAAATGAATGTGCCAAATTGACCATTATTCTGTGCTCAAACAAAGCTAGCCACTAACCTCAATAGCGGGTGGAAAAACCACAGGCAGCCACAATAGTCAGGCACTTTCTCCTCATGCTGCTCACCGACCTGGTTACATGTTACTGTGGGATGGAATTCCATTCTTCCACAAGGATTCGTCGCAGGTCATTCAATGTGGTTGCCTATGGGCTTCTTTGGCACGCACAGCACGATCAAGCTGGTCCCACAAGTTTTCAATCGGGTTGAGGTCTGGCCCCCGGGTCTGGCCTGATGGCAGGCCATTTTGACTCTACTCCCATATTCTGTAGGTAGTCGTTGACTACCGTGGCTATGTGGGGCGAGCGGTGTCATCTTGGAGGATTGCATTAGGTCCCAGATTGTGAAGTTATGGGATTGCAGCTTGCTGCACAGAATAATGGTCAATTTGGCAAATTCATTTTGAGACCCCACTACAATCACAAGGCATGTACTCAGCCGTGAAAAATGGTATTGTTTCAAATGGGGTGTCATTGTAAAGGGGAGTATTGTAGCTATCCAGTGATATGCAACACGATATGAATATGTCACAAATAATTGGAGATACAGATGCTTAAAAAAACTTTCCAAACTTTTGTTGAGGAGTTTATAAGAATATACATAATATCAGTATCGTCTTGATGTCCCGAGGCAATTCGTCAAGAGTTTTGTTTCCTTGGACAGTCTCACTAAATAAAGTTAATCACCCAATGATTGATTCTAAACATTATATGTGGGGTGGGGTGGGCGAAAGACCTAAAACGTTATATGTGGGGTGGGGTGGGGAGGGTGTATGAGTTTTTTGTCATCAGCGGGAGACACACACATGCAACCTCACATTCCAACTGAGGATGTAAGTTACACCGGGGAAATAAATGTGGCTGAAATGGACTGCAATTAAACCAAAACTAAATTTAATAGTATGTATAAATATGTTTCCCTCTCACAGTTGATATATTCAGTTGTATAAATATCAAGATAGAGAAGTTTGAATGTATACATCCATGATAACATGTACAGGTGTGGAGTATGTGGGTGTGTAATTGTTTATAATGTGCAGAATGAACATCATTGATAATCTTCACATTTTAAATAATATTCTTTCTAGATACTGGTATTTTGGACCACTGAAGAAGAAACTCACATACATCTTTCATGCACTTGGAAGGGTAAGATATTGCTAAACCTACTGAAGTCTGTGATGTGGGGGTGTTTAATTTTGCTCAGCCCCATAAGTGTTTTTGTTTTCATAACATGGTTATTTCTGCATCATTTGCCATCCCTGATATCTCAAATCTATGAAGAAAATATCTGTGCGGTCATTATTGGCATCTTGATTTCTGAATCGACCCTCACTTTGATTCATGAACTGCCACCTCATTTATTGTACTGTCTTTATATATAAAAAATGCTTAATGTGTAGCTGTTTAAAACTGAATAAAAGAAATGTACGAACTGCTCAACCTGTGAAAAGAAAACCACAGTATAGAGCCAAAAAGGTGGCCTGGATCTCATGTGAGATACAATACACATAGAATTCCAACAAAGTTAAACAGGCTACTGGTTAACGACAGTTCACAAAGCTTTCAATTAAGAACTTTCACAAAGTATCTTGGTGACACCATCATAAATCAGATGCCTGATGAAGTTCAATAGTTTCAGATGCTATGTAGCAAAGTGAATTGCAATTTTAATTCCAATATTAGATATAATTTACAAAATGAAATAATTTTCAAAAAATTTATCTAAACCTTGAACTCAATCTGAACTGTGAACTAGTGGCCTCTTTAACTTTGTTGGAATTCTGTGAAAGTCTTGAAAACCATGGACAAAAAAGATAACAGACCGCATACAAGCAGTCAAAGTCTCAGCATCACCCAATAATAAGGGCAGTTTGTTCCATGAAATGCGACAGGCAAAACTGCTATGCACTTACCGCATATTTTTACGGTCTATTGCTTAATTGCGAAGGCACGCAGCGCTCTATTGTGTATACGCGAAGGCACGCAACGCTGGCGTGATTGTTAGACACGACACAATCGAAAAATCGGCCCTCATGAATATGCGAGAATTCACAGCATACAATGCACAGGAACTTTGACTGTGATACCTGGTCTGTAGTAGTCTGTGGTGAAAACATAATACCTCGGAAATATCCCGCTATACTGTGTCTTGTCTCAGCTGCACCTTGACATGTGTGTATACACCATGCGCAATTATGTTAACATGTGTGATTCAAAACTGCCACTGTGACATCCATCATGGTGTTACTCTCAACTTAAGACAAGACACACTAAAACATTTTCAACCCTAATGTGGCAGTGACGTCAAAGCATTGAGGCACCTGTTTCACGCTCGCATCTATGCGGCGTCTTTAAGCGTGTGTGTGTACGCCAGCACCAGGCATGAAAATTGTCACTAGGGATTTGTAGCTACACCCAATGAAATGCGCACTGACGTCATTGCCACATCAGGGTGGAAAATGCTTTATATACAGTGGTCATTTTTCCTCATCCACTTGTTGCGTATCTTCCACAGGGATGGCCTTCATCAGTAACAGCTCACATCTCATATAGACAGCCTATGCCAGATCCAGAGCCTGAAATAGTGGAGACACCAAGTATACTATGGAGATGGTTCTCATGGATATGGATATCAAAGGCACAGCTTGAAGAAGAAGGTTGGTCATATATTGGATTTTTATCAGCGACTGCTTAAAATTAAATAATTGACTTTCAGTGTGCTATTAAATTTGTGAGAAAAATATTTTTAAAAATATTATTCCTGGGCATTTTGTTCATGGAAATGCCCTTTTTTCTGGATTTCTCAAATAAAATAATGAAATAGGTGAAATTGCTCTCAGAAATGATATGTGCAGGCCCTACAGGAAACAAACTTTTTGTTTTGTATTTTTATGGTCAGCCTAATAATCATATAAAGACACAGGCATAATGAATTAATTGATTTTTTGCTTTAGCTGCTAGGAAAGCACAAGAAGAAAAGGAGAAGGAAGAAGCAATACCATGGTATGATCTAGATGTCAGTACACAGGAACTGTTGATAAAAACTGATAACATACAAGATACAAACAAGGTAGGTTGCAAACATATGAATTTAATTTTGTGCAGCACACATTTTTTTCCCATTGTATGGGTGGCAGCATTAAATTATTGTGGTGTTGGGTAGAAGCATTACATGATTATAGTGTCTCAAGTTGAGAGTAACGCCATGTTGGATTTCGCTGTGGCAGATTCAAATCAATGCGTTTATGTGGTTGCTTCGCCAGCATACGGACAATTCACCCTCCTATGCATGTGTATATGCCCTGCAGGGTTAGGTTTATGCATGTGATTCGAATCTGCCACTGCAAAATCCATGGTGCTAATCTCATCTTAAGACAAGACATGCTAGTGCTGGCTGGCTCTGCCTATGGCAGCTATAATTGACCTTTTAGTAAATCCCATGATCCTTTGCAACTGATATGCTCATCAATGTGAATATTGTTGCTGCGCACATCGTTGTTGCGCACTTTGAACTGCACAGTATTGGCATGACATATTTAGGATTACAATGATACAATCTCATAGGTTTTCTGGATTTACCGCAGTGGTCTAACCTGGATCCTAGTTACGGGACAGACACTTATGGTAATATGTTTATTTCCTTTTTCTTTTCAGGATCTGTCATCGCTCAACCTGATAACAAAACCAAATGATATTACTAGGAAAAACTTTATAAAAGAAGGGTAAGGATGGTGTATGAATGATTAGTGTGTCAGTTTCTGTGTGGAGGATGGGTGTGTGAGCTGGTAAGACGTATTAAATATGGACTTTTTCTGTTACATTCTGTTACGATAAACTGATGAGTCCCCTATAGGGGTACAGGGTCAGTCCACAGTTTGTTAGGTGTATCTTGATTAGGTCTATCGTTTCCGAGTAAATTAGAGTCTATGTTTGCTGGTGGGGGTGTTCGTGTGTGTGTGGTGTATTTGCATGAAGGCAAAGCTAGAATTACGGAGTGAAATTAAAGATTTTTGTACCCAATTTTTATGTATCGTGAACTTTTTATGTTTTGGCAGTCGAGATGGGGTGAGAAGCAAATGATTCTTGCTGATAACTCTTGCTAGAATCAAATTTGATTTTCACACTGTGCAACAAAAATTATGTTTGTGTGTCAGTCAGTGGGTATGTTCAGGAACAGCAATTAGAATGCCTATTTACATATTATTAGGGCACGCTTAATTTTTAGAAATAAACTCTTAGCCCACATTTTTCATGCACTGTATATTTTACTTTCATATACTTTATCTATCAATATATTTCTTTTATCTTGCCAGGTGGAACAGGACAAGTAAGAAAAAAGATGACACACAAACCATTTTACCAACAGAATCATTAGAATTTGGTGAAATGAAACTGCAACCAGTAAAAGCAGAGGTGAGTCCATAATATCTGGCAGTATTAGGCCGACATAGAGAGTCCGGACTTCAAGTAGCCATGTGTGCATGTAATGCTGTGGTAAATATCCATCACATGGATTGTCATATATGGTTATATTATATGGATTTCTCAATACAATCATCCCACTATTGGTGCTGTTGATACCAAACCAAACAAAAAATAGTGTGTGCAGAACATAGTCTACCTTGTTTATGCTATTATATTTTGAAAGTATGATGCTTGAATTTTAAAGGAAGTCTCCGACAATCACAACATTATGCCTTATATTTTAGAAAAATGATTATCAAGCACGAATCACATGGTTTTATTTAAAACAAACTCATATTGACCATGAAAACAAATAAAAACGGCCGCCTCTCAACACACGATATTCAAAATTCCCAGGCACCATATTGTCTGGGGCAATGACATCCCAGCTATACAATGAAGGCTGGCGACAAATGAGCACAAATAACCATGACGCCATTGCCCTAGACATTTTACGCACAAGAATTTTGAATATCGGGTGTCGAGAGCAGGTTGTATTTATTTGTTTTCATGGTCAATATGAGTTTGTTTTAAATAAAACCATGTGATTCGTGCTTGATAATTATTTTTCTAACATGTAAGGTTCGATGTTGTGATTGCAAGAGACTTCCATACTTAAAGCAAGTTTAACAACTGTGGTGAGACTCCCTGTAATTAGAATAATTGAGCTGATCCTGGCTGTGATGGTTATTATAGTTGTAAACACCTCAAAAGAAATAAGTCCCCCTCTGAACATGTCGTCAGAACAGCGTAAGGTTTCGTTTTGTACCAACAAAACTAACTTTGAAATAATTATATGACTGTTTACTAAGTGCTGTGTGAAAATGAGAGATTTCCATGACTTCAAGGCTGAATGAGCCTAAATTGAAGGCAAAAAGTGCCCTTTCCAAAAGTCACAAAGTAGGCCTATGCTTGTTAACTGCAAGGCGTATTGGGACAAGGAATGGAACTGACCATCTTACAACTCACTGTGCTGAACTCTGCACCAAGGGGATTTGCATGGCTGAATGATCAAGAATCGATACACATTACAGTAAATGTTCACTTGGTGAGGATTTTAAACTGCACTCAAACACATGGGGTTTCCATTAGTAACAAGCCATGAATCAACTTTTGTGACAAGCATAGGCCTACTTTGTGACTTTTGAAAAGGGCAGTTTTTGCCTTCAATTTAGGCTCATTCAGCCCTGAAGTCATGGAAATCTCTCATTTTCACACATCACTTAGTAAACAGTCATATAATTATTTCAAAGTTAGTTTTGTTGGTACAAAATGAAACCTTACGATGTTATGAGATTTAATGTGTATCAACAGGCCTAAATTTAAGAAATTTAGGCCTGTCTTTATCTACATTTTGTTCATTTGCTTGCTTGATTTTTGTATAAATATAATTATTGTATTTCTGTATTTTGAATCATGGTTTTTTTATTTTTTTTTTGTAGTTGATGATACCATTATACTTGTAATACTAGTATATTGTAAATACATTGTTAATACTGTATGCTATTTTTGTAAATATTGTGTATCGTAATATATTTTGTTGCTATAACATGTATACAATGAGGGCCTGCTTGAAAAGCAGTGTTTGTCACTGAAGCAGTATTACCCTCAATAAAGAAAGAATAAATAAATAAATAAATAAATATGCACGACATGTTCAGAGGGGGACTTATTTCTTTTGAGGTGTTTAGTTTGATTAAGGTTTGCCCCTATTTAGAGAGATGATGAGATGTGTCTGTGAATTATGCTAAATGGTTGTTATGTTCTTGGTCCACAGTGGTCAGCAAAAGTCTGCTAAGGCCTGGGGATTTATGCCTGTGCATAGCACACTATAAATCACCACACTTTTTGTACTTATATAATATTGATTTCTCATTTTTTTATTCTTGTTTTTTTGTTTAACTTCATTTACAGGGGCAGGAGAGTTGGTTTGACCTAGACAATGAGAAATTTGAAGCCATGCCGATCCACATCAAACTATTAAGAAAGAAGCTGTACTTCTATACCAATCAACCAATGACAAGCAAAGAGACATGACAAAAGTAGCATACTACATAAGACTTTGGAAGTTGTTGATCCATCAGGGCATTTTAACTGATGGAGGCTATTGGGCCCAAGATCAGTGTGAAACAAAGTTTTTGCAAACCACTCTGTTCCAACTTCACGGGGAACTTTTAAAAAGCCAAGAAAAACACTCTGGGAGAAAACTATGAATAATCTGGAATGTTTCTCTCTAAAAAGGATGCCCAAATGTGAAACCATAACAACTTAACTTTATGAGGAACACATAAAAATCCATGATGATTATCAAATAACATTGGCTGGAATGTTTGTCTTTAACTGGATGCCCAAATGCTTCCAATTGTACTGGCATCCAAGATTGTTGCTTTGTCCATGGACCCAAGTGGCACAGTGCTGTAAAATTGTGAGATGTAGAGCTTGTATTTTTTACATATGCCTTTTGACCAGTGACCAAGAACAAAAAATTATGTAACCAATGCAAAGATGTTGTGTTTCAAATTAATTCTGTTATATGGCAAATCAATATCAGCTTGCTTGTTGCCAGCCATAGAGTTCAAAGACCAACCTCCTGCTTTTCTTGGTCTTGCCACAATTTAACTAATCTGATACTAAATCTGACGACAACAATTATGAGCAAGAAGATTTCACACCACCAAATAAATCCCCATAGAGATATGTACTAAATTTGCCGCAAGAAAACGTCATTTTTTCTTCGCAAGAGCGACTCAGTTCTTAGCCATAGCTATGATGGTTGAAATTAGCCCTAGCCTGATCCCTCTGACTGGGAAAAAATATAGGTTGAACATCATTATTTTTTACGAATGGCCCTCGAAGTCTATGATGTCTGGGAATTACCTAATTTACCTCCAAAATCATGCCAGTGTTTCTGTACAGAAACGACTGCTTAAAATCATTAAAAAATACTTGATCTTTCCCATCTGTGGTACACTTGCAGGATTTGATATTACTAATCATAACCAATCCAAATTTAGCCACAGTTATGCAAATTTCTGCTCATTTTAATGCTTACTTTAGGCTATGCATGGTTTTTTCCGAGAAATGCATTCAGGGCGCACAACGGTATAATACTATTTGGTGGTGTGAAATCAGAAAACATAAGAAATTTGATTGCACCATTGCAACTCGGTATGCTATAGATTCATGGGGTGTCGGCATTTGAACTTATGATATTATGTTAATCTAATGATATTAATAAATCATATTTCACTGTTATCAACAGTAGACCAAGTCGTCCAGATTGGGTTATATACAAAACTACATTTGTATTGAGATAATAGAAGCAAAATAAAGATAATATGGAACACAAAATGTTTGAAAGAATATTTTATTCACAATGACTTTTTAATATGTGCTGATAATTACAACCTTTTGTTTGTTTTTTCGAACCTCAAAATTGGACTTGCTTTAAATCCGTACTAAATTTGTTTTAATGTCATAGTGTTAAGGTCATTTCCCTTAAAATGAATTCATTGAGCATGAAGCAGTAGAGCTTGCCAAAAAGTAGATGTAATTATTAAATGGTATTCAACTACAATCCTAGACAAAATTGTTGAACCACTTGGGTGCTTCAAATGTGGCAACCATTCCTCCCATTCAATGTTGCAACCTATTGATTAGTCATGCCACCTGGATTACACAGTACAATGACTTTTGCGTGCACATATCCTATGCGACGGAACAGTTCGCATGCAAGCAACTCCCATATTATAAGTCTGTTCATTTTTTTTAAGCTTGAAAAATTACGGTTATCAATTAAGTTACTAACATTGCATCAGCTTTATGTTGAATATTGTGAAAAAATCTTAACATTTTGCTTTGGACAAAATGTTCCACAGGCAAAATGTTTAGATTTTTCACAATATCCTCCAAACAACTGATGTGAAGTTATTAACAAATAATAATCATGATACCATCAATCATCATCATTATGATATATACTATATTTTGTAACTTAATAATGAAAAACACTAATATCATCTAATTATACAAAATGAGGTAATTGAATGGGTAACTCCATTTAAAATTGACACCCCTGTGTGGTAAGGTCACGTCTTTCATAGGGGTATATGGATTTCAACAGAAATTGCCCAGTACTTGATGTATGGAATGTTTCTGAATACTCTGATGGCAGACAGATCAGCTGCAAACAAAACAATTACTAAAACTGAGAGCAATTTAGACTTACACTGCTAAATATTTTGCTCACTTTCGCCATGGTGTCAGCTGTTATTGAATGGTGTGAACCTATATCCTGGGTCTACTTGTGGCCCCTCTTATGGAGGCAAGCAAGTTATCCCAAATTGGGTACAAGTCTAGTTGTTTGTCTCTGATAATGTTTAAAATCTAATCTTGCTCTCAGTTATCTTACTTTTTCACACAAAATTGAGGTTTCAACATGGGCTAGAAAACCACATGAACACTTGTCAATGCTTGTAGAAATGTCAAAACATACTCAGCAATATTTTACATGTTATAAATTATTGGTATTTATTATTCCACATATCATGGCCAATCGGCCAAATTACATTGTACAATTACAATTTGAACATACATATTAAAAACATTAAAAAGTTTGTGTGGTACACTTTAAGAACTTTTAAAAGACATCAAAAATTGCATCTATCAGGGAAAAATTTATTAGGAAAGCACCAAATTGCACACAAATATTGACTTAGACCATTTGATATTAATAACAATAGCTGATAACAAGAACTTATGAGATGTTTTTCCATCATTCAGGTGTTAGAATGGATAACATGGCTGAGGACAGCGACCGATGTATGCCTCAAGGGAGCCCTCGTTGACCTGCATGAGGGCAGTATAAGCTGTGGCCTGTAAATGATTAAAAGGTAGGCTATATGGTTAGTGTCCCTTTATATTTTGTAACAAATTTAGATAAAAGACAGAGTTTTAGTATTCCCAGAGGGTCAGCTTTGTATTCAAGGTTGATGTGCACGATCATTCCCAAAAGTCAAAATTAGTTATCCAAACCATGGAAGAAATGGATACTTACCAAATTAAGGACTGGTTTAGTCTGTAGAACATTGAAGAGACCTTCTGGGCCAAGTTTCTGCAAAAATAAAAGACGTTCCAAAAGACATAATGCCTTACTTATGCTAATAGAGTGGCAACCGTTATATGGAACAAGAAAATGGAGAAGACCTTGAACTAGATGGAGAGATTATCTTGTCAGCTACTAGGGAAAAGCAGCCTGGGCTGGAATAATTGCAGGAGACTGAGAAATTGGCAGAATTTGGGAGAGGCCTTTGCCCAGCAGTGGGGTGATATGGGCTGATGATGATGCTAAAAGAATTGGTTTAAAGGATTTCAGTATTTCAAAGTTTTTGGTAAATATTGGCACCAGCATCAACAAAACCGAAAGTAGTATCCAAAGGATATAAATACTTTTTGTGATATTGATGGATCATGCCAGGTATATGTCTGAATCAAATTACGTCCATTAATATATATATACTTTAAAAACATAGCCACATAGACAGACTGAGAGAGACAGACAGAAAGAATTTGATCAGACAGAAAGAATTTGCCTTGTGATCTGAAGGTCGCAGGTTCAGTACCTGGATGGTCAAAGAATTTGTGATTGTGATGTGGTGACTAAAGTGTGTCTCATCTCAAGTTGAGAGTAACGCCATGTTGGATTTTGAAGAGGCAGATTCTAATCGGTGCGGTTACGTGGATGCGTCACCAGCGTACAGACAAATCGCCCTTCTATGCATGTGTATATGCCCAGCAGGATTAGGTTAGCGTACATGATTAGAATCTGCCATGGTGAAATTCAACATGGCGTTACTCTCAACTTGAGATGAGACAGAGAGGTTGTGACTAATTTGTTCATCATATCAAGACTAAAGTTTGTTCGCCTTATGATTGGTGAAAATTATTTGGTTTTTGTTATTGCGTGCAGCAATAAAGGCCCAACTTACACCAGTCACAAATTACATAACACTAGGCGGTTACCCGTATTTCGCGGTTTTCGGCTATCATGGTTATTGGCTTTTACAGATCTCAAAATCAGGGTGTTTCCTTTTTGCTGTGATCACTTTCCTCACAGCTGAGTTCAATTACAGCTTTTTGCAATTTGACCTCACTTGCGCCTCAATTTGAAATTTGACCTGACCTTTGACCACGGATGACCTAACAAATGCAAACATGAGCTTCCTTGGCCAAAGTTACACCCACCCACAAAGTTTGAGCTCCATTATATGAGCAGTTTGATATTTTTATGTTTTTTGACCTTTGACCTTTTAACCGTAGGTCTGACAAAAAGGTCACCATGTACACTCTAAATTTCAAGGATTTAAAATAAATCCCAAGGGACTGTGATTAGGGACCAATCAAGTGTTAGATTTAAAATTAAATCTTTAAGATTTAAAATTAAATCTTTTAGATTTAAAATTCAAATCTATAAGATTTATTTTAAATCTAAAATTGATTGGTCCCTAACTACAGTCTTAAGGATTTATTTTTAAATCCTTGTAATTTAGAGTGTAAACCTTTGTTAGTCCAAGGTCCACTCACCCACCAAGTTTGAGCTCCATAGAGGCAATGTGAAATTTCTACCTTTTTTGACCTATGACCTCTTAACCGTAGGTCTGACAAAAAGGTCAATGTGGAAGCTTTTGTTTGTGAGTCCAAGATCCACTCACCCACCAAGTTTGAGCTCCATAGGAGCATTTTGAAATTTCTACCTTTTTTGACCTATGACCTCCTAACCGTAGGTCTGACAAAAAAGGTCACCGTGGAAACTTTTGTTTGTGAGTCCAAGATCCACCCACTCACCAAGTTTGAGCTCCATAGGGGCATTTTGAAATTTCTACCTTTTTGACCTATGACCTCTTAACCGTGGGTCTGACAAAAAGGTCACCGTGGAAACTTTTGTTTGTTAGTCCAAGATCCACCCACCCACCAAGTTTGAGCTCCATAGAGGCAATTTGAAATTTCTACCTTTTTTGACCTATGACCTCTTAACCGTAGGTCTGACAAAAGGTCACCGTGGAAACTTTTGTTTGTTAGTCCAAGGTCCACTCACCCACCAAGTTTGAGCTCCATAGTGGCAATTTGAAATATCTACCTTTTTGACCTATGACCTCTTAACCGTAGGTCTGACAAAAAGGTCACCGTGGTAACTTTTGTTTGTTAGTCCAAGATCCACCCACCCACCACGTTTGAGCTCCATAGAGGCAATTTGAAATTTCTACCTTTTTTGACCTATGACCTCTTAACCGTTGGTCTGGTCACCGTGGAAACTTTTATTTATTAGTCCAAGGTCAACACACCCACCAAGTTTGAGCTCCATAGGAACAATTTGAAATTAGAATTCAATTGGGCTTGACCCGTCGTTGACCTTTGACCTTAAAAAATATAAACTGGTTCTTTCTCATATCAAACTGCACCCACCCACCAAGTTTGAGGAATGTGCGACCCCTAGTCTCCGAGAAAAGCTGCGGACAAACACAGACAGACAGACAGACAGACAGACAGAGATCCGGTGAATTATAGTAAGATGCCACTAGAGTAGGTGCTGCACCCAGCTGTGTAAATGCCGTTCCATATCAATCCATGATGTTATGAGTCTCATTTTATTCACCAATTATGAGCCAAACAAACTTTAAAATATATAGGTCTACTCACAGCTTGTGTCATTTCTGTCAAGCATTTGTTGGCTGGTTTCAGTCTGTTGTCAAAGAATGGAGGCTCTTCTTGGTAGGAGTCATAGTTGGTTTGAGCAAGGAACCATGTACCATTGGCAGGGTTTAACCTATACACAAACAAACACACTTGTAAACAGTGTTTTAAATAATCAGCCGAAATGTTCAAGGGTCATTTGGGCATGTACATCTAAATTCTATGGGCACTCATCATTGTGTATGGGCCAGAACTTTCAAATTTTACCCATTATACATGTTTCAAACAGTACACTTTTTAAGATGTCAGACTCGGAGATCAACAAATAGTAATGACATAGTAAGGGGCTGACACAACCTCTGGATAGTATACTAAAGCAACAGTGCCTGAAAGTAGGGCTAAGCAGAAGCTATAGGATTAATGTTGAAGTGGAAAACAAGTTTATCTTGCTGACTTGGATATTAAACTTTCCAGACCCTGTGTAAGTGGTGTATTAGGGGCCGTAAGTGATTTCCACAGGCATTTGGCTGGATGGCCCATCTTATACTTTTCAAAAACATCTGCAAGGTTGTATTTGACATTCTGAACTTTGTGTAAAAACATAATAATGTATGTATTCTACTGATAACTAATTTTTAAAATTTTCTATTGCAGATTTCAACTACCATACTGATGAATTCCATATACAAGGATATGCCTCTAAATGAGTGTGTTTTGATGAAAGAGATGAAGGCAAAAACATTACATGAGATTGGTCTTACAATAATACATGCTTGTATAGCTGTATCAGTAATATACAGTAAGCAAAAGAATTAAGGTAGCAGTTGTGTTCACCGCTGTATATTCTAAATAAAGACAATTGTGTCAAAATTAAAACAAGCAGCCGATGCCTGTACTTTTTAGCTCTCATTTAAGACCTTATTTGTTGAAATTGGTTGAGAATTAAAGAAACGGTAGTCCAAAACCTGATGAAGATACAAAATAAAAAGTTGCACTTTTGTGTTCTAATCAATGAAAGCACGATGCTAGTTTTTCGTGCTAATCAATGAAAGCACAGCGCTAGTTATCTTGTTCGCGTACGCTTTGGGTACAAATCAATAGGGCATGCAATGTGGCAAACTGCAACTTTTATATTTGCATCTTCCTTGGGTTTTTGGATCGTCGTGTCTTTATTTCTTGGACAATGTCAACGAATGAGGTCTTAAATTCAAGCTGAAAGATGCAGCTATTGGCTATTGGTTCCAATTACGACATGTTTGCCTTTGTTTAGGATATACAGGGAGTGAACGTAACTGGTACCTTAATTTTTGGCTTACTGTAGTTGCTTAAACTCCAAATAATGTTTTTGTGGAGTGTGTCTGCCTTTTATCTCTTTCGTCAAGGAGGCATGTATGCTTGTAGATGGAATTTTACCGTATTCAATCTAATTAGTATCCCTTCCCTGATTAGCAGAAAACTTTTAACTATTTCAATTTGCTGGGTGCTGCTTAGGTCCAATACGGTAACTTTACTTGGAATCTACTGAGACTTGCAAAGGGCAATTATTTGAAGTTAGATATTTTGCTCTATATAAAACCATGGTTGTTTTTATAGATCTATATTAAGCTCTTCTTGAGCACCATATGTACAAACAAAAATATGTTACTTACATGCGAACATTTTCCAGTTTGTCCCTTGATCGTGTGATAATAGCACCCTCTCCTGATTTAGATCCACCAAGGATGAAGTATGCATTGGATAGAATCTTGTCATTCATGATGTGCTTCTTGGCCATATCAAAGCTAGAAAAATACAATGTAAATTGTTTATATTAATCCTAACTGCCCTGAATCTGAATGCTACAAAATACTACACCCTTTCAGCAGGGTGGGCAGGGCACACATAGGGCACCTCCCACCCCACCCCACCCAGGGTGTTAGGGTTGAGTTAAACAGAAACACAATTTTGAGCAGTTGGCTCTAGACTTATGTTCTTGGAACCAATTCTGAATATCACTTATCAATGAAATCAAATGTTGCATGGGGTTGTTTAAGATCATTGAAATATCAGGAGCAGTTTACAGCTCTAGCAGCTAAATAAGCTTAGATAGTTCATCATATACATCTTTTGAAGCATTTTACCATGGGATTAAGATTTGACACATGTCTAGTGTTTTCTGTAGATATTGAGGAACATATTCAGTAATGAGCTGTGCAATAATTATAAGCCCCTGCGGGAGGGTAAAATTGGGGGTGGGTAAAAAATAAGCAATTTTTGTCACACCATTTGGAAATATTACCCTTCCCCCTGGGAACCTTTACACAGATATATGGCAAACTCTCACCTTGTTGAATTCATCATGACATCTCTGTTGAAGAAGCCAGTAAACATTCTATCTCTAGCACCCAACACATACTCCAAGATTTGTAGGTAGCCTTGTAGTGTGTCACCAGATCGAGCATTCATTGCAATTGTCATCACATTCTGAAAAGTATAAAATCAAAAAGCGACTGTAATTTACTACTACATTTGTGACACGATCTGGTCCATGGGGGCCAAAGGAGGCATTTTTGAAAATTGAGTTACTGCAATAATTACATTATACATACAATAGGCTATCATATACTGAAAACACCAAAGGTCTAGCATACTTGTTCTAAAGTTATGATAGACTATGCCATTGTCGAATTTTATTAAAAATATGTTATTATTAGTCATGATGAACCCATTTCGTTGAACTCAAAATTATACTGATGTTTATTAAAATTAAAGTATTCAATAGTAAAATGGTCATAAAGAGTTAAAAATATCAGACGATTAGTGACAATAAAAGTAATTGAATGCAACATTATCTTGCATAATTATAACGGCTCACTTTAATACTGAACAATTCTGATTTTGGAATCTACCAGTTTATTGATAGCGAACCCGAAATTTCGACTATGAACTTTGAATTGTAAGCAGAACTTTACCCCCTGGACTTTGCTCTCTAAAAACACACTGTCAAGCATACTTGTTTATCAGTCCATTAACCACAAGTACTAAGCATGGACGCGCTAGATGTTTGATGAGAGATTAACTTTCGTGTCAACACAAAAGCGCCGCAAATACCACAGACAGTTGTTTACGGTGTAGTTAATGGTAATGGCGCGGGCCCAGACAATTTAAACCATAGCGAGGTTTAAACGACCAATCACAAGGCAGATCCATTTAAAGATGCATTACATCATGGACAATTTTAGTTAGGCCAGAAATTGGCCTAACTCTCCATAGAGTCCCGTGTTAAAAATCTTAACCGCAAGGCAAAGTCAGTAGTCTACTTGGGAAGCTAACAAACAGAGAGAGTAGGGTGACTGATCAGATGTGAAAATCTATCAATTGTGCACACATTAATTAAATCAGAGTTTTAAGCTTAAATACAATATCCAGAGTATGCACAATGGGCAAGTGAACTACGGGGTAGTCTGAAGTTATGAAGGTTTTTGATGTCTATTTTCTTATGTATGTGATTGTTTTTTACTCCATATTTTAACCTTTATCTCAGTTTCAAATTTGCCGCCTTTGGCCCCCATGGACCAGATTGTGTCATATTTGGAAATCGCAATCTCTCTAATATGTTATAACCAACATTTATAGAATCAATTTTCTAATTACCTGTTTTATGCCTGTAATCACACCTATATAACCAGCAAAATGCACACCTTTAGCAACAGTTTTTCCATTCTGTTGATATTCAACATTAGTCAAGGTGGACTTCAAATTCTCTGTCATTGTCCAGGTTTGGTCACTTGGAGTCCATCTAGTCATAAAAACAAAGGTATTTCTCCAGTTAAAAACTGTTTTAAGGTTATCTTAAATGATGTATCAGGATGTTAATTTTAACTTCTTTTACAAGTCACATAATGAGCACCCCGCTGGTCTACCTATAACTGGATTCATTCTGTGTGTCGTTTACCTGTTAGTGTATCATGTCTTATTTGCATTGTCTGGTCATTTGTGAGCTGCCTTTTTTTGTACCAAGCAACTTAATTATTCCACAAGCTTGCTCCCTTTAGTTTGCCTCACATCTATGTGTGTCATTTCACATTATTTGCCTTCATTATAATACCATCAGTAAGAGCTAGTAAGTTGACCAGTCTCTCTCTGATGCTCCTTTTCACATTGTCATGTTTTTTGTTCCTTGCGATTTGAGCCGAGTTGGTTTGGCTGATACAATATGGTCATGGCTCACTCTACTAACTGGCATTTTTTATTCTTCTTTATAGTTGTGAATTAACATGTTTCTTGAGTGAACGAATGAACAAAGAAATGAACAAACAAACTTTGTGGTCAGAGTGCATGGGTCATGACTTTTGTAGTGGTGTATTAAAGTTTCCACAATTAAAAAGTTACTTTTAACCAAATATTTTTTTTCCCATAAATCAAAATTGCCTACCCCATAAACTCGCCATAGTCCATGTTTCTTGCAGCGTAAAGTTTCCCTGCAAATCAGAAGCAATCAGAAAATGTAATTAGTTTAGTATGCATTGGTTGATGATCATCAAATCAGATCTGGTTAAATACTTTCAGTGGTATACTGCGTTCACAATCCCATTTGTGTTGTGATCCCCAAAAGTAACATCACTTCCACTGTAATGAGAACAGGTCATTGCAGGTTACAGAATGCAACACATGTGTGCAGCCCCTTGTTGTGATTCCTACAAAATTGTAGAAAAGGAATGAGGTCCCCACAGAATGGTACACAACATATACAAATGTATCCACAAGGCACAAGGTATGAGGTTTCCTCACATACACCATTCATATGCACACACCTGAATACTGGCTACAAACACACCCTCCCTACCCCCCCCCCCCCCACACACACACATGCACATTTACCTGTCTTATCTTGAGCTACAATAGAGGTACAGAATGGGTTGATCTCATAGAAGATGTTATACAGAACTATGTCACCTAGAAAAGGGAAACATACAGAGAATTTTAAACTTGGCATTGAGACTTATTCATGTAAACAATATCATGGTCTAGGCCCACTGTGGTATAGGCCTATAAACAAAAATATAATAAGTAACTCAGACAATTGTTTTTCCCTTTTCTTTCTTCTTTTTCTTCCTTTTTTGTGCTGTAGGTCCAATTATGCCTATACAAGAGTTCTACAAGCAGTTCCCATGATCCTATCTTCAATAATCTGTTTAGCACATACCTACAATTGTTGCTCAAAATAGTGTGATTTGACTGGGGACAAATTCCAAGTGTCATAACTAATCAAGGCAGCATTTCTGATAACTATAGAGCAAATAAAGCTTCTGGAGAGTCATTTTGTATTGGATGTCAAAATGATTCACTTTATGTGACACTTCAATATCAAAGATGTAAATACTATTTATTTTATCTATTATGGTAGTGACTTACCAAGGTTCATATTAGCAGCCTTAGCAATACCTCTCAGCTCACTCCTGTAAGGCTCTGGGAAAGTGTCAGAAAGTGGACCCTGACATTGACAAACAAAAATATGTAAATTATCAATCAACACGCATGGCATCGTCATCTTGTACACAATTCACTAATTGTGAATCATGAAACCAATTTTGTTTTTAGTTCTTGCTTTTTTATATAGTCTTTTTGAAGAAGTAAAAAGCAAAACATAAGGAAACAATTTAAAATTTTATTTTGCTTTGCACTTCTTGACTAAAGCTTATGATTGAAATATTTCAAAATTCACTATCCACCAAAATACAGGCCCAGGTACAGATCATACAAGCTGATGCACAGACAAAATTTTTACAAGAAAATATAATTTCCTATTTCTTGTACTTACCAAGAGATCATCCACAATTTCAAAGAATCTTGTCTGGTTGATCACAATATTTGCTACAAAACTCTTGAACTTGGCTAGAAGATTTTGCATCTAAACAAGAAAATAAAACCATTGACCAAAGTGATTTAAATGTTATCATTGTGTCTTAAACGGGACATTCATGAATTTCAAGTCAAAATGTTCCCACAAATTTGGTTTTATGGTGTCCCTACTTACACATTTCAAGTTTGAGAAAATATCATTTTTAGCATGTCACATGGATCATAATATAGCTCATCATTATTATCATTGATTGCCTTCATACTCCCTGTAGGGATTACAATCACAATTATAGCTTTTATCGGGGTTGTATTTTAGTAGCATACTGCTATGTTATCTAGCATCAACATGAGTTTTAAACCCCATCACATAACAATACACCTACAGGTTGGGTTATAGCTGGTACATAATTATTGGACCTGATAATTTTCATAAAATAGTAAGGTTTTGTGTAAACTTGTTTTTGTTTTTTGGTCAAAATAAAAATGTTGTTGCAACTTTTATCACGGTAAATTATGAATATACCACATCATAAAGCCAAAATATGGACATTCTATAAATTTCAGTCGACCACTCCCATGTGAATGTGCCTTTAAACATGTGAAAAACAATACACCTGTTACGTATTAGGTACATGGGCAGATAGACTTTCAATTGCAGCCTGTGGTTGTTTTTAAAGCTTTTTAAGGATTTTGTTTTGCAAACCTTACCTGTGGAGCATTTTTCTTGACCAATGGAGTCCATCTGTCTTCAGGTGCTAGGTCTAGATTCAAGACAAATGTCTGCATGTCTCTGTCTTTGGTTGGTGGGTAGGCATTCTTAATGCACTCTTTATCTGTAAACTAACAACAAAAACATAGACCTATCATTAAAGGTGCTTGACCAGATGGACTAGAATACAAAATCACTCAAGCAACAGAACTTGGAATAAAAATGTCTGAACGATGGGCCTAGATGCAAGGTAAAAAACACAGGGTAGAAAACATGATGATACATCAGGGGCTTCGTATTGCTATAATGTCTTAGTTAAGATGATATCATATAAAAACAATGCCGACCTCATGAATAATTAATAGCAGAAAAATGATGCTGCCACCGGCAATTTAGTAAAATAGCGTATTGATATCAAGACTTATGTTCAAAAGGGTTTTCATAGGATTTTTTCAAATAAAAATAAGAAAGAAGTTATCATAACAATTATGACAATATCATAGGACTACTTCTGATGACGATGCATGTCACAATCTCACACATCAAATAATCAAGGTTAGTTGCATTTTGTGTCCTGGAAGTCACTTTGAACCAATTCTTTTTTTTAACTCAAAGTATAGGTCTATAGGAATGAAAAGTATTTACTATTTGCGTAGCACAGCTAAAGGCATTTATTAAAACACAAATAGTAAAACTTGCAAATTTTTATGACAGGAACAACTAAAATAACCCTATCTGGCTATTATCAATTAGTCAACAACTATGCACCTACAACACACCCACCAAACTCCCACACTTGCACAAAACTTCAAAATCCACAGCTTTACCATTTGATATTTTTCAAGAGTTACATAGTTGACAGGTTTTTAAAAGCTTTTCAAACTTACCGGAGGCACATCCTGAGCATACACTGCTGCAAACAGAGCTAGAAGTAAAATGCAAACCTTCATTATGGCATGTAAGATTTAATTCACCGGAAAAAACACAACCAAACCAGACTTGAAGCTTCAAAGTTGCACACAGGTAGCTGGCTTATCACTGACAATAAATATCAAAATATCAGATGCAACAAGATTACAAATGTAAAAGCTGCCTTGTGTGGTACTAATGCAAAGGAACAAAACAAGGGCTATTCAATGACACAGCTGTCTCAGTTCCATTTTTAAATGCTATAATTATGGTAAATCCACATAAAAGCTTGTGCATGTCTTATGTTGAAATCCGGCTGAAAACAGTTGAAAATGTTGAAATTATAGATGATGTTTTGCAAAAGTTGGTGGATTTTGGAAATTTAGTATGGAATTTCAAAATCTTCTATACTTTTACGATTGTTTTGGGATAAAATAGCCAAAATGTAGAATTTGAATATTCCACAATCTTCTTCAGGAGGATGTGAATTTCAAATGGTAAGCCCAAGATAATAATATACTGTATGAACTTAACCTTATATGCACAGATGACTAATCTTTTGTAACAGCCTAAAACATTCTTGTGTTTGCTGGGACACACATTTAATTGGTTATATTTTTAGGACATTGGCATAACTTCCATTTTGCATAAAGTTTTACCAAGATGCATAAACTATAAGGTAGCCTAAACCTGACCTGTCAGGTTTGAACAACTCTGCTCGAAGTTGGTGCAACTTGTATTTCTGAAACTTTGATTCAAATTTACAGCAGTCTACAAGATATGAGAACAGGCAGCTATTTAGGGTTTATTTACTACCATTATCTTTTAACTATAGACCAATATGTCAAGTTCAAAACACAAGACAACAATCATGTGATTATATATCCAGTATTAATAATATCGGATTTACAAAAGTGTTATTTTTGTGCTTCACTATTTTCATGATTGTCATCTGTTCTGCTTTAAATTTGAGTCAAAGCATCATGGAGGATGAACTTTCAGTATTATTTTAGTAAATGTTAACTTTCTTGGTTTTCAAAAAGGGGTAGTTTATCTGTAGAAATTGCATTTAGGCTATACAGCTTCAAACAAGCAACAATCAAGTGATATAAAACATGGCACATAGTGCACTTGTGCTATATAACCCATTGGGTTTTGTTCATTTTTTTGCATTGTGGACATTCCCCCGGGGGCACTTCAATATGAAATGGATATAGGTGTAGGGCTGGCACTTTCGCACTAAGGGGCATTCGTGGAGAGCAAAATGTAAAAAATATGGGGTCATTGGGTGAGAGCATGATTTTTGGCATTCGGTGAGAGCAAAATGTAAAAAATATGGGGTCATTGGGTGAGAACATGACATTTTTTTAAATGGAATCTTTGGGTGAGAGCCGAGACAGCGCCACAGAAACCTCGAAAATCAAATTGCTAGTTCTAAATGGCTTCAAATGTCTTTGTTTTTTCAAAATAAGTAACAAAATCAGTGATAAATGAAAGTTGCTGTTCAAATTGAACTTGTAAGGGTGTTTGGGTGACAGATCAAATGGAAAAATAGGGGGTCTTCGGGTGACAGACACGACGCTCTAACGATCTGGGGTCTTTGGGTGACAGCGATGCTGAAAAGGGGTCTTAACAGACCTACATACGCATCACCTCCAAAGTTGGAGTACCCCCCCCCCCCCCCCGGGAACGTTCCCTTCAAATTTGTGCAATAATTTTTATCAACACCGCTGATTGTATTGGAGGGGTAGCGAATTTAGTGCATTTGAACTTTTTGGCAAAGGGCTTATGGTCTTTGGTTCCCAGATATCAAAGCAGTGTGCAAATATTATTTGGATCTTATCTTTGTACTTTAGGCCGCTGCTACAATTAGAATAGCATACTGATGTCACCTACAAGTTCATACCCACCTACAAGTTCATGAGCACTTTGGGCTATTCCAGTTGAAATCTATACACCCCCTGTGGAAGACATGACCTTAATCTCCTACATAGGGGGTGCAGATTTCAAATGGAATCACCCATTCAGATAACCTCATTCGAAATTTACACGCTTTGTGTGGGAGATTACGGTCATGTCTTCCATAGAGGATTTCAAATGGAATAGTACCCAACTTTTGTGATCATACTAAAGGGATTAAACACAAAGAGTCCCAACTTGGAAATGTCTTATGCCTATAATACTGTGGTAAATCCACCATTTTTGTTTGTCATGCCACCAGCATTTAATCATGACCGATCACATTAAAGGGGCATTGAGAGATATCGCGCACAGAACGCCCTCAATTTCGGTCAAACTAGCTCAAAGTCTGGTTTTTTACATATACGTAATGGTTATACATATACAAATCTTAATCTGAAATAGTTAAGCGAAATTTGGCGTCTTTCGGGTAAAATAAAAGTATAGATCTATACATAAAATTAGAAAATAAAAAGCAAAAATAGTCACAAATTTACCACAGGGGTGTAGTACCCCCTTAATGATTTCAAAATGCATTGAATTTGTATATATTGAAATCGAGTACCGGTATAACATGAACACAAATATCACTTTGCATAAAAAAAAACACAACAACCATGAATGATCCCAGCATTTAGCTCTAGGTCCAGGGACACACTCCAATACTGGAAAAATAATTTTTTGTTGAAATTTCGGGTACCTGGGCAGGGAATTTCCTGCCGGGTAATGTAATCTTAAGGAACCCGTGAGCAGTGTTCATAAGCATAAAGTTTTAAATTATGAAAAGTTTAACATAAGTTATTATTTGTAGGCCTATTCATGTCATTAGTCTATTGACATATTTCAAAATGGATACAAATTCAATGCATTTTGAAGTGCCAATTATAACTTTGCATATTGAAAACACAAAATGTAACTTTTTTAATTTTTTGAAAAGTCAACCATGGCTGATCCTAGCATTTAGCTCTTTGGTCCAGGGACACTCCAAATCCAAAAATAAAATCCAATTTTTGGACAATTTGTGGAATTTGTCAAAAACTAGGGGTGGAACTTTACTCAAACATGGGACTTTACTATACTATACTATACTATACTATACTATACTATACTATAGTATACTATACTATACTATACTATACTATACTATACTATAATACTATACCCATGTTCTGGGAAAAGTGAGGTGTTTTTGTATAATTATTGTAATTTACAATGTTATATATTAAAAGAAAAGGAGCAGAATAAAATAAAAGAGTAATTAAATTTATTTCCATAAAAGACTTCAATTTCTTCAATACTGTGTCCACTTTCCATGTTCTTATATGTTTGTAGCTGTACCAGTGGTTTGATCCTGGATCATCAACACATAGTGTTCATACAGTACATGGCCCATTCACTCTGTGAGTGGTCCAAGAGAGAAATTATTTTTGGCATACACATGCCCTGTGTCTTACATGTAGTTGTACGGCGGGGGTGTCACTCCCATTGTGGCCTGTACACCATCCGCGATAATCAACTTTTGAAAAGCACCCTAAACAAGGATTTAACCCTTGGCTAAAACGACACCCTTATGCAGGAATTTTATTCCTTGTATCAAATTTCATACCCTAAATTTCATTTCCGCGTATTAGCAATTGCAATTTTGCTACCCTTTTTTCCAATTTTTCATGTTTTTGACACCCTAAACACGGTATGCAGCAGATCGTGCCTACCCACCTGAAAAACTACCCTTTTACGCTGCGTTTTCATTATCTCGGATGGTGTACAGGCCACAATGGGAGTGACCCCCCCGGGAGTTGTACGCATTGACTGACTGGCTATATAATATGGGGATATTATAGTGTGCATGCAGTGAAGGGCCTGTGGGGCTATTTTCTTTGGAAGGGGGGGGCTATCAGTGACCAGATTGCATTGTTTTTGTCACCTACATGTATCTGAAGTGAAGTTGATAATATTTATGACCACACCCCCCTTATCCATATCAGCAAATATAAAGTTATATGGGCACTGTCAGTTAGAAGGGACAGAACCCTGTCCCTGAAATTTGAAAGTAAACAAGGTTTTTAAGCATTGGATAGGTTGGAGGGCCATGATGATACCTCATTTACAATCTTTTTCATTTTTCAATTTCAATTGTAAAAAAACCCTCCATGTTCCACACATTTAGTGGAAAACAATTTGACCCCTTTAGTAGCCTATGCCAAACCTATCATGATCCTCCACTTATTTGGGACCCCTCCTAAGAACTGGCAGCACCCTGATGACATTGTTGAGTTAAAAAGCTTACCCAAGCACTGAATACCAGTATGAATGTTGAGTCCACCCCAGACCCCAGTTATAACAAGTCACCAAAAATTCAGGGCAAGTCAAGTCATTTCAAGTCACTTGATTGAAGCGTAAATGTAAAAAGCAAAAGTCAGAAGTGTAAAAAGCATGTCAGAATTTTAGAAAATTATATTTGCAAGTGATTTATGGATACTTTTTGTGTGGGTATGCACTTGTGTTTCTAGGTGTTTGTGCTTTGTGAAATTGTTTAACCCATAAATGCAATTTGTATAAGTTGAAACAAAATTCTGACTTAGTTTACACTTCTGGCTTTTGATTGTGTTTATTGGTTAGGGTTAGGATGTGGGTTTGAATACAGTATCTGTGGTTTGCATAAAGGGTCAATGTGTTACTATGATCCTGATTGGATTTTCTCTAGGATTTTCTGATATCGTATGACCCCGCATTAGGGAGCTGTCACTTTCTTCGGAAGGGGTCCCAAATATACTGGGGGTGGTCATAAATTTCGGACAAAGAAAAATAAGGGGTCATAAAATTTTTGATGACCAAAATGTAGGAAGTCACAAGATAAAGACAGATTTCAATACAATTTTAGCCTGCCGGGGTAAGGTGTATTGGTGGTGGACTGTGGTGGTGGGGAGGGGTGTTTGGGTCATAAAATTGTTGTCGAAATAAGGGGTCGAAATTTTATTGATGCTGACTTTTTTTAAATTTGGGACTGGGGGGGCAAGGGGTATTTCTCTTGCCCCCCATTTTTTAGGCAACTTGACTCCCCCAAAAAAATCACACACATTTCAAATTTTGCTGCAACTTTTTGCTACAAAATTGGTTGATCCCCCCTGAAATTCACTTCCCCAAGTCCCTCCCGAAAAAAAAATCCTGGGTCTGCCACTGATTACACGTAATCGTCATGCACTGAGGGAAATTGTATACATAAGCTTACTGGAATACTTCATTTACATGTACGTGCATGGTTCTTCATGTATAAGCTGTTCTTATTTGAATTTTATAGTGGGAAATTAAACACGATAGTGGACAATATATTGCCGGGATATATTGACATGAAATCATTTATCTTTTCAAAAGAAAATGAATATACTTAGTACGGCGTAATTTGCTGTTTACATAGTTTGTACACATGTCCATGTGCCCGATCGACGGTCAATTGTTTACGTATCGCGAGTTGTCACCACAGCTGTCAAATCGTTACCGAATTGCCTTGGCTCAATCCCATAATGCAACGCGAGTGCAAAACTCAAGATCTAGGCACGCTAAACTAAACGCTCATAAAATGTCGTTTATTTTACTATTTACTGTTTTTTTTCTTGAAATTACCACTGCGGTAGGTTTCTCTGGATCCCTTTTATCAATATAAAGTGAAATGTTCTCATTCAATTTTCCTGCGAAATCTCTCACTGCCCCTTTAAGCAAGGCTGTTGTCTTTGAACTTCTAAATTACAGCCATAATGTAAGATCTTATAATATGAAATTGGCTAATTTTTTTCAAACCTGATATTTTGACATATTTGTAAACTTCACACATGTCCCAACTTACACATTTAAAATGGAATCGGCCAAATTCATTGTGTGTGTCAGGTCAACAGAGTAATTTTGACATGTCACATTCAGACATTAAGTCCCCCATAGAATTCCATGTTAAATGGCCTAAAATAGCCAGTGGGGTTTCTTTCACTTTACCTTGTTATTTCGGCCTAACATGGACAGAACCTTTCCTGACAGTTATTACTAACATTATTTTAGCATTTTGAGTAAAGAATAGAAATTGTACATTATGGCTTTTAATTTGTTATTCTATACTCAAAATGCTGAAATAAAACTAGTAATAATTGTCGGGAGGGTTTCTGTCCATTTTGAGCTGAAATAACAAGGTGCAAGTGAAAGAAACCCACTGGTTATTTTGGCAGTTTAACATGCACTTCTATATGAAGAGCTTATTTCCAAACCGTGTTAAGTCCACAAGATTCACTTTGAAGAAAATCAGGAATTTTCTTTATGGCAATGAAAAAAAGTTCGATTTCTATAAAATTACAGTGAAGTGAAGGTGACATATATAGGACCATAAAAACATGTTAAGTTAAAATCTAGAGACTTTGGATTTTTTTAAATGAATTAATTTGTTTTAAAAATAGCATGGACTTAACACGTTTTGACACAAAATGCAATTTCTGGCATGGACTTAACACATTTTGACACAAAACATAGTATCTGTAACACAGAACTAACCATATTTTTCTCAAACTAGTCTTAAAAGATAACAAATTTATTAAAAACATACAAAATGTGATTCTCTCTACTATAAAACACAACTTGCCACAAAACACCTTGCATCTCGAACCCCCTCCTGCTGCCCATTTTTTACCAAAATTCGACATTTAAAATAGTTCAAAATTCAAAACTTAGTTGAATTGCATTTCTCAGAATTGAATAAACATCATTTCACTGACAATAAGTGATGACCTGAAATATCCACTTGTTTTATCACATTATCACCAATATTTCCCCCTCCCCCCATGCTGCCACCCTAATCTCATATTGACAGTCGTAAGTTTTTAAGTCCTAAGTTTTTTTATACCTCTAACTTTAAAATTATACCTTGAATTTAGTAGCTGCTGTTGTGAGGTGATCTGGTCATAGATTCTGTCCAATTTGTATGCCCCCTCGTCCTTGTTCAACAAAAGTGGTGACGTCATCACAGCCACTTGGGTCTGCTGACATCTAGAAACACTATTTACAGTCAATGCAAAGAGAACAAGGTTCCTGATTGGAACTGAAATATATCGAGTGAGTACTTCATTTTCTTGGATCTGTTACCAGAATCTCAATAATTTAACTTGACTTCGAACAATCCTGATGAATCTCATCAATAAAGTACATATTCCTTTTTCTTTATTTCTCATACATATTTTTGGCATTATCTTTAACTGTGGGTTTCAACTGCTGTTTTGATGTGATGGTCACATGAAAAGTTCAGATGAAAAACAGATATCAATTTTTCTCAATTTGAGATAACTGGTCAGATGTAGAGAAAATATTTGATATTTTCACAAATTTACCTACGATTTAAAGCCAGCATTATAAGGCTCATATTGGTGCCAGTGGCTAAATCTCAAAAAGTTTGGAAATGACAGTGTGTTTTTCATTTGATCTCTTCATAATTATGCAGATTGTCTATTCATTACCACTGTCTATTCATTACTGTTGTTTATTCAGTACTACATGAAATAAGAGGCAAAATCTCACATCAGGTTTTCTTAACAAATATTTCAATTCAATTTTAATGAAAAACATAATCTCTCAATTCAATTTGAATGAAAACATAATCTCTAATTCAACCTATAAAAACATCAACATTTATTAAATTAAATCAGTGATAATCATCATAACCATGTAGCATGAACAGATGCTCTTACTATGATCAAAAATATAGAAAACATTGATTGATAATTAATTGCATGACATGTCAAAAATGACAAATAATATTTAGAATTGTCCATAAAACACATGAGGCATACAGGTACAGTGGCATAGCATCATAGGGGCACGGGGAGCATGTCATGTGCCCCCCCCCATTGATTTGAAAAATCATAAGAAAATTGTTGAAAAATGGCCTGTGTCCCTCAATCAGGCCCGCAACCCCCTCCCTTCAATCAGGCCTGGCACCCCCCCTCCCTGATCATGGTCAGTGCCCACCAATAGGATGACTCATGCTATGGCACTGTACAGGTATGTACTGCTCCAGTGGAAAAATTTTCTTTTGAGAATTCCTATGACATGGGTGTGGCTTTGTGCTGAAAAATCAGCCACACACCCTGTCCAAAGCACATGTAAGTAGAGCATATAATCTTTTCCTGTCAACTTCTAACAAGAGCGTATCTTAACTGTACAAATTCTTGCATTTACTGCATTGAAACACACTTGTCTCTGATTGGCTATGGAGGCGATCTGCTGTTGCCGAGTGGAAATTTATGAAGAACTTTGCACCGTATGCGTTGTTAGGTCCGACTTTGCAACATCACGGTAGTACACGCTCATTAAAGGTTTACAGCAAAATATTATAGTACCACCATCCCTTTCCACATTCTGCCACTGGAATCTAGCATAAAAGTTCTGTGCAATCACTAACGTAAGTAATGTATACATTTAATTGTGCATATTGTGTAGTTAGTAACACTACACTGCCAAACACTTTTGATACACAAAATAAGCAACTGGCAAATCAAACTGGCAGGCAGACAACCATCTGAATGATAACATAAGCCCCACTTTTGCATGGGGCCAAAAATACTACCATTTTCACTAGATTATGAAAAGAACTTTCTAAAAACAATTTTGATATTTTCTTATGATTAAATGGTAAATGCATCAGCTGCACTTTTTTTCATAAAATATGGTTCAAACTTTGTACAAAAATGAGGCGCACTACAAAAATACTCTATTGAAGTTTTGGCATATTCTCGCAAATATTGATTAGAAAAATGTGCTATATGGATCATTTTATGAATGGGAAAAAAGGATCATCCAATCAACAACTTCATCCCCACAGAATTTTTCACCATCAAACTTGAGATTTTGGTATTTAAATGTAAAGCCCTCATCTTGCCTATTAACACTGAATATGTTATGACTGAATGATGCTTGAATGGGATTTTGTTAGCTTAGCTCACTTTTTATTCACACAGTATTCTATGGGGTCTACAATGTATGTTTTTGGCTCTTGTATCATGAGGTGGTCGGAACACATGATGAAATTGGACCATCCTCCTGTAAGCAATCTACATGTAAACAGTGCCTTGTAACCAAGGGTGAAATAGCTGTTCTAGTAGGACTCTGTTTATTAGAATAAGACAGTGAGTCCTTGTTTGCCAGAATCAGGACCAGGACTAACTTTAGGTTTAACGGGACTCCAGTAACAGTCAGAATTTAAGCCAAAATGTCTGATGGCATAATTCAATAGCCTCCATTCAACACTAATAGCTCAAATCCTTACCTCGAATTGCACAGCCCCAGTTTGCCCATTTAAGATCAACATTCCTATTTCCTGGGTATGGTTTGCACCAAAAAGTGTAGTCTGGTATTGTGATTTTTATTCTCAAAAGTAACAGGACTGACACAAGTAAGCATGTTTATTTCACATTTGATTATAACACTTGGTACGGACCAATACTATTAAAGCCACATTGTAACATTTCCATGTAGTATGGTGTTATGAACATTACATATGCGTTTGACTAATATTTCCATCGTAATAATAGACGGTTCATTCAAAATTTCGGACTGTTGACAAAACTACACTACCTAAAGTCTTAATTTTTGTAAGGTATGTTATTTACTTGAAGTGGTACAGATAAATTTTGTGATTTGTGACTAATTTTGCATTATTCTCAAAAAATAACTACACCCTGGTAACAAAAGTTATGTATATTATAGGAGCGTGCAGGAATCCAATTACTTCACTGAACTTTCAGTGATTCAAGACAAGTGGTTCATTATATATGTTTAAAAGAAATAAGGTACATTCTATCGGTACCTCTTTTCTTGTCATAAATAACGTACCGCTTGTCTTGAGTCACTGAAATTCCAGTGTTAACTAACTGGATTCCTTGCCCCTATAATATACACAACTTTTGTTACCAGTGTGTTATTATTTTATGAGAAAAGTGCAAAAACAGTCACAAATTTATCAAGGGGTGTAGTACCACCTTAAGTACATTACAATTGTGTAAAAAACTTTTATTTATTAAGGGCGTTCTCCTCAACAAATGTTACAATATGGCTTTAAAGAATTGGTAACCAGGAATGCCACAGTATAAATCAGCACTGCAGAACACCTTACAATGTGCTGCACAAAGATTACATTTTACATGAAATAGCTATTCAACTCCAGTTAAAGCCTTAATGTACGATCTTTTTAATTTTTTTAGATTTTTCTTTTTTTCTTCCAAAATGATAAAATAGTTAATTAGATTGTGTTGTGGTGTGTTTTATCCTGCTTAGCTAAGTGCAATATATTGTGTCTCTTGTATCTTGGGGCTTCATGCTTTTAACATAGTGCTGTTTTAAAAAAAATGTTTGTACTTTTAATGTGTTAATAATCTTTGTAATTTTTATGTGTATTTATAGTGCAATACTTTGTTTATTTTCATGATCAGCTTGCAAGGGTGGGGTCCACTCATCTTTTAGATGTCAGTGCTTTATTTGCCACTTTTTGTTGGGCCCTGGCAGCCCTTGCTTGCTGGTCTAATTTTGCTGTATATTTTTGTTGAAATGCCTAATGAATAATAAATAATAAATAAATAAATAGAGTATAAACCGTAGGAATTTTTATTTTGCCTATCCTCTATCGAGTGATAGACGACAGGACTACGATAAAAATATTGGACCTGCCTGGCGTCTATCAAAGGTAGAGGATAGGCAAAATAAAAATTCCTATCGCTTATTCTCATGTATAGTCAGTTAAGTATTATTTTAATAACTGTAAACTATTTTTTAAAGCAAAAATTAAGTTACCGTCATAAAACTCCCCTTTTTCTAAAATGAAGCGAAACTTGTTTACAACTGCTAAGCGGCGTATGTAGTATTTCATAATGCGTCTCACGCGCCTAAGCGATACATACTGGCGCACCTCTATGAGCGTGTTACTGCGTTAACAACATTTATGATGACGTGGGGTCGTCTACCGCCTGATAGACGACACCGAAAATCATGCGATTGTCCAATCAGATTATGTGTCTACGTAATAGACCACTCCCACTGACTAAGAATATGCAATCATTATGAAAGTTCCCAATACATTTAGACATGAAAACCATTGGAAATTTGCAAAGAAACAACATCATACTACTTCACCTCTATCACTCAAAATATCTCGCACTTTTTGGATTCCCCCGAGAGCGGCCTCAGAGTTATTCTCCTACGATACGAAGCCAGTTTGGTTACGCTCCCTCCAAATGTGTGGAGCGAGCGTAACCAAATTGGCTGCGTAGGAGGCTAAGATTTGCAATCGTTCCGACATATTATCATACTCTGAAAATTATGATATGTCGGACCAACAGAAAATCACCCCATTTTACTACAAATAGGGCGAATTTGACAGTTTGCTCATAGATGTAAGTTGGAACATGTGTAAGTATTACATTTACAAATATACCAAGAAATCGGTTTTGAAAAAAATAAAGGTATATTCTGAAAAAAGATCATACATTAAGGTTTTAAAGTCCCATTCAGTGATCCCAGCATAAGTGTAAAAAAATTAAAATTGTGTATAAATTGCCTAAAAGTGAAAGATAAGTCATAAGGTATTTTTGAATTGCAAAATTTTGCAAAAAACAAGGAAAACAGCAGCATTAATGATGTTGAAGCTACTTTCTCTAGTTAAGTAGAGAAATTGCAGATCCATGTAAAATTTTTAATACACAGCAGGCTATGTTAGCACATCTATGATTTTTATGATTCTCCGGATCAGCAAATCACTGAATAGGCCTTTAAGTAAGACAAAAGTTTACTTTATATACAAAGGTCATGCCTTACACTTACAGTTATGTTACTTCATTTGTGATTGCACTTTTTATTACTGCAAAAACTACCATTTATTAGTGTTTTTGTGTATTTTACAGATTGTGTTCGAACCTATTAATCATGTTAGCATTGACAAAATTCCAGGACAAATGCACTTTAAAATAAGTAATGATAAGTTGTAAGTGCAATGACATAGTCTGATGTGCTTTTTTCTGTTTTCTGCTGTAATTTTGTATTCTCTGTTACAAAACCTCATAAATATACGTCAGAGCAGCACCGCTTGTGAGTTGACTTGAATTCAACTCCAAGCCATCTACCCCTTTGGGCAAAGCGGTGGAGTGATCGATACATCAGCTTGTTGCTGGTCACCGCTAGCATTTGAGGTCTGACTGCGCAATAGAGCAAAATTGTCATCAGAGCGACAAAGCAGCAAGCATGAAACCAGCATAAGGATTTCAAGTGGAGTAGCCCAATTATGGATGTATGTAAAATTCTTTATCTTGCATTTTTCCATTTTTTAAAACATTGATGTGAACTAAGTGAAAACAAATAAACTTAAACTTGAACTTTTATCCAGGACACATCTGCAGAATACATTGTTTCAAGTGAAGAAAATTGATTGGTAAAAAATTAACACTATAAACTTGTTTAATATGCTTGTCATTACATATGCTTGTCTGTTAATAAAACAGATTCACTATTTTGTCCTTCAAATATCAGGAGGGGGGGGGGATAAGTTTTCCTCCACCCAACCTTTTTTGCTAACAGTAACACAAACATAAAATATATATTAATTTTTGTGTTTACTTGAAAGTTAAAACTTTCAATTATTTGGTTACATTTTGGCTATTAATATATATCAGGCATGAGACTGCACTAAAAAAAACTGAAAAAATTGAAATTGGGCAAAAAGTACCAAAAACAGGTTGAAATTAAATAAAATTGCGGAAATTTTGACCAAAAAAAAACTGAAATCAGTTTTAAACAGAAAAATCTCATGCCTGATATTTACAGAAATGTCCAAAAATTGAGTTATCTCAGTTGAAATCCATATACCCACTATGGAATACATGACCTTAATCTTCCACACAGGGAGTGTGAATTTCAAATGGGATTACCTGAATGACTGACTCAATTTGAAAACTTACGGAGATGAAAGTCATGCCTTCCATTGGGGGTGTATGGATTTCAACTGGAATAGCATTACATTACAAAGTGTCACTTCACAGCAACAAAACAGTATAATTTCTCACCTCTAATAATAGGTATATCACCTCAAAAATAATCGCAGCAGAAACGCGTTATTTAATGTTCCTACATTATTAAGCTTTATTAAAGCATCAAAAATCAAAAAACAGAATTGAAATCGGTCAATGCATTGTGATGTAATGTCAATTTAAAGATGCTCGTAGATGGAATGAAATCCTGCCACAAATGGCTGTAATGACAAAATTGGCACATTTCGAGATTTTGAAGGTTTATTTGGACGCTTGCTTGGAAAAACAGCGTTAATTTAAATAGCACATGTTAAATGCCTATCTTTCCTGACTTCATTACAGAAAACAAAATTAAAAAATCCATCATTGAATAATTATAATAAATTAATCAAATATACTATTTTAGCCATTTCGACCAATCTGCAGACAAATTAAATCTCAAAAAATGACTAAGTTCAGCTTATTAATATGCAAAATTGATGCCAATAGAAAACCGTACATGATATAAAGGTGCGGTTTTTTTTGCACACATATGTATACAAAGTTCTTTCAATTGACGACAAAAAATACACAAAAAGTAATTAATTATGCAAATTAGGTAATTACAGCTAATTATGTATTTATGATATTATTATGCAAATTAGGCACGAGTAATTTTGGGTTTTTTCAATATTTAATGAGCGCCTGTTCATTCATCATAAATCTTTTAAGTATGATCCTGTTATGAGGTTGAATAAATGAACTGCAGTTAATTATTTAAAAACAATACAAAAAAAATTAAAAGTTTGACATTTTGACGGTGTCTGGAATATAATTTTCATTTTTACTGTAAACATGGTATGTGTCACCATTACTCAAAGCCAAGTCCGAAAAGTAAAAATTAAAATTCAGTTGCAATGAGACTTTAAATTAACATTTTGTCATCTGGATTAACATGGGAGGATAATCGGTCAAATGAACAGCAATTTTACTGTACCGCGTATACAAAAAATAGTATGGCCTTGGACACACACAATGGCTTAGAGCTATTGTGGTTTGGAAAATTACTCCCTAAAAAAAAAAAACATTGATTAATGTTTTGCTTCAACTGGTTTTAGGGAAGTGTTTCATTTGTTGTCGACGGAATTAATTTACATGCTAAGAAAGATTAGTATTTCAGCTAAATGGTGGTAGTTCCTTTACTTCAGTAGGCCTATATTTACTGATTTATGAGCGATCTTCAAAAATCCATAAAAACAGGCAGTAGTTCTTAAACAAAACCATTTTTAATTTGGGGGGACCCGATGGTAGCCTCGGGAAGGCTTCACACACCATATATTAAAAATTCAAACAATTTGGATAAATGAAGCATATGAAGAAATTCATTTATCGACATGGATGTTTTCTAAAATTGGCCAAATTTGAAGCGCGCCCTTTTCAATTAACTGTTATGCTTGCATGCACAGTGTAGCAGAATTATTGTGCAGCCACTGTGACATACCTACTAATAATAATGTTTAACAAAACATTTCTATACTTTACAATGAGACACATTTAAAAGTGACAGCGATTCTTGAAGTACTTTTAACCTAAATTAATGAAACATCTGCTTTGAATGTACTCAATAGTCCAAAAATATATCTCTAATTCTCTAGTTCAGTTTTTATTTGGGGACAGCATCTTCAGTGAGATTCACTAGTACCTCTGTTTAAAGTGTACCATACAGGGTGTCCCATAAAAAATTACCGAGTGAATAAAATTGAATGTAAGTTGAGAAGTAGACATCAAAATCAAAAAATTTAAAATGTAACGGATAGCCTATTTTGTTGTGTATCACATATGAAAATTTTATTTGATTCGGTTGACTGGTTGCGAAGAAATTAACGATTACATAATGCGCACATCAATGCAGTTCATTCCAAGTTTGATCAATAGGCGCTTTTTTCATACTCACTCACCACTTCCTAAAGTTTGTGTGTCTCATTAAATTTAGTCCACATTATCTATTTATAATCCGACGGTGTTATGTTATTCATGCTTTCACTGAAGATGAATAACAGTTTGTCCAAGAAACTTTGATTTCTGTAATTGGAAGCTTTCCAACTTTAATTCTTTAGTTTGTGCAAATATATTATATTTTAACTTTCCAAAGAACATTTGAGCCAAGAATGACAATGATCAAGTGCTTACAGCTTTACGTGTGATTTGTGCTATCATGCAACATGAATGTTGAAGTTTTAAGATTTAAACTTTGCATTACAATTTCTTGGAAATATTTCAAAAACAGTAATGTGTGAGAATTTCTTTTAAGCCAGCTGGAATTCTTTATGCAATAATTCTTTGTGCAACATTTATATCAACATTAACGAAAATATATATTTACAAATACCGAGCATGATCTTACATGCAAGCTTTCATTTTCAATATCGTGCAGGTTTTCTAATTTGAACAAAATCTAAGTAAATGTTCTGCAAGAAACAGATTGTTTAAAAAGAATGAAAAGGATCTCACAGAACAAAATATGAAGCCCATTGACAGTTAACCACTAGTGCGCAATGTGTTGAATGTTCTTTCTTTCAAACTTGGAATGAAGTGAATTGACGCATATGTTATGTAATCGCTCATTTCTTCGCAATTAGTCAACCGATTCCAGTAAAATTGGTGTATAAGATGCAGAATAAGATGGGCTACACGCTGATGTTTAGTATTTTGTATTTTGATGTCTATTTCTCGACTTAAGTCCAAATTCATTCGCCCGCTAATTTTTTCTGGGACACCCTGTATATGTGTATTTCAGTGTTTGTGTAGGGCAGCATGTTTAATGTGACCAGAGAAGATGAGAATAGCTACCAGTGTGGCTCCCTCATGGTATGTGTTGCATGGAAAGAGGGGAAGTGTATGGTTGCATGAAAACTGCCTGCTACCATCTCAAAGGTGTCTGACCACCTGTAATACAAAGGGTCACCATGCCTTGGGCTTTTTCAGCTGCTGCTCTACAAGTTTGTATCACCTCAACGCAACTCAAAAAGTGTTACCAACTTCTTATCTCCGACCGCTAAGACCCGTTCGTCTTCAGACAGGGCGAGTCCATATGGTACGGTCACATCCTTTGTTACACATCCCAAGAAATGGCCCGTCATATCGAATTTATAAATGCCTGGTGATCCACCTGTCCTATCTTTGACAGCATTAGATATGAATACTTCCCCGTGTTCCGTGCAGCATAGCCCACGCGGGCGCCACACAGGCAAGTCGTCCACAGCCAGAACATGTAGCGTGGTTCCCTGACCACTAACTATGTGTACAGTGTTACTGATATGTGAACTCAGGACTATTTTGTCATCTTGGCGCGATGCAGCAATGAAATGAGGCTCAATGGTGACTGGGAAAGATCTCACATGGTTGCTGTTGGATTTGTGAATACTTATAAATTTATGCTGATTTGGCCCGATGAGGAGGTTGTCGTTACTGTCTACAGCTACACTATCTAGCGTGATCTTCATGGTATCTGTTGCTTCCCCATTTGGATGAACTGCTGCAAACTGTTGCACATACCTCCCGCTACCATTGTACTCTTTTACAAACATGGTGTTGTCTGTAACAAAGAAGTGGTTGTTTCCTGTTGCAGCCACACCTCTCGGGAACGATTTCCATCCGGAAGGATTACGCCCTAAGCCTTTGGACGTTTCTAGCGTTGACAGCAAATCGTGTGGAGGATGGTGTTGATGTACGCTAACATTGCCTGAACTGCTGTTATTGGCTACTGCAATACCATTTTTTGCTATGGCAACCGCCCATGCTTTGGTGATTGATTTAGCGCCATCGATTCCCCGTCCAAACCTCGATACCACTTTCCATGTTGAGTACGTATTAATAGAGCCAAGCTCATGAATGGTGAACAATGGTCCTTCATTGGTTTCAAACGATAATCGGCTGATATCCTTTCTCATGACTGGCAACTTGGCTTCCTTCAGCTGTTTCAGAGTTGTAAGCAAAGAATGAAATGTAGAAGCCACTTCAAATTCCGATCCATTCTCACTGACTTGCTTTCCCATATCCAAAGCTGTCTTCAACCTTGATGTTAGTGATACTAGTTTCTCTTTATGTGCATTGATACTCAACTTTCGTTCCTCATAGATATTCTGTATGTGTGCCTGATGATCATTGCGCTTAGCCTCTATGCAAACCTGTAGATCTGCTACTGCCCGATCTGCAGCAGTATCAACTGCATCTGAAGCTTGCTTCACAACCCTTGCCAACTGATTTTCATGATTCTTTACTAAACCCATCTCCTTTTCCACATCTGCAAGAATCTTCTTACAATCATCTGTCAGTCCTTGGATGTTCTGCCTTTGTCCTCTGATGGCATCTTGTACATTCACGTAATGATGTTCTGGACGGCAATGATCGACCACGGTACAGTCCCGACATATCAGGATGCCACAAGTCTCGCAGTAGAACCACACAATCTGTCCAATATGTTTCTTGCACTGCTCCTGTTGTTGCTTGGGATGTTTGAATAAGTTCACTTTACCCGATCGCAGCTCGGCAACATTCACCACCTGGTGACTTTTAAGTACTCTAATGGTCTGATGCATCTCGGTGCATCGTGCACATAAGAAATCGTTACAATCTATACACCTAGAGTTTGCTTCTGCATTACTATTACAAGCTGAACAAACAATCTTCTCTGGAGATGACAGCTTTCTCTTCAAGGCTCTGCGATCCTTCAGCTTGCTGACGAAAAAATTGCCTTTTAATCCCTCAATCCCTTCCGGCGGTACAGGATATGCCTCTTGGCAGGTTGGGCATGTGAGTGTGTTAGGACATTTCTCAGCCCAGGATGTTAGGCATGATCTACAAAATGTATGCAGACAAGGAAGACTCTTGGGGGTGTTGATTTCTGAGAGGCAGATATGGCAGGTCACAAGGTCAAGGGTCATGTCATCATCAGTTGTATTTTGATCAGGGGACGCTCCTCTGGCTGAAGTCTGGTTTTCTGCAACATCCTGTAAAAATAAAGCAAAATATCAGAATAATTGATTGATGATCAAATGACATTCAATTTTTTAATAAACATAATTATGTGACCTGCTAACCACGAAATGAGCGTAAAGTCGCAAGTTGATAATTTTGAGACATCCTGGCTTCTGAGCCGATGTTCTTTGTTAGCCGTGCACCTGTACTCTCCAGCAGTATTCCTTTGTGAATGGCCCATTGTGCCCCCATTTACAAGGACATACAGACATACTATTGCTCTCAACTAGTGCAATATATGAAACAAAGAAACTACAGAATTTATGCTCATTTTGTGGTCACAAACAGTCCCAGGGGGCCACTTATAAAAAGGGTATTTTTTTTCACAACCAAGTGTGATACTTGAGTATCTCGTTTAGGGTACCTTTATTGCACAGATGTTACTAAAAAAGAGTAGCTAAACTCTGTACCAATAGGTGTGTTCATTGCGACTCATAACAGTTAATACTTGCTTAGGTATAAAAACAACTGGATAGTACTTGCTTTGGGTCCATTTTAGACTAATGAAAAATACTTGCTTTGGGTACTTTTAAAAAGTTCTTGTACAAGGGTGATATACAATTTAAAATACAAGTCATCCCTTGGCAAGTAGTCAAAAGCAAAGGAATCTAAACCAAACCAAACCATTTTCAATCATAAGAAGTGTGGAAGATTTTGGAATATCAAACAAAATGTACTGATTTGAGGCCAATTGTGTCAAATTCAACTGAATATCACACATTTTAACATCAACTGGAATTAAACATAAACCTAGCAAATATTTCCAGATGAATTTAACATGGTACTTGGTACTGGCTACAGTACTATCACCCCATACCCTCCGTGTTCAGGGCAATAGGCCCATAGCCAGTACCTCAGAAAGAATAGTTTGCCCTATATTCCCTCTAACCATATAGTATTTCTATACTATTCCCTTTGAAATCTGCCATACCCACATGGAAGATAAAAAAAAGTCTTCCACAGAGCAGTATTTTGAAACCCATACTCCCCCCATACATTACTTTACCTAATCAACAATGACTAGCACAAAACAAGTCCCCCCTTTGAAAAAAGAAAGAAATAAACAATAAAAAAACAACAACCAAAAAACCACATGATATTTGAATTATCAAAGTATATACTACGCTATAACGCAACCAACAAACACAAAACAATAAACATAGATATGAACATAAGGCAAGTGATGTTTTTAAAGCTTGAAAGTCAAGGTCATTCAGTCGATTTTATATGTTTTGCCACAGACAATATTGAAAGTGCAGGTTCCCTGAAAAACATGAAGGTTACTAAGATTTATATGGCTTGTCAGGCTCGTTTTTTGGAATATATCAGACTTATGCAGTACCAATTACAAACACACATTTATTTTAACATTTTGCAAATTTTATACCAAAATATGAAAAAAAAATTGCACCCATAGATTTTCCACTTTTTGGGTATAGCAGAAAAGGGCAACACAACTTAACAAAATATAAATATACAAATGTTGCTTACTGGGCTACTTGCAGATACGATATGATCAGATTCATGTTCTTTTTTCACATCATAGAGAGCTACAATTTCCTACAGAGTCAACAACAATAACATCAAAAGTAGAAAATAACATCAGGGTTCCCACAGACATTCTAATGACTAAATCACTCAATTCCAAACCAACAGGCACCTGTTTCACACACAAGTCCTATGATTGATCTTACAATGTATAACATACTTAAAATTAGAAGCTAAATTTCTAAAAAACATATCCATGTATAAAGTACTAACATTTTTGAGGTCTCAACATTTCAAAACCTACTTGTCTGGTTACTTAGTCATGAATGATGACTTGATTCAGATGCATTAGGGGTGTTTCTAGAAGATGTATTGTTTCTAGAATTGTTTTGGATTAGATGGTCATAAATGTGACTGAAGTTGAATGCTGTGGCCCATTCTAACATTGTTCATTATTTTGTCTCGATCCCTTGTGACAAATCCATATGGATTATGGATTCTTTTACCTATCTGGGATATCTTTCATCTTCTCTTTGGAGGAGCTTTGCTCCCTTCTAGTCGGTAATGTTGTTTGTTGCAGTGACATGATCTGATATGGCTGATTTGTGTTTGGAGATTGGTGAAGTCTATTTGCTCTGGTTTGGATTTTATTTGAGCTTTTTTTCTGTACCTTCCTATTTGTGAGCATCTGATCCAAAAAATTCTAGAAACACCATAAGTGAGTAGTTCGTACATGGATATATTCTTTAGAATTCTGGCTACCGAAGTAAAAATTGACTATTCAAATGAAGTTCTTGCAGAACATACTTCACATCAGCTTCCCTCTCATGGTAATGAACAAAACAATGCATGTTTTTGGTCTCACTTTACCACACTTTGCATTCTCACTTTCTCCTTTGAATATAATTACATGCCTTTGAACCCTTCTCTACAATTGTCATGAAGCAAACCAAATTCCATGACTTTGTCATTTTTTTTTAAATTTCATGACTTTTCAATAGTCTGTGGGAACTCTGCTGTATTTGTTGAAAATAATGACAAAAGTAGGTGAAATGTAGTCAGAGTTAGTAACAAATAATAGATCTACCAATACAACATATTTATAGAGGTAAGGCCTGTAAACAAAATGTTTCTTGCCTTTCAGCTCCAAAATATTTATGGTCAGTAAGTTTGAAAAAGCCTTTTCTTAATTTTTCTAGATCATTATTCATTGTAAACAATTACATTATATGGGTATATGACTATATAAACTATTTTGAGTAAGGGTCTGGTTAGTTAAAACATGACAATTTCAGATTAATGTTTTTTGATTTAATGATTTTGGCATGAACATTAAATAATAAAAAATCCTTAATTTTTTTCTGTTTTATAGCCAAATCACCCTACCAAAATAGGACATTGGTTAATCGGACATTGGGAGTAAGCTGAAGAGTGGATTAATAGAAATTTCAGGCAAAATATGCAAATTAACTCATTAATATTCATAAATATGCAAATAACACAAAACTATACAGCACAAGAGGTGATCATGCTATATCACCCTACCGTACCAAGTTAGAAGTTAATCGGTCATTAGGTGAAACCAAAAAAGTATTTAAATACAAGAGTACAACACGATACATGAAACACAATTAATGGAATGACCACAAACCTGATGAGAGGAGAGTGATATTTATTATAGGTCTTATTATACTTACCACTGCTGCTACCTCTGATAGAGTAGAAGTATGATTTACATCTTGTTCACTTTGTTCCTCTTCTGAAATAATGGGCTAGAAAAGACAAAATATTAGATGAAATAAACATTAGCGCAGAACTCATTGTTTCCACGTATTGACCTACAGGTGAAGGGATAATTTCTCCAATAATAAAGAGCCCCTTGGCTATTCAGAATAAAAAGTGTTTAGAACTAAACTGGTATTGGAATGTTCCCATGAAGGCAATTATTTTTTATCAGTTCATATTTGTAAATTATCCACATTCTCTGAATTATGGTGTTTTCATTTTTATGCTATCAGTATTCTTCTTCCATTCCGTCCCTTTGAATTCTCTAAGTAATCTTGATAACTCTATTGCTTGTATGTTCAAAGTTGGTGTTATTTATAGGTAAGTATTGGTTAAAGCCATATTATAACATTTTCAAACAAAATAGATTAGCATTTCTTGCCATAAAATGTTAGCTTTTACTGTCAGATATATCCCCTTTTATTTTTGAGCCGAACAACTACGGCAAAGCAAAGAAAATTGGAATTTACTACCAGGGCACATGTCGCCAATACGTACCACTCCTTCGGTCATGCTATGGTACGACCCCGGTACCCCAGGTCAACATAAAAAGTGGTAACCATGTGTGTTCTAAATTTCGCAGAAAAGGGGTATTTTGTTGACTGAAATCGCGGACCGCGAAATCGCGAAAAAAGGGGGTATTCTGAGCATTGTCTCCGCAAAATTTTTAAAAAAAGGGGTATTTCACAGGTTCGTTTGATCGATGTCTTCAGCCCTACATACATACTGTGTAATTGCCAAAGGAATCTTGTAAATTCATTCCCTTTCCAGAGATATCGGCAAATATATTCGATTTGTATTTTTTGTCCCGGGTTTTTTTGTCTGTCGACAGACAGAAAATATACAATCCTATGGCTATGGACCATTGAAAATATACGTTTTGGTCCATATCTCGTCAACGGTAAGTCCCGGCGGTAAGTCCGATTTGCGGGAGTACAACAGACACAAAGTAATGTTCATACTTGCACATTTTGTACTTAATATATTAAAATATTTGGAGTCATTGAAAAGGGGTGTCTGGAAATCTTCAGTGCCGCCGACAAGGGAGGATAACCGGGTGCGTTACCCCGGGGCCCGGGGTCCTAGGGGCCCATAAAAATAGAACACACTTTACTATGGGGCAGTAAAAGCAACGAAAAGGGACCTAAGGGCCCGTAATAGCTAAAGAAAAGATACCTTGTAATTAAGGCATAAATTATTATTCTTTGCTTTACTAGGGGCCAACAAAGGTCTCTTTTCTTGTCCATTAGGCCTAAGGTATCTCTTCGTTGCTTTTTACGGGTCCTCCGAGATCTCTTTTGTTTCTTTTTATGGGTCCATTAAGGTTTCTTTTCTTTACTGATTGAGCTTTTTTACATACTCACTAAGGTCTCTTTTCTTTCCTTTACGGGCCTATGATATCTTTTCTTTGCTTTTTACGAGCCCACTACCAATGCATAAAAAGCAAACAAAAGTAGCGGGCCCGCAAAAACCAAAGAAAAGAGACGTGCATTAAAAAAAAAATACAAGATAGCCTTTGAAGCACACACTCTAATAAATATTTCACTTGGATTTACTGTTTGCTTTTGCCAAAATGATCATCCTCGATATAAATCTTCGAGAAATCGGGGGAGTGCAGCTTAATCATGGGAACACAAAATACAAATTTTCGCGCGCTTTATGCCCTTCAGTTTATTATTTGATCATTTACCTTAAAATTGACAATTTTTCCACGCTTCGCACGACGTTTGTTTCAATAAGTTCAATATGGGAGCAAAAGTCGCTAATTCGAATTCCAAATTTTCGGGGCTTCGCGCGCATTTTGTCCTATTCAAGGGTTCATACTTGGATCATTTTAGCTTAAAATTGGCTTAAAATTGACACTGGCATTTTTTCACTCCGCGTGGAAGTTATTAAGAGGACGAGGAGTCCTGCACCGTCATCACTGATCAAAGGGGCCTGTGCGTTCACATTGCCCCCGGGCCCGTAATGGCTCTCGGCAGCACTGGAAATCTTCTCATTGAAAACCTTGAAAAAGGGGGTATTTTTTACCCTGATTTTGTCAGTGATTTGGCAAAAAAAGGGGGGTAAAATCAATGAAAAATCAGTGAAAAGGGGGGTTTTGAAAAAAGGAAGAACACACATGGTTACCACTTTTTATGTTGACCTGGGGTACCGGGGGTACGACCCTTTGTTGTGTATATCACCGTCCCGCACGCCGTGTATGTACTGTGTGTTATGAACATCGTGTATGCGTTCGACTAATAATTCCATCGTAATAATTTTAATTCAGTGAGGGCGTCCTCCTCAACAAATGTTATAATATGGCTTTAAATCATCAATGAGTTATTCCATTTGATATTGGCACACCCATGTGGAAGATTTAAGAATAGTCTTCCACAGAGAGAGTAAGTTTTTCAAATGGAATTGACTAGAGTCAATTATTTTGAAACCCATACTCCCCCTGTATATGGATTTACCTAAATCGTTCACAACTGGAGTGAGTACTTCAAATGGAAGTTACCCAATTGCCTTTTCTACTTGAAACACATACTCCCTCTGTAGAAAACTTCAGTTAAATCTTCCACAGGGGGCATATTAGTTTCAAATGCAATAGCCTAATGCCCTTACCAAGTTGGATGTGGATGGAATATTCTCTTGAGATGTTTCCTCTGCATCAATTTGTTGTGATGAGGTGCTTGGCTCGGTGCCCATTTCTCCTGTATACATGTCCTATAAGTCACAAAACAATGGGATTTGTAAATAATAAGATCATATATCTGTATTCCATCCCACTTTCTTTAATTTCTCTCCATCTTCTCACATTGTCTCCTCTCATTTCTCTATGTCTATTATATTTACAAGCCGACGTCAAACGTCGGCTTGTGCTGTCTCTTCTCAATTCTTTCTTCTTTCTTTCTTTCTTCTTTCTTCTGGCAACCGCAATCAACTGCATGTAGCTCCATAAGGGATTGACAGATTTCAACCAAAGTTGACCCAAATGACCATTGGGCTAGGCCAAACCTTCCATTTGACTTTGACTCGCTGTGACCTTTGACCTAGCTATAATGGTCAAAATGTGATTTCACAAAAATGCTACTCCTTCCACAAATTTCATGCGATGGGGACATGGTTATATCATGTCACTCGACTTTAGTCGGTGTCTATAGGGTGTGCTCAGATAAGAGGTCAAAGGTCATTAAGGGGTCATTTCCGGTCAAAGTCTAAAAATATTCAAAAAATCACTGTCTTTACAAATTACATAGCAGAGAGTCGCGATTAGCCCACATGCATCGCTACTAGCCAGGGTCTTTAGGATGCCTACAGTTTTGGGGTCAAAGGTCATTAAGGGGTTACTTCCGTCAAAAACCAAAATTATCAAAAATGTTCAAAAAAATTGTATCTCAAAATGTAAACAGACCAGAGTAATATAACCATCATACATGAATCAGTGTTACGTGATGTATGCATGGTATTTTTATTTTGGGGGTCAAAGGTCATTAAGGGGTCACTTCCTGTTTTTAGCTAGATAATTTCAAGAATTTTTATCTCGACAACTGAACATAGTAGAATTTTTTAATTAAAACTGGAACAATGCATTTTGTCGGTGTACATAAGGTTTTTTTTTCATTGAGGGCAAAAGGTGATTAAGGGGGTCAAAAGGTCAATCAAAAATTTTCAAAAAATCAAAATCCATGTATAAGTTCCGATTAAGCTGAAATTCACCAGGAATATTTCTTATGACATCCTAAGCACAATGCAAGAGCAGTTGACCCCATCCGTGACCCAGGGGTCAAGTTATAGGGGTCAAATTGCGGCTTGTATTCAGCGTCTGTTGACTCTAGTCCCCATTATCATCTTCTATATTAACCACTCTCATCGTCTCATTTGTTTCTCTCATTCCCTCCCCTCTCTCCTAATTTCCTTATAAATCTACCTATATGAAAAAACCGTATTTGTTTTCAACAAGAGCCAGGAAATGTAACCTCTGCATGTTTTTGAATATGAGTCTTATACCATTTACACTGCTATAGGTTTTATATTATATAACTGAGCAAATAAATGGGAAGAACACTGATCAGGGGTCCTAGTATTTCACAAAAACAATATTTACCTGCCTCAAAAAAACAAAATTCCATGAGAAATATTTCCACTTTACCAAGGTTATGTCAGTTTGTGGACTGTTTAAAATAACTACCTAGAGTCAGAGAAGCAGGGCAAATTCTTTCCATAAGTATGAAATATGAACTCAATTTGTAGACTTTGTAATAGCTTGGAATAATACCTTGTATGCAAGACATGTGTATGCCAAAGTGAGTTGGGTTGCTCAAATTCCACAATTTTTTCTTGACTTTGGCTATTTTTCATTTTCCCTGTCTGAATAAATGGATTTTCATTTCCCTGATTTCCATGCGTGGCTGGAAAAAATGATTGAGAATACCTAAACATCTGAACTTAAAGTTATAGTCCCTGTAAGAACAGGTTGATTAATCAAGGTTGCTTGCAGGCCTTGGAGTAATACAGATTCATTCTACTTACATGTACATTGATATTTGATGCTGTGTCTTCTGAAGTATCTTGGGTCACATCTTGTTGTAACACAGCATCACCATCTGGTACCACCGGCTGAAAGGAGAGTATATTCAACTTCAAATTATTACCGTTTCAGGGGTTACTCTCTGGTAAGTTAAACCCCTGCCCTTATCTAACTTCACCCTAACCTAGCATATACGAACAACCATACTATTGCTTTAATGATGTCGTCTATTCATGTGTAGTGGCAAAAATAATAAATAAGGAAGTTATTTTAAAAAGCAACACCATCACCAGTGCGCTTTCACTGGCTCAACCAGTATCTTCAATGGATGTTATTACTCAGGAGGTCTTTTGTTGCTACTGATGTTATTGAGATACTGCTGATGATGTCACAGGAACCAAGGGGCCACAGCATATTTTTATATGATATCATCAACACCTGTGTTGTTCTGTGAGTGTTACCCATCTTTAGCATAGGAGTTTAAAAATCACTTTCTATTTAATGCTATTGTTTTGTAAAAACATGCCCTGAAATTGAACCCAACAAAAATTAAACACATCTGCGTTTTGGCTTTTTCTTTCCAAATTTTTTCTTTCCACGCTTTTATACCCGGGGGGGGGCACTTCAATTTGAAATGGATATAGGTGTAGGGCTGGCACTTTCGCACTAAGGCGCATTCAGTGAGAGCAAAATGTAAAAAATATGGGGTCATTGGGTGAGAGCATGATCTTTGGCATTCGGTGAGAGCAAAATGTAAAAAATATGGGGTCTTTGGGTGAGAGCATGACCTTTTTTTTAAATGGAATCATTGGGTGAGAACCGAAAAAGCGCCACAGGAAGCTCGAAAATCAAATTTCTAGTTCTAAATGGCTTCAAATTCTTTGTTTTTTCAAAATAAGTAACAAAATCAGTGATAAATGAAAGTTGCTGTTCAAATTGAAGTTATAAGGGTCTTTGGGTGACAGATCAAATGGAAAAATAGGGGGTCTTTGGGTGACAGAGCATGTGTTTGTAAAAAATATATGGGGTCTTTAGGTGACAGCGATGCTGGAAAAGGGGGTCTTAACAGCCCTACATACGTGTCACCTCCAAAGTTGGAGTGCCCCCCCCCCCCCCAGGGTTTTATACAGCAACAACTAGGAGCTGAGACAGGGCACCATTGAACCACACTCAGGGTATGGCAGTATATATCACCATGCATGGCTCATGTGTAAGGCTCATCAACACAATACAGAATAAACTGCAGTATCAATACTTATGGTCAGCATCCTCAAATTGTGCAGTTTATTTGTTAGAGCTTGCTTATTACAGCATAATTACTGTAACGTAGACTGATGTGTTTTTGTAAAATAAAATGAAACGAGATCTGATTGCGTTCGCCTGCGACCGCGAGCATGCACAGCCAGCAGTGACAAATGAGTTATGACCCGAATCTGTGAGAACCGGAAGTGATCCCTTAATTACCTTTGACCCTGCAAAATAATATTACATAGTGCTTAGGATGTCATAAGGAATATTCCTGGTGAATTTCAGCTTAATTGGAACTTATACATGGATTTTGATTTTTTTTTAAATTTATGATTGACCTTTTGACCCCCTTAATGACCTTTGACCTCAATGAAAAAAAACACCTTATGTACACCGACAAAATGCATTGTTCCAATTTTAATTAAAAAATTCTACTATATATGTTTAGTTGTCGAGATAAAAATTCTTGAAGTTATTTAGCTAAAAACAGGAAGTGACCCCTTAATGACCTTTGACCCCAAAATAAAAAATACCATGCATACATCAGGTAACACTGATTCATGTATGATGGTTATATTACTCTGGTCTGTTTATATTTTGAGATAAAAATTTTTAAAATTTTTTTGATAATTTTGGTTTTTGACCGGAAGTAACCCCTTAATGACCTTTGACCCCAAAACTGTAGGCATCCTAAAGACCCTGGCTAGTAACGATGCATGTGTGATAATGGCGACTCTCTGCTATGTAATTTGTAAAGACAGTGATTTTTTGAATATTTTTTACAAATTTTTCAGACTTTTTCCGGAAGTGACCCCTTAATGACCTTTGATCCAAATTCTGTGAACAACTTTTATACACTGGCTATAGATGATGCATGGGTGTAAGTGACGTCACGGTGCTATGTAATATGTGGGAGGAGTAGCATTTTTAGTGAAAATCCAAGTTTTGGCCATTGACCAGAAGTGGATGACATTTGACCGGAAGTTGATCATGTGACATCTGTGGCACCACCAAACGGTTCTACTGACCAAGTATGGTCAACATGCCTGAAAGCATGTGGCTACGATGGCCGATTATGATAATGTTGACAGAAGAAAGAAGAAGAACGCGGTAAAAAGAATGCACAGCGCCGATGGCGGCTGTGCAATCAGTAATCTTACCTCTTGTGATGTTGAGTTGGATGCTGCCTCACTGTCTTGACTAACTTCCTCTACATCAACATGTTGTTGTGAAACTGAATTTGCCTCTATTACTGATTGGCTTGCAACCTTTTGATACAAACACATACAAAAACCTTAATTACATGCAGGTGACAAATAAAAAACACCCTGTTCTACTGGGCCCAACCAATCTACATTTTGCACTTTTTGTTTTAGCTGTATGCATGTAAAATTAATAGGTTTGTTTGTGTGCAAAAGTGGATTTATTTTGATTGAAAACACACAAGTGATTTTTAATTTTTATTTGAACATTTGGTAATTTTTATGGTCAGACCCTGCTTAAAAGGTCTGTCCACCCACAGAACAGTTTTTTATCACCTTAAAAACAATTGATTAGACCAGATGTTGTGATGTTTCTCTTCAAGTTGAGAATTCCAGTCAAACAGTAGTACCCCCTGGAAAAAATGTCACTTGGTTAAGGAAGGCCAAACATTTTGGCTGCAACATCGGAGATAACATCTAACAACAAGGCGGTTCTCGAACCACGAGTCTCGCCTGCTTTTGCGACCACCTGCTTTTTCAATTACTTTTGGTAGAGGTAAATGAATTTGGCGGTTATCGGCTGGGCACGATTATCTGGCTGATGGTGACTGTACCCACCAAGTGTCATGCCCATGCAACAGGTTTTACTAATTTGACCTCAGATGACCCCTGGTGATCTCGAAATGACCTTCCAAAAATTAAGCTTAAAATGTTGACTGTACCCACCAAGTTTCATGCCCATACGACTGTTTTTACTAATTTGACCTCAAATGACCCCTGGTGACCTCAAAATGACCTTCCAAAAATTTGGCTTAAAATGTTGACTGTACCCACCAAGTTTCATGCCCATATGATTGTTTTTACTACTTTGACCCCCAAATGACCCCTGGTGACCTCGAAATGACCTTCCAAAAATTTGGCTTTAAATATTGACTGTACCCACCAAGTTTCATGCCCATCCAACAGTTTTTACTAATTTGACCTCAGATGACCCCTGGTGACCTTGAAATGACCTTCCAAAAATGTGGCTTTAAATGTTGACTGTACCCACCAATTTTCATGCCCATCCAACACTTTTTACTAATTTGACCTCAGATGACCCCTGGTGACCTCGAAATGACCTTCCAAAAATTTGGCTTTAAATGTTGACTGTACCCACCAAGTTTCATGCCCATACGACAGTTTTTACTAATTTGACCTCAGATGACCTCTGGTGACCTCGAAATGACCTTCCAAAAATTTGGCTTTAAATGTTGAATGGACCCACCAAGTGTCATGGACATATGACAGTTTTTACTAATTTGACTTCAGATGACCCCTAGATGACCTCAGTGACCTTGACCCACTAACCAATACAAACCGGTTCTGTCTCGGGTCAAGATGCACCCACCCACCAAGTTTGAGGAACGTATGCGACTCATAGTCTCCGAGAAAATAGGCGGAAAGCAAACTTTAACCAAAACTTTAACCAAATTTGTCACATACACACCCCCACCCCCACATACACACATCTGCACATCTGCATGGAAAAGTGATTATATAGTCTCCTGCCTTATCAGGCGAGACAAAAAAGTAAGCTGTTCTGGTTGACATGGTTTAATTAATCATAATTTGGTTTACATCGTTTGAAAGCAAGTAGGAGGGGCATCGGCATCAGCAGCCATTGGGAGTCCCAGATTGCTTGTTCAAAAGCCACAGAAGATGAAAGTCAGATTCCTCAAAAGATAGGTATGTCAGAGAAACAATGGGGTTTCCAGTTGAAATCTATACACCCCTCAATCTCCAACAGAAGGAGTGAGGATGAGATGGCCGAGCGGTCTCTAAGGCACTGAGCTGACAGCCGGGATAATACAATCTGCATGGGTTCAAGCCTTGGGCTTGCCTTCGATGAGAATTCATTTGCCTATCCTAAAATGTTCCTATAATTTCAGGAATCCTGTGATTATGTTCAGTTATTGTGAGATTAGTTTATCAGAGATAATTTCTCTGATTGTGAAGCAGACTCTGTTTCAAGCAGTACATAAAATATAATTGTAGAATTCCTTCTCACCCCCAAACACTGCTTAGGGCTCATATTGAAATACCCTACCACGTTTTCACACAGAAAGAAGGCAGGATTCCCCTCGCTAAGCGCGCACCTCAGGAAAGCTCGGTCATAAAACGGATGGATTATATGCATCAGTGATACACCCTGCCCAGGATTTTAACAAAAGAAGGCTAGCACAGGAAAGCTGCAGGATGGCACATAAGGGAATTTCAATATGAGCCCTTAGCACATGCAGATATGTGTAGTGTATGAATGGCGTCTCGTGTTTGGAAAGTCACATAAAGCTGGTGGTCCTGTGTACAGGAAGAATCAAAACCTTGTGCATGCTAAGTGTCAGCTATTCATCCCGGTTCTGATATCTGCAATCAATCCTAGGTTCCAGGATCGTACATAGGTAAACTATGCAAGTAAAGCCAGTGCGACAATACTCATATTAGGGATAACCATCAAAATTTCATGTTGACCCTATTGCTACAAAAGATTGTTTTCTGAGTAGAACTAATCAACAGAAGTATTTTGGTGGTTAAATGGTCAAAATCGGTCAAAAACTTTTCGAATTATGAATTATCAAAGTTTCCCATTCTGACCGGTCATTGGAACGAAATAAAATGACAAGGTCCAAAAATAGCAGTTGGGAGCAAAATTGGCATAAGCATATATTTACCTTTATATATTTCTTTATTTTAACATATTTGCAAACATGAAACAAGCATATTGTGAAAGTATCAAAGGGTTTCTTATGAAATGGCACTTAACTAGTCACTGGCATAACTTATTTTTTCAAACCAAGGCATTGAAATCATGCATTTAGAGGACATTTGCCAAAAATCATCCAAGATAGCCGATATGGCACAAAATCAAAATTGCACTAAGTAGGTGAACTTTTTTTTCACAACCAAGAATTTCAATGTTATTGGGTTTAATATGACCAATTAGTAGGTGTATGTAAACAAAATCTTAAGTTTTAAAGGTCATTGACTCATTCACAACAATAGAGATTATCCTCATCATGCTCATGTGTATTCCTGTAGTATTCCTCATTCAAACCAAAGTAGCACTCAATACATTATGAGTATCTTTGTTCAAACCAATTCAATGCTTGACCTCGGAGTTACCTGCATGACTATCGCGGGCTATTTTGAAACAGTTATGGTTGCACATTCAGGTACTTCTTTTGAAAGTCCTAAACAAGGTATAGCCAGCAGCAAGTTGTAGATGTTATAGGCCTAAATATAAGAAAACGTTTAGGGTTAAGATCAGGTGAACAATACATCGAATGAGCACGAAACTTCACATTTATGTTCAAAAAGGTGTCTTCTTAACATGATTTGAAAGGAATATAAAATTCCAAAGGGAAGCTGGTGATTTAATTTGTAACTCGAGATCTACTTGTTCAATTTTTAACCTTTTTACAGAGGGTATGATAGAGGTATTACTGGCAACTCTGCCAAATTACAGCTCAGTAGGCCACGTTTTTCACCTGATCTTACTGATTTGAATATTTTGTGCCATTCTTGAGCAGTGCTAAACTCAGCCACTGGCAATTAAGCGCACTGTGGGGATGGACCAATTTTGACTCGCACTTACAGAAAAACAAAATAAGTTATGTTGCTGTAATTTGCAAGATAGTTACAAAATATAATTGGCAGTAACTTCCCCAAATCTTACAGAAAAATATTGAAAAATAAAAGAATGAGATCAATTTAGAAATGTATGTGCAAGCAGTGCACAGTTGAGCTCCCTGCATGTCTATGGGAGTGTTCTAATCAAGTTGATGGTTCATTGGTCATCCCTACTCATATTGAGGTACAGCACATATATAGGAACAAGAAGAAGAAGGAGTGTAGATTTCAAATGGAGTCAACCATTCAGGTAACTTGTTTAAATGCACACTCCCTGTGTGGAAGATTAAGGGCATGTCTTCCATATGGGGTATTTAGCTTTCAACAGGAATAGCTCAATACACAATAAGATGTTGGTATACATTAATCTTAAGAATTTAGTGTCATTTGCCGGCGATTCTACTTTTTCCACCGCAGCCTATCCCCTTTGGTAGTGCCTGCCGCAATCAGAACTAATTCTAACAGCATCATTTCTTTCACAAATGCTTTAAAGACTCATCTCATTCCTCATGTCAAACTGGTTGTTTTCTTTGATGTTTTCCTTTCCTCTCTGTCTTCCTTTTCTTTATGTCCTCTGGTAAAAGGTACTTTAAAATCTTGGTACATGAATGTATGATCATGAAGGAATCAATGAACAGCTAGGAATTTAGTGTCATGGAAATTTACTCCATAAAATAATAATATGTAATATTTACAGTATGTATAAGTGACAGTATGATACAAATGAAATATCAAGTTAGTTACATGTTTGTTGAGAGAACTGTTTAAAAGCATGATACAAATGTGTTTTGGCATTACTACATGTACATTAGATGGGAAGTTCTTGAATCTTGACATAAGGGAGAATTGACTCAATATTATCATCAGTGAAGATTGGTGTGCCCCAGGTCAGTGCTTTGTGTGTATGTCTTTGTTTTAAGCAATGATTATATAGGCTCAATATAAAAATGTTTATTTTGGTATGAGCCTGTGAATGACGAATTAACAATTTGAGTACCTTATTATGAACACCAGGGAGGGCACTTTGATGTGAAATTGATACAGGTATAAGGCTGAGGCTCTCAAAGTAACAGGCTTTCTGTGAGAGAAAAATGCAAAAAATGTGGGGTCTTTGTGTGAAAGACGTACTGTTGGACTTAATTTATAATAATTTAAAGGGGTATCAAGTGAGAACACCCATACAGAAGCCTATTTTTTTTGTCCCTATTCAATGTGTATTTTTAATGTGAAAATTGTGAGTACATACCGTATTTAGTCAAATAGTCCCCCCCTCAAATAAACCCCCCACTACTTTTTTCAACCAAGATGTTTCAAAAATGCCAATATTTCCATGCTATCTTGTGTAGTAAGCTTACCAAGTTGCACACATGGTCGATAATAGCATCACTTTTTGGCGAAAATCTGGATTGGAAACCCGGAAGTGAACCAGAAGTCAGTGTTTCTAGTTCATAGTTCGTCATTTTAGCATGAGTTTTAAGTTTACCTAATGATTTTAACGGGAATTATTGTACTAAAATTGACCTTGAATAAACGCCTCCAAATGGGAAAATGTAAGGCGTTTATTTGACGAAATACGGTATTGTTGTTTTTAATATGCCATAGTTGTTATGTACTGTTTTGTAGTTATACTGAAAGAGAGCTCTTCAAATTAGCTATCTATCTGTGTTTGCCTTCTGCACTTTATTTTTAATATCATGTTTTTATGTAGAGAGAATTGTAATAGATAAAACCAGGGTACTATTGCTATACTCTGATCAGCTCGTAATAGGTGGGACTCATAACATCATGGATTGATACAGAATGGCGTACACACAGCTGGGGGCAGCACCTACATGAACTGAGCTTTGCGTATTGTGTGACTGATGCACGCTTTTGTGAATTTACGCTGATGTAAGTTGGGACTTTATTGACTCGCGCAGTAACCAAATAATTCTTACCTATTACGAGCTGATCACAGTATAGTTCTAACTTGCTTCATATAGCTTTGATACTTAACAAGTAAGTCATAAAAGCTGTGCTAAATGGAAGTTACCTTTCAACTTAAAGAAATTGGCCTTTGGGTGACAGGTAAGGGATTGGCCTTTGGGTGACAGGTAAGGGGTCTTTGGGTGACAGATTATGGGTTATCCAAAAGTATGGGGACTTGCTGAAAATATGCCCCTTAACAGTCCAACATCTATGTTGCTTCCAATATTGAATTGATGAATAATAGTATATTCCAGCGGTTCCCAAACAGGCTTGCGGGACTTGCTGGAAATGTTTTTACATGAAATACATCTCTGTTAGGGATGTTCATAAAATTTTGAAGTTCAATATTTTTACCTAAACAATAAGCCCGGTGGGTTCAGTTTGTATTTAAAGGTAGGACGTATGACCGTTCCAGGATTTGAAAATGACCCCTATTTCACGGGGAATCGAGGAAATTTGCAGTAATTTTACCCCTATTTTATGTGAAATCAAGGAAAATTTGCCCCCAAATACCTCCCCTATTTTTATCATTTGAGGACACATTTTCATTTCACCCCCTTATCACGAGGAATCGAGGACATTTTTCCGAAATAAATACCCCTATTTTTACCATTTCAAGGATGCTTTTGAATTTTCCCCCCATTTCAAGGGGAAATGAGGGCAATAACGAAAACTGTAGCGGTAAAACGCGGACGAAAGTCCTAGAAATACACCCTATTTTTCATTTCAAGGACAATTTTGTTCCAAAACACCCCTAATTTGGACAATCATGAACAATTTTGTCCTCGAAAATTCATGGACATTTCTTGAAAAATACCCCTAATTGGAACCATCATGCGTACACATCGTCAGTGAAGACTGAACCCACCGGGACAATAAGGGGTCAATCATGTTTCTAGTGCATATACTTTTGAAGTTACAGACAAAAATAGTGCCATCAAATTGCCCAAAATTTTGTGTGTGACCCCAGATGACCTCCTATTCTTTACTGTAAGAAAGCTGTTTTGGATGGTCATGATTTACACACAAATTGCTTTTGAGCTAAATCGAGCGTCGACTTGGTGGAACATGGATTGCACTATGTGATAGTTTATGAATCCAGTATCATGCCAGTACCAACATAAGTCAACATCACTTAGGTTTTGGTTGTCAAAATTAATTTTTAGTGATTTTCTCCATTGAGCCCCACAGTAAAGCCATTTTTGGACCGTACATGCACATTCCACTTCCCTATGGATGAATAGCGCCACCTATAGTGTGTGATGTGAGCTAGCCTATCTCTGTGCATTAAAGTGCAGGGTACCTATGTATTAATAGTCAACCCCATTTTAGCATTGAAAGTGCATTTTTTGTGCACTTTGCACGCATATGCCACGGTGAAGTCATTATGGGAGCCGGTCAGCAGCATGACTTGGAAATTGTGCCCTTCTTTGGAAATTTTTCCCGGTACACTGCCGATAAGTAACAGCATTTGTACTATGTGGGTCGCACCATATTTTTCCTATGAAACTTTCAATTAAAAATTTAATCCTTCAAACTCAGAAATGTTGACATCAAAAATATGCTATAGATAAAATTTGGATTATGCACTTACTATTTCAGCAGGGGCTGCTTCATCACTCTGCTCTATTTCTAAATCAATGGCTGTGCCACTATCATGATCCCCTCCCTCTTGATCAACCTGCTGATGCATTGAACTCTCTGCCTGTGTTATCAATTCCCGGTCACCTGATTCCTGTTAATGAAGTATACATTCAAAGTATCATAATAGTGCATCACATAAACCTGCAGGGTTCTACAAAACAATCAGGATGTGCCAATTGTGTTCAAAACACCATCCTTTTCTGTACATATTCATACCAAAATATATTCATTATTATGAGTAAAAGTTGAGTTATGGGAATTTATATTTCCCCTACCCTTAAATTTGCCCTATTTTCTTGATTTTATGCTATTACACATCTATGTATAAAATGACCTGTAGAAAAAAGTGATACCACAATTTGAGACCACTACCTACCTAGCAGTGATCTAGAGGGTCCATACTAACTACCTATGGTGTCAAACCTTGTATGTAGTGGGGGGGGACGGGGTGAACAAACTCCTTATTTAGGGCCCCTGTGTGATCTTGCTCCTGGACTATGTCTAAGGTATTTGTAATCTATAACAAACATTTTAATATGTCAGGTCTACTGCTACCAATGTTTACAACTATATTTATACATTTAATTACCATATTAGGTTGGTTTTGATCTAGTCCCGTTTCAATGTCATCAACTTCCATAGCTTCATCTGTCAACGTCCACACTTTAACAATCCTGCAATCCTTTGGAACAGAAAGTAAGAAGACATCACAAAAGGCACTGTCTTTTATGGCCACAATAATTACCCTTAAATGCTGATGTTATTCTTTTACTGCCATTTTGAATATGAAATTCCTAGGGAAGAGGTTACTCAAATATTGAAATATACATGTACGGGGACATGCCGCTCAAGTGTATTTCACAACATATCCCTAAACCATTTTCCATCCTGACGTGGCAGTGACTTCAACGCGTTGAGGCAGCTGTATCGATCATGTATCTATGTCAATGCCATACCAGCGTCAAAAACGGTATAAACATGGGATTGGCCGGTAGGGGTTTCTTATAGAAAATCCGCAGATATCGCTTTTTAATGGTGATCAGCATGATAACTTTTGTAAATGAGCAAAAGAAGGTAGCATACAGGTTTCATACACTCTTAGAACCCCATAGCCAATCAGAAAAGCCATTAGAAAAATACGCGGAGTGCATTAATATTATATAATTGCACGGACACGCACTCCGTGTACTACGCGCAGTGCTTTCGCATCGCGTAGGATTAATTCATTTTCCTTGTGTGTTGATGCATTTATATTTGCTCGTATTTGCCAACATTTTTATAGATAATTTTGTTATAAAATTAGCAAAAATCACGGCTTTTCTTCTCGTGTATGAAATAAATGTGCATTACTTGTTGCTCGAGAAATTTTACAAAATATGCACTTGTACTGAGATGTTGCTGCGTCTAATGCACTCCGACGCATCAACATCTCAGTACGTGTGGCGCGTGCATTATTTTGTACAAATTCACTCTCAACAAGTAAGACGCATTCATTAACCTATAATTAGTCAATGGTGCAGCCCTGCACAGTCAATACCTGTTTGGTAATTCAAGTGAAGTTTCATCTTCCAAGCAAGATTTCATCATTAATGTGATATTCTAACCACTGCACCACCTCAGGCAATATCCTACTCTCATCCCAAGAATGTGTTATTCCTAGCATGTGGTAGTAGCTGATTGTATCCATGATTTAGTGAATAAGTTCCTTCACAGTGGTTGATAACATTGTCCCCACACTGTGCAAGGAACAGCATACTCTGAGGATGAGAGTAGGAGGATTGCAAGAGGAGGTGCAGCAGCTAGATTGATGCCGTACTGATGAAATCTTCCCCTCAGAAGATGAAACATCAAAAAGGTGAATAAATTATTCCACTCACATACATTGTAATTTACCAATTAGTTGGAAATATAATAGTCTCAATGAATTTAATCAAGAAGTAGGCCTATATATACAAGATATTTTATAAACTACTCACAATACTATCAGATGAGGCTGCATTTTCATTTTCATTTGAAGATGACTGTTCCATTATACGTACTGGTATCTGCAGCTGAAAAATATAAATTTGTATACATTTCTGATAAACAAATAATGAGAAACTTTACATAATTGTTACGTGGCATATCACAAAGACTAAAAAAGTAAATACAAGTAAATTTTGATTTAAAAGGTCGCCAACATCTATGTGAAAATCATTACCAAAAGTCGGCATGTAAACCAGCATGATTTTTTGTCATGGGCTAGTCTCGGGGCCCAGACTGTGGCAAAATTTAACAGAGTTATAATCCTATTGATTATTCCCACCTCTGTAAGGCACATCGTGTGGGTCTATATATTATAGTTTTGTCAGAATATCCGTTTTAATTTCACCTTTTTCACAAGTTTGTGACTGCCAAAATCTCCAACTCAGTACTTTTCTAATTATTGCCAGCAGAACTAATCAATATTTCTATTGTGGCTTGCAAAAACATCCATCCATGGATATATTCGCGAGTTGATTTTGACAAAATTGGTAGTCGGAATTGAAAAATAGAGCAATCAAAACCGAAATTCTGACAAAACTATGATATATAGCCCACGGTGATGTGCATTAGAAAGTTGGGGAAAAATCCTTCATTAGCAAACTATATTACTTTGAAAAGCTTAATTGAAAAAAAAAAAAAAGCTAGCGTGCCAAGTTGAAGCCTATCAAAATAGAAAATCTTACACTAAATGACTGAATTTCACACCTAAGTTTAACATTAGGATTAGGAAAAAATATAGTATCAAGCATTATTGTTTTTCATGACATTTACTGACAAATGAAAATTATTGCTTTTAATTTGGCCGAGAAAATTAATTTTACATTGAAAAGGTGCAACTCAAAATTGTGCTCATTTCAACACCAAAGTCGATCGTTTGTATTGCCTCATTAAATGACTGAGTGAGCCTTGTACAACAATAGAAATCGGTTTACTAGAGTTCTGCCTGGTCAGTGTATGAAAATCAAAAACTGGAAGAGAAAAAATTGAATTTTCTTGAGTTAGTAACGTTAAAGAGGGTAATGAACATGCGAGGTCGTAAAAATGAGTCATTTCAGCTGATGAATGTGAACACCAAATTTGTAGTGGGAAAGATACATCTTTTTATCATACATGTGCTGTGCTTAGCCTGAACAAAATCGCCATGTGTAGCTGGTAGTATGTCATGAACTGGGTACAAAAAATATTACACACTGAAAAATGACATAAACGTCACCAATATGTACTGAAGTAAGCATAACTTTTATTCCTAACATTTAAAGTGTATACAAGTATACATTTTTGGAAAGCTTATACTACAAGGATGTTAGATATGGCAAAAAGAGATCCAATATTCAGGGTGGGTAAAATTCCTATAGGGTGTAACATAAACAATAATACATATTTTGTAATTTTGATATACCTGGGTCATCTTTTTCTCCCAAAATGTGCAAGTCAAAACAGATGTGGATTTTGAAAGATATGACAATGGCCCACAAAAAAAAATAATAAAGGGGCGACTGGTGGTGTTCTGTGTTGAACATACAGGGTGGTCAAATTAGCCTATATTTTTTGATGCAAAAAAATATTTTGAAGATTAACTTCTTTATTCAAGTAGCAGTCCTATATTTCATCACTTAAAATGTAAATTAGAAAGACAAATACATAGGTCATGGGTTTCTGCCCACAGTTTGGCGTGTAAAATTAATATTTTGGTTCTCTCGCCCCTCCCTCCTCAATTTCTGGGATTTGTCAGATTTTTTTTTTTTTTTATTTTTTTTAATTTTTTTAGACTTTGGAATGATTTATGAAATTTTCATACATATAAATAAGTTTATTAGAGAACAAGCATCACTTCCAAGTCTTTTTGTGGTACTCTAGGGGTTTATCCTCAGAATCTCACATTTGAAAAAAAAAAAAAAAAAAAGGGCCTCATCGCTTCCTCGAGCACTGTTGGAGAAGACCGAAAACTACTGACAATGCTAATTTTACATTGAAAAAAAAAAAAAAAAAAAACACCTCCCTCCTCATCAATTCATGAAAATCCTCTGGGACGAGAACCAAAACATTAATTTTATACGGCCTAAATACTCAAATATTAAGTATACAGGGTGATCAATATATTATACAGGGTGATGATCTGTCTATGTTTGACTCATAGGTACGAAATTCATCAAAATAAACAGGTTTAATGTAGTAAGTGTAGTTATGGAATATACAAACTTCATTTTCTTCTATGTAATTTTATGGCCCTTTGTACACTGTTTAGTACATTATTTGTCATCTCTATGCAAAGTGGTACTATACAGGCCCAGGGTGACTTTAAATATGGTTAAATTAGGCGGATATTGAGCACATAATGTCTTTATGGTCTTGAACCCGAAGTACAAATTTATTGTTTTCATGTATCATATCTATTCCAACATAAAGAACACAACCTGTTGGAATAACCACATTTTTATCATGCTTAGCTTGTTTGTATACACCCTTTCCTGTTTAATTTCACATACTGAATTCCCTACATTTGTCGCTCAAATGCAACAGATTCGATCTTAGGTGACAATCAACTTCTGGTCATTAAATTTAATAATAAATGCTTACTTCTTTATCTTAAATATTTGAAATACCAAACTGTAATTAAAAGGAGATATTTATGAAATTCCTTTTAAATTAAGGGATCTAAAATGAGCGTTTATTGCATTTCGACAGTATTTTTTGTGGGACATGAGAGCACCTCAGACCTATCGAATTGCATTCTGAATACTGAAGCATGTCTTTCTGATATCAAATAATTTTCATTTTTGAAAATCACAATATAATACAAATTTTATGACAAATTATAAAAATTTCCGTTTTAATTTCACCTTTTTCACAAGTTTGTGACTGCCAAAATCTCCAACTCAGTACTTTTCTAATTATTGCCAGCAGAACTAATCAATATTTCTATTGTGGCTTGCAAAAACATCCATCCATGGATATATTCGCGAGTTGATTTTGACAAAATTGGTAGTCGGAATTGAAAAATAGAGCAATCAAAACCGAAATTCTGACAAAACTATGATATATAGCCCACGGTGATGTGCATTAGAAAGTTGGGGAAAAATCCTTCATTAGCAAACTATATTACTTTGAAAAGCTTAATTGTTGATTTTAAAAAAGCTAGCGTGCCAAGTTGAAGCCTATCAAAATAGAAAATCTTACACTAAATGACTGAATTTCACACCTAAGTTTAACATTAGGATTAGGAAAAAATATAGTATCAAGCATTATTGTTTTTCATGACATTTACTGACAAATGAAAATTATTGCTTTTAATTTGGCCGAGAAAATTAATTTTACATTGAAAAGGTGCAACTCAAAATTGTGCTCATTTCAACACCAAAGTCGATCGTTTGTATTGCCTCATTAAATGACTGAGTGAGCCTTGTACAACAATAGAAATCGGTTTACTAGAGTTCTGCCTGGTCAGTGTATGAAAATCAAAAACTGGAAGAGAAAAAAATTGAATTTACCCTTGGACAGAGAACTTAAAAAGCACCAGGACGCAACATTTTGCTTGCATGTTGGTAATCAAACACGACAACCAATTTATTTCACTTTGATCAGACCCTCACCCGCACCTATGAACTCAGCCGTGTTATAAAAGATATTCTCAAAATTGAGTGATTGCCCCAACCCAAAACCCTAGCGGCACAATGGCCAGAGTCGCAAAGAGAATTTAACTTAGATCGGAAATTTTGAGATGCCAGTGGGCACCGACTATCCACTTTATCGCAACGCCATGCCGCAATAAATTTTTCCATACGACAACACGTGATCAAAAACTTGCCACTTAGGTGGCCATCACCCAGAGCTTAAATTCAGGCGTTGGACCCAAAACCCTGTTTGATCATTAACACACAAAATCATGGCTGGAACATTAACAATAAATAAAGGTACTATACAAGGGTGAATACAGGTCAACTGCTCCCAGACGACGTAGCCCAAGACTCAACAGGCGTGGGACCTGAAGTTACAATGGATAAGTTGTTAATTATTAATGTTACATTTTATAATATGTGCATATATATCATTATCAATAAATCAGAGATAAATCAAAACCCCATCTTTTGTCGCTTGTACGAAGCATTCTGTCGTTTATACATGAAGACATGCTCTATTATAACTTTGATGACACCTGTACCTGCATGTAAGGCTTTGATATTGATGCACCACTGCCATCAATGAATATTTGAACTAAAATACTGTGTATCTTTGCAGATCTGTGATTTTCCTATAAAATACTAATGAAAATTTGGTATTAATAAGCACTTATTTAAAACATATGTTGAAAACATATTCACGTACTGTGCATCTTTGAAGATATAAAATATTTTTCTTGTGTAGCGTTAATCTGGAAGGTGAATTCAATTTTAATTCACATGCACACATTTTCCATTTATGATGAGCAATTAAAGCTCTCCCTTCATAACTAATTATTTTCAAGGACAATTATACTTCTAAATTTGACACATGTACTTAATTTACTGCTACACATACATGTAATTAACTTTCTTACATAGCTTCCCCTATATGCCCGCAAAGGGAGTGGCGGGTGGGAAAGAAAATTATTTAGATGTTGTCATGTCCGATTTCCAATCAACAGTGAAAAATACCAACGAAACACACCCAAGCCCGCGAAAGGCGACGATACCCATTGGTCCGGACAAGTAAACAAACACGCTGCCATAACAATTGACCTCTGACCCAGAGACCAAAACATGGGATCGATTAATATTTTCTCAGCCAGGTTAAATTGAGTTTAACTTGTTGCACATCGTTAAACTTTATTTCTTGAGTTAGTAACGTTAAAGAGGGTAATGAACATGCGAGGTCGTAAAAATGAGTCATTTCAGCTGATGAATGTGAACACCAAATTTGTAGTGGGAAAGATACATCTTTTTATCATACATGTGCTGTGCTTAGCCTGAACAAAATCGCCATGTGTAGCTGGTCGTATGTCATGAACTGGGTACAAAAAATATTACACACTGAAAAATGACATAAACGTCACCAATATGTACTGAAGTAAGCATAACTTTTATTCCTAACATTTAAAGTGTATACAAGTATACATTTTTGGAAAGCTTATACTACAAGGATGTTAGATATGGCAAAAAGAGATCCAATATTCAGGGTGGGTAGAATTCCTATAGGGTGTAACATAAACAATAATACATATTTTGTAATTTTGATATACCTGGGTCATCTTTTTCTCCCAAAATGTGCAAGTCAAAACAGATGTGGATTTTGAAAGATATGACAATGGCCCACAAAAAAATAATAAAGGGGGCGACTGGTGGTGTTCTGTGTTGAACATACAGGGTGGTCAAATTCGCCTATATTTTTTGATGCAAAAAAAATATTTTGAAGATTAACTTCTTTATTCAAGTAGCAGTCCTATATTTCATCACTTAAAATGTAAATTAGAAAGACAAATACATAGGTCATGGGTTTCTGCCCACAGTTTGGCGTGTAAAATTAATATTTTGGTTCTCGCCCCTCCCTCCTCAATTTCTGGGATTTGTCAGATTTTTTTTTTTTTTAGATTTTTCAATTTTTTAGACTTTGGAATGATTTATGAAATTTTCATACATATAAATAAGTTTATTAGAGAACAAGCATCACATCCAAGTCTTTTTGTGGTACTCTAAGGGGCTTATCCCTCAGAATCTCACATTTGAAAAAAAAAGAAAGGGCCTCATCGCTTCCTCGAGCACTGTTGGAGAAGACCGAAAACTACTGACAATGCTAATTTTACATTGAAAAAAAAAAAAAAAAAAAAAACACCTCCTCCCTCATCAATTCATGAAAATCCTCTGACGAGAACCAAAACATTAATTTTATACGGCCTATAACTCAAATATTAAGTATACAGGGTGATCAATATATTATACAGGGTGATGATCTGTCTATGTTTGACTCATTGGTACGAAATTCATCAAAATCAAACAGGTTTAATGTAGTAAGTGTAGTTATGGAATATACAAACTTCATTTTCTTCTATGTAATTTTATGGCCCTTTGTACACTGTTTAGTACATTATTTGTCATCTCTATGCAAAGTGGTACTATACAGGGTGACTTTAAATATGGTTAAATTAGGCGGATATTGAGCACATAATGTCTTTATGGTCTTGAACCCGAAGTACAAATTTATTGTTTTCATGTATCATATCTATTCCAACATAAAGAACACAACCTGTTGGAATAACCACATTTTTATCATGCTTAGCTTGTTTGTATACACCCTTTCCTGTTTAATTTCACATACCGTACTGAATTCCCTACATTTGTCGCTCAAATGCAACAGATTCGATCTTAGGTGACAAACAACTTCTGGTCATTAAATTTAATAATAAATGCTTACTTCTTTATCTTAAATATTTGAAATACCAAACTGTAATTAAAAGGAGATATTTATGAAATTCCTTTTAAATTAAGGGATCTAAAATGAGCGTTTATTGCATTTCGACAGTATTTTTTGTGGGACATGAGAGCACCTCAGACCTATCGAATTGCATTCTGAATCTGAAGCATGTCTTTCTGATATCAAATAATTTTCATTTTTGAAAATCACAATATAATACAAATTTTATGACAAATTATAAAAATTTGTTATTTTTCAAATTTTTGATATATAACAGTCCTCGAAGTAAATTATATAAATCTAATGTTATATTCTTAAAGTGTATGTAGCAGGGAGGAAAAGCCGACGGTCAATTGAAAACTTTGACCTTTCATATTGAAGATATGGATTTTTTTCCCAAAAAGACCTAATTTTTTTTGTTGTTTTGGGAAAAAATCCATATCTTCAATACGAAAGGTCAAAATTTTCAATTGATCGTCGGCTTTTCATCCCACCTACATACACTTTAAGTATAAATCATCAGATTTCTAAAGTTTACCTCAAGTACTGTTAAATATCAAAAATATCAATTTTAATGATTTGCCATAAAATGTGTATTAAATTGCTAATTTCAAAAATCAAAATTATTTGATATCAGAATGACATTCTTCAGTATTCAGAATGCAATTCGATATGTCTGATGTGCTCTGATGTCCCAAAATAAATACTGTCCAAACGCTCATATCCCAGCCCTTAAGTTAATCCAAGCTTCTTCTACCTTGTTTTGTGGGACGTGTGCGAGCGCAGAATGGCCGGACATTGCCAAAAAGTGGTCAAAATTTGTATCTACTTAACACCCAATTAACTAATTAATTAATTGCATTAATGCACATTATGTTTGCATCACAAGTTAGATCTATCATTCAGTGAAGTGCATGTGAAATCAGAGCCCCACAGGTGTTTCACTTCTCTACAAATGTAAATTTATAGGCGACTCATTTTAGCCCCGTTTGTGTGTAATGTCTATGGAATCCCCCACCGCCGACTCCCCAGTTACCTAATTAAAGACTTGTTACTATTTATAACTCTCACAATACTAGTCCAAATGGGCTGGAAATGGTTTTATTTTTTAGAGCAGACTTCTAGTCAATAAATTGATACCAAATACTTTGAACACAGTCAAGTACTTTAAGAATAAACTAGAATGAAACTTGAAAAAAAAGTTGAATTGTAATGGCTCCCCCATTTTAGCGTACCCAGTTCATGGCATACGACCAGCTGTTGAAGAACTAGTGGATTCGTCCTACTATCAGTATCATTTTTGACACAAAGAGATAGGTCTGTATGACTGATGATGCTATACATGTATACATGTACCCATCTTTTTTAGAGTGCTGAATTAAAAAGGCATGCCATTGAACATGTGCCAAAAATTGCTTCCCCCTAGTGTCATCGCCCCGATATCTTTGTTTGTTATATTGTGTTTATGCTTTGAATTTGTTTATGCGCTGTGATCTAGATGTATAAACGGCGCTTTATAAAAGAATTGTGTATGTATGTATGTATCTTCATGGCAGAAATCGCCATGGTAAGTTGAATCCACCGCCACGCATGGCCATTTTGTTCCGACCTGTTTAATAGTTTTGAGACGCATAATGGGCCGAAGGACAGTCTAAGGCTACTGACAATTGCCCAGTGATTGACCTCGCTGTGTGTGGGTCGAGCATGGTACGCCAGAGGTCATATGCTTTTAGACTGTACCCACGATTGGCCTATACACTGCACTATAGTTCGGCACATATAAAATCAAGTTTTTGAGTTCAAGACACTAGCGTCTTTCTCAAGATGCTAGCTAACGACTATCATATCTGTTGAACATATATAATTATATTCAAGTGCAAGGAACCAAATCTGGTTTCTCTAAAGACGAAATCATTTACGGGAGATATTCATCATTTTCTACCACGGTATCCAAAGATTTTCGTCTAAATATCAAATCGTGCATAGCACATTCACGTGTATCGATCCCGGGTATTGATTTTAGTATCTCTGCAGTACCAAGTAATTATTTAGCCAGGCGATGTTGGTGTGCCCCAAAAATTGCTTGCCAAAAATTACTTCCCCCTCCCCCCTTCGGCTCCCCAAAAATTCTTCCCCCCCAGGGCTCATAATTATTGCACAGCCCCTTAATATTAATGTTTAACATGAATGTACATTGTATTTTATTCTGAAATACATTGAAATACATTACATTGTCATTGTAAAACATGAAAATGTAAAAGGGGTAAGCTTACAGTACTCAGACAGTTTTAATAAACTTCAAAATGTATGTCATTATCAAACACCTACCTGCTAAGTAAAAATGTGATATCTGTATTTAATATGTCTACTTCACTGTGCAGACTTTGAACACAATATCTACGAATCGAAAGATAAGAAAAGTACAATTTTTGTGGACTTCGAACGAAACTTCTTCACAATTTTGATCCACTACAGCAAGCTTTGCATCCACGCTAATATCAGCCTGTAGCCAATTAGCGGAACTTGACCTTTGACCTTTCGTTTTAGGTTCATTTTCATGGCAGAAAGCTTATAATTCTGCTCATTTTCAGACGCATTTCGCCCCTGAAAACCAACCCAATATGAGTGAACAAAAGCGCAAAAATTTAACAAATAAATTTACCTATATTTTTGCAGTGACAGGTATAGGTGGGGTGATAGTTTGGAACGGAATTCGCAGGCATTTATTCTATCAAGGTAAGAAAAATTTTCCTTCCCGTCGTCGTAACTAATTTTTTGTAAGTAAGCTTAAAAGCAGGGCTGTCAACTTTTGGAATTGCTTGGCGTGAGGCAGAGGCGTACCGGGATTTGCCGACTCCAATGTTCATTTTGTACCATGATTATTTGAGCCACGGCCAGGCTTCTTCTACTCCCAAGTACCATGCCTGGAAATAATAGGGAACTTGGTCTTGGAACCTGGTTCCAGGTCTAGACGTTCGCTTTTCGTATCTCTTTCCTTGTTGAAAAGGTATAACGTTGAGGAGATAGAGACATGTACCGAATATCTGGGACCTACTCTGCCATGTTTGGCTGAGTAACGGTACATGAACACGGTCTTTTGTGCCTAGAGCTATGACTAATTAGCCATTGTGTAAATTTTATACCCATGGGTTACTCATCAATCATCAGACTGAATCATTGTCGTTAAATGCACAAGTTATGTGTGCAATTCTAGTGAACGTTGACCGACAGAGGGTGTCAATATAGGCCTACGTGTCGCTTTTGAAAAACAGCGAATCATGCGCATGCTCAGCAGGCAAATACGACGACGATTTAGTACACTGATCATGCGTGCTATTCAGATTTCTGCAAAAGCGATTGAGTATACAAAATGTAAATGCATCTTTAGAAATGACCGGCGATTGTGTGTTCTCAAGTGGGTTTTATCATGTTAATTAGTGACCTGACACACATTTGTATTGGTTCGATCAAGCATTGAAATGCTATCATTTTTTGTACTGGATCGTTCAATAGCTGCAATATTTTTTCATAGGCATAGCTATATAAACTTCAGAGCTTCGAAGCAGAAGTGCAAGGGAAGTCTATACTGATTAAAACAGACAATTCCACAGTTGTGGCATACATCAATCGGCAAGGGGGGACAAAATCTCCTACCCTTTGCCTCCGCACAAGAGAGTTACTACGTGGGAGCATTCAACGGAATATAACTCTATTCGCAGTACACATTACCGGGATACTGAACACCCTAGCAGACAAGCTGACTCAGAGTGTGTCACTGAATCCGACCAAATGGTCGCTATCTCCCCAGATAGCTCAACCTTGTTCAGGGAAATATTCCAACCATCAGTAGTTCTCTTTATGTTGACAAGGAATCACAAACTACTAATGTACTGCTCCAGAATGCAGGACGAAAGAACCCTAGTGATAGACGCTCTTTCGATCAGGGAATGGCGCGGGAATGGCGGCTTACGCATTTCCCCCGATATCTCTGATTTCAAGAGTCCTCCAGAAAATAGAGAGACTTCTTCGTAGCTCAGCGATTAAGTCGCCGCCTTGTAATCTATAGATCAGTGAAATCAGGGGTTCGAATCCGTCTGATGACTTTGAGAAGGGAGGACTGTCTTGTCCTGTTGATTGCACCATTCTGGCCTCGCCAACACTGGTTCCACAGTCTAATGTCGCTGATAGTGGATCAACCACTGATCCTTCCTCTGATTCCTGATCTTCTTTGGATACCAGGACTGAAAGTCCAATTCCACGACCTGGGTCACACATCTGACTGCATGGCCGCTGTCGTGGAACGTTTCCAGGAGGAAGGCTTTTCTAAGGAGGTAGAAGAAAATCAACATACAGAGTATACTCTGCACGTCTACGACCCTTCTACAAATGGTGTAAAAGAAGGAAAGTTACTCCAAATAAAGCCCCTATTGGTGTAATCGCAGATTTTCTACAAGCTAGATTTAATAATGGTCTGCAAGTTACTACTGTCAAGGGCTACAGATCTGCCATTCAGGCAGTCCATCCAGGCTCTCCTGATGGATCTTCAGCTGGTAACAATAAAAACCTTCATCATCTTATTGAAGGTATGTTTATTAAGAGACCACCAGCTAGGAAGATCATGCCGTCCTCTGATCTTCATACTGTCCTGGAATTTCTGAGAGGTCCTCCGCTGAACCAGCTCAGGCAGCATCTCTACGGGACCTAACTCTGAAAACGGTCTTTCTTATTGCTCTGGCTTCGGGCAGGCACTGTTTTGAACTTCACACACTAGCGATAGGTAAGGACATCGTTTTAGTGATCGTGGGGTGACCTTGTTATTTTGCCCAGGCTTCCTGGTGAAAATGAGAGATCTAATTTTTCAGCTTCTCCCATGTTCTCCCTCCTCTGAACCCTCACTCTATACATTGTAAAGATCGTTTGAACTGTCCAGTTCAGATACTCAGAGGGTACATTGATCACACTAGCCTAGTGCGCATCATTAGGGGAAAACCAATTCAGCAATGATTTGTCACAGCACAGACAAACATTAAGCCAACAGCCAAAGCGACTTTGGCTGGAGGGCACATTGATGTTATTAGGAAAGCGAAGGCAGTGAGAGGGGAGGTCCCACCCCCTGCTCACTCATCAAGGTCAATAAGCCTATCGGCGTCATGGGCCTTCAACCATGGCGCCAATATATGAGAGATAGTAAATACCGTGTCCTGGAAGTCAGAATCATCCTTCATTACGAGATATTTGAGGGATACAGGACCTTGTGCGCAGACTAGTTTCGCCACGGCGGTACTGAAGGCCAATGCACACAATCACTAAGAGATGGGTAGGAAAGAACACGTGTCATTCTTTTCTAACCATTTATTTGCTATCTATTTCAGGAGACGATAAGGACCGTGAGTTGGTCCCAGTTCCTTATATCTGTTATATTGATTTAGGAAAATATTATCTCCGCTGTCAATTAGTCTAGCAGTGCGGTCAAGAAATTCACCGCCACCTAGTTTCACGGTGCCAGACTGTTGCAGTTTTATTGAATAATATATTAGGTAGTATAAGCCCGCCAGTAATATGATAAAACTTTTTGTTTTCTATATTACCAAGGGCGGGTTATACTACCTAATATATTATTCAAGCCACCTCCTCCCTGAATTTGCTTCGCATGACAGATTCATGTGGGCGAGAGAGGAAGTAGGTGCGCCGCTAGGCGCTATGGGTAATCGCAGGACCCGGGGTTGCCGGTCCCTTTTTTATTTGGGGATTTTTACGGTGTTATTTGAAGGTTTATGCACCCTAGAGAGGTTGCATCATGTGGGTTTTATCAAGTGGGTTTTATCATGTTAATTAGTGACCTGACACACATTTGTATTGGTTCGATCAAGCATTGAAATGCTATCATTTTTTGTACTGGATCGTTCAATAGCTGCAATATTTTTCATAGGCATAGCTGCATCCCCAAATAACATGCATCACCTTCTCAACACTACAATTTGCATTGGTAAATGGTGTAATAACACCTTCAGCTACAATCAAAAACTTGGGCGTAACATTTGTGATTTGGAGGGAAATGTTTGAGTTCTAAATAAAGAAATACATACAGAATAGTGGGAAATGGGGAAAATCTAAACTATGTTCCCGGAAAATTATGCACTTTTCCTAGCCCAGCCACGGCGCCGAGATATGGAAAGCGGGGGGTAGGAGCAACAAATTATTTATGACGATGCGTGAGATTTTACTCATTTTCCAGCTTTTTGCGTGAGATTTACTACCTAGGCGTGAGATTATACTATACCTTGGCGTGGCGTGAGAAAGTGACCCAATGTGTGAGACTCACGGCCAATGACTGAGAGTTGACAGCCCTGTTAAAGGAGTATTTCGTGATCCTAGCATCCTCTTTTTATGACATTTTCAGTACATATCCACGAAAAAAGCCTATTCCCAAAATTTCAGTTGATTCCGATTTTGCGTTTGCGAGTTATGCATGATTATGTGTATTACACTGCTCCATAGACAATGCGTTGTAATTTCGTTCTGGTGCACCAGAACGAAATTCAAAGACTCAGTACACCGGTCGATCTTACCGCTTCCGATGTTGATTAAGATACTTCTTGCATCGATCCCGAGATGCGGAAAAACCAATAGTCATTTTGTCCCACATAAATGAATAAATAACAAAACCCCCGATCCCCGAGTGGACTCACCCATTCGGTGACGTCACACGATAATCATCCTTATCCTCCTTGGTTTCTAGATGAGATAGACGTGTGGATTTTTCTTTACCAACGCTAAGTATCATTACGAACCAAAGGACGAGATATACAGTTTGTTTGTTACACCTGAGGTAAAAACCAACCAGTATAGTACGCTAGGGAGATAGTTTTGACGACATTTTTCGCTAGAAAAGTGACAAAAACGATCCAAAAACTTAGCTTGTATGAGTGTTTCCGTTCAGACACGGAACACATTTTCAAAATGGCCCCTTAGGACGCCATTTTATTTTTGTTCTCACGTAAAACAACTATAGCAGACTAGTAAGTTACAATAGATGTTTGTACAGTACTGTGTATACATGTATGGTGAGTGATTATCGCTATGTTTATGGTGTGCTCTATCGTTATATCTTTCAGTACGCGTCTGATGACGAGTTACTGCTAAGAGTTCGGGGGGTTTCCGAAGGGAACAGCCTGACAAATCTCCCCCAAAAGGTTTTCACTTTTTCATCCCTTTGTATATATATTTTTATATCATACCACTACATCAGCGCCAGCCACTGTGCGTGTGGGTCTGTTTATTGGGCTTGAGCTTGTGTTCGGGGGTAGTGCTATACGCTCCCGATTACTACAATGTCCAGGCCTTGTCAATCATGCCCTTCCCTTGTGGCAGAGTGGGACCCGATCCACTCTGCTACACCCACAGGGATGGCTCTAAATCAAATAAGTGTGCTTCCTTTTGCATAGGCTTATCGGACATCCACTTCGAGGATTTAGAAAGTAGCGCTCGCTTGGGTCTTCGACACAGACAGAAGACGTAAGACTAAGAAACAGAAGCCTACAGGTAAGATTGATATGGTAGGTACTAGCGCGACGGCAAGGGCCACGCTAAGGTAACCTCTGGGGCTCCGGTCCCGGCAAGCAGGCGGACCCTCCGGGACTGCTAGCGAGCCCCAAGGCCTAGCAGCCAGCGAAAGCACTGACTTAACGTCTAAGCTAGTAGCAGGCAGCAGGGCGGTACTTGCCCTAACAGGCGAAAGTACCAGTCTACCAGTGAGATCTCTAGCGAAGTTTCTTGCAGGTGGACACCCGCTCTATTGCTGGCGAACAGCGGGTCTAGCACCGCTGAAGTAGCCGGCGACGGACAGTATGCCAAGGGTACCCGGGCTTGCCTGGGTTGAATCCTAGCATACAGCGTGCGAACGGACCTCCGGCTTGCCTCGCCGGTCTGTAGCACGCAGCGTGCCAGTGGAACCCCGGCTTGCCTGGGTTGATCCACGCACGCAGCACGCCTTTCGTTCCCGCAAGGGTCGTAATGAAAACGTGCATGGGTTTAGCAGAGACGATACCGGGCTAACGCCGGGTGTAGTCTTAGCAGAACCAACTGGGGTTGTCACACGGCAGCGTTCCATGGCGGGACCGCCGAAAGTGATGCCCTGGGCCTTGGAATGGCTGCCGCTGTCCTCCGGGACTGGCTAGCGGCTATACCGGGGTTGGGCTCGCAGTCTCTCACGGGACAGCGACCCAAGGGCAAACAGTGGCAGCTACCGAGACGAGCACGGCTCGACTTCAGTGGTAGCCACTATGCACGCGCCCATAGCTGCCGTGAGTGGTCCGCCACACACAGCGACCTTGGGCGAGGCTCAAGAGGTTAGGGTAGGTAGTTTGAACAGCCTGGCTGATCAACAACCCACTTATGTCCTCGAGAGCCAGCAGAGCGTGGGTGATCCATTACAGTCAATGGGTCGATTACCCTCTTATGATCGATCACTATCTATTCAGCGGAGCATGGCTCCATTGATTGATACTACCTATTCAGGTAGCGAGGTGACTGATCGGGGGTATACACGCTCAGCTACCCGTGATACTAGGCAAGCTCCTTTTAGCCAAGGGACAGCCAGTATAGCGGGTACCCATACACACGGCTTGATCCTCTAGCGGGAACGCTGTGAGGCATGGGTACAGTGGTACGCAGCCGGGCGCCCTCCCGGGCACCTACGCTACAACCACGCAGGTACCGCAGTGCTCGTCCTGGTTACCACAGTCTCTGTGGCAACAGGGGGGGGGGAGGCGGTACTGGTACTGCCGCTCCATGGGGTTTCCTGGTGGCGGATCCTTTCAGGGTCAGCTACCGACAGGGTATACCCCGTGGTATCCGCCGCAGGGTGGTTTCTTCCACGGTCTAGCACCGTGGCAAGTGCCGCCTAGCGATGGGCAAACAGTACCACCAGCTGTTACCCAGGCTGGGCGGCGAGTGGCTAACCCTGATACAGCTCAGGGTAGGCCGCGACGCTGCTATGGCTAGGGCGACAGCAGCGAGAGCGCTTGCGGATCCCGGGTGCTATGGCTAGCATCTCGGGTCTGGCGGGAGTACTCCTCTTCTGCTGGTGTTCAGTTGGCTAGCCACACGGTGGCTTACACCTCCCTGTCCACCTTCAGATGCCCGTCGTCAGATCTCTTCCTCATCAGAGAGTGAGTCAGAGTCTGAAGGCGAGGGAAAGGAGTCGGAAGATGAAACCAGTAGCGACTCACAGTCTGATGAGCCTGTGCAGGTAGCTTCAGGTATCCTTCCCCCGCTGCCCCGTGAGGAACTCGCTAGCAATGGTCTGCCTGCGGACACCGCTGAGGTGATGAGCCGTGTGGCCCAAGGTTTGGGCCTGGCTTTCTCTCAGGAGGAGTCCGTTCAGGAGGACCAGGGCATCTTTTCAGTAGGATGCCCAGCTCGCGGGTCCACACAAGGGTCGCCCGCACTTGCATTCCCGGCGGACCTCAAGGGTAGGGTTCGTAGGGCTGTCAGGCTCGCTGGAGCTTCGACGCCGCGTGCTTGCACGCTTCCACCGCGTGTTTCGCAGGAGGACTACGAAACCTACCTCAGGGTCCCTGACATGGAGCCAGACGTTGCCAAGCGCCTGCCGCTAGCGGCCAAGGCGCACGGGTCGTTCTCCCCCAGTGGGAGGAGGAGCTAAAGCTCATCGATAAGCGAGCACGCCGCTTATCAGAGTCTCTAGCGCCGCTACCACGCTTGCCGAGCACCTCGGTAGGAAGGTAGCGAACGACCACGGGCAACGCCGAACTCTTCCATGAGGTTAATCTGTTAGCGGTGCTAACAGCTAACCTCAACGAGAGTTCTATGGGCCTAGCCCATAGGATGTCATCTCGCCGCCGGAGAATGCCTGTCTGTCCCTCCAGTCAACTTACGGCTCCGACTTTGCTGATGCAATGAAGAAGTCAGGCTCGGTGGGACAGGGGCTACTCTTTGGACAGGCCTTTTGCGCTACGGTTGAGGACCGGGCAAAGAAGGCCACCAATGAGAGCACTCTGAAGAAGTCGGAGGCTGCCCTGACCAAGGGAAGGGCAGTAAGGCTTAAGAAGAAGCACAAGAAGAAAAAGTCTTCTAAGCGTTCTTCAGCGCCAGCTCCGCTTCAGCAGGACGCGCAGACCACAGACTACACCGAGCCCGAGGCTACTCCAGCACCTCCCAAGAAAACTGGGAAGCGCAAGAGTAGTGCTGGATCAGATGGCAAGCCCCCTAAGAAGAGCCGTTCTTCTAAGGGTGGCAAACCAGATCGGTCCTGAGGGCACGGGCGGTCGACAGTCCATGCCGGCAGGTTTGGACTTCCCACAGGGATTCCCCTGTGGGCGGCCGCTGTGCAGACACGCCCAGAGATGGCATGCCATCTCACCGGGCGCCTGGGTATTGTCAGTGGTCAGTGGGGGTTACAGGCTGGAATTTACCAGCCACCCTCGTGCGCCTGCACGATTCAGAGGTCCACGGTAGTGCCGCCAGACGGCCCCCAGCGCCGGGCACTACTGTCAGAGGTCACTCAGCTTCTCACGAAGCAAGCGATTGTCCCGGTCCACCCCCTTTCACCAAGGGGTTTTGGAGCACGTTTTTCTGGCTCCAAAGAAGACCGGCGACTGAGGCCCATTCTGAACCTCAAGCCGTTGAACGAGTTCATCAGGCCCAAGAGGTTCAGAATGGAGACTCTCGCCGGTGCTAGCCTGCCCCATCAAGGGTATGTGGGCGGCATCGCTAGATCTCTCGGACGATATCTGCATGTTCCGATCGCACCTCAAGATCAGAGGTTTCTACGCTTCAAGGTACAGGGTCAAACTTACCGGTTTCGATGCCTGCCATTTCGGCTTGTCCACCTCCCCCAGAGTGTTTACACTCCTGGTCAGGGCGGTGGCAGCGCACCTGAAGCGCAGGGGAGTCAACATGTGTTGCTACCTGGACGATTGGTTCATTTACGGACGCACCCGCTGGAGACACAGTGTCTCGTGGAGTTAGTAGTCCGTGACGGTGCGGGACCTGGGATTTCTGATCAACGCCAAGAAATCCAATTTGGTCCCGACGCGAGACACCACTATTCTTAGGGGCCCAGATCAACCTCAAGGAGGGGATCGCGGTGCCCTCACCCGAGAGGGTGACGAACATGGCGAGGTGTGCCCGACTCTTGGCCGAGGCAGCGGGGGCACCCGCTGTGGCATGGATGAAGGTTTTGGGCCTTATGGCCAGTATGGTAGACCTCGCACTGCACCTGCACTGCCGCTTTCACATGAGGCCTATACAACTACACCTTCTAGCCTTTTACAGGCCCAGTCGTCACTCAATATCCCTCGCGGTTCCGATGTCGGAGATCGCGCGAGAGGAACTCTGGTGGTGGACCCATCAGCCCAATTTGACTCAAGGTGTCAGGTTTCCTGCACCAGCGGTGCGCCACGTAGTGACGACCGACGCGTCAAAGCTGGGCTGGGGGCCACATCCACGGGACTCAGTCTCGGCCTATGGTCGGCCACGGAGACGGAGTTCATATCAACCTTCTCGAACTTTGGGCAGTGGAGAGAACTCTCCAGCATTTCGAGAAGGTGATCGTGGGATCTCATATCGTTGTCCAAACAGACAACACAACCGTGGTGGCCTACCTCAACAGACAAGGGGCACCAGGTCACCACGGTTATGCCTGCACGCTTTTCACGCCTGATAGGGTGGTGCAAGGCCAGGCAGATTACGTTGAGAGCGATGCACATAGCGGAGTCACCAACATCCTCGCGGACGATCTGTCACGAGGAAAGGTGTCGGGACCTACAGAATGGTCCCTTGCTCCGCAGGTCGCCCAGACGATCTTCGAGGTGATGTACCACCCTCGATAGATTTGTTCGCATCTCATCGAAATCATCAGCTGCCGGTGTATTGCTCAAGGGTCGCGAGACCCACAGGCATTCGCCGTGGACGCTCTGTCCGTGAGACTGGGAGGAATGACTGCTTACGCTTTCCCCGATCTCACTGCTCGCAAGGGTAGTGACCAAGATCGGGAGGGAGGATTGCAACGTCATTCTGATAGCACCGTTCTGGCCGAAACACCTGTGGTTTCGACCGATGGTGGATCTACTAGCGGCTCAGCCGCCAGTACTCCCCGAGTTACCAAATCTACTCCGGATGCCCGGAGGAGAGGTACCAAGTCTACCACTAGAGCACCTGCAGTTAGCTGCATGGCCCTTATCAGGAACGTGCGGCGGAGGGAGGCTTTTCATCAGAAGCTGCTTCTTCATCGCCGGGGTAGACGAGTCTACCCTCCGCACGTATAGTCAGCGTTTGGCTCCCTACTACGCATGGTGCGATGAGAGAAATACATCTCCCACTAGAGCCCCTGTGCCTCTCGTGGCAGATTTTCTGACAGAAAAGTTCAGGTCAGGACTTCAGCAGGCAACGATAGCCAACTACAAGTCAGCCATTCTCTCGATTCATCGGGATTTGAAGACGGGTCGACTATCAATTCAGATGGGTCCCTAAGTCTTCTTCTCGACGGTATGTTCAACGAGCGCCCGCCGAAAGGAAGGTGGTCCCTCCATGGGACCTCAACACAGTCTTGGAGTATATTAGGGGTCCCCCCTTTGAGCCCCTGTCAAAAGCGACCCTTAAATACGTCACTCTTAAGGCGGCCTTTCTCCTGGCGTTGGCTTCGGGACGGCGCTGCTCAGAGTTGCACGCAGTCTCGAAGTCAGCCTCCGTTTTTACTAACAACGGAGCGACGCTGTTTCTTCGCCCGGATTTCCTTGCAAAAATGAGCGAAGTACATTCCGACACTCGCCCCTCTTCCTACCCAGTATTGGGCAGGGTTCGTCAATAGCCGAAGACAGGTTGTGGTGCCCGTGAGGGCGCTACAGCACTACCTTGGCGAACACAAACCTTAAGAGGGGCTCATGACCGCTTATTTATCACCCACGCAGAACCGCACGGTCCAGCCGCTAAACAGACTCTGGCACGGTGGCTGGTCCAGGTGTTGGTGGACTCGGGGGCGGCAAAAGACGCGCGCCCCAAGGCCCACTCAACCAGATCTATCTCATCTTCGTGGGCCTACCATAGGGGGGGCCCCATTGAAGAGATTTGTCAGGCTGTGTCCTGGAAGAACCCGTCGTCCTTTTCCACGGTTTACTACAAAAAAACGTAAACCAACGACCAGGCGATAAGTTCACCAGGGCTGTTCTGGGGAGATAACATGGTGGTTGGGTATCAGGTGTTTTGCGGACAATCAGAATTCCAACATGGTAAGAACCAGTGTTTCTATTCTTAACCACTGCACTTTCAGTTCAGGGTTTTTGTCTGTTCACGTAGTCTTTCTGTTTCCGGCCGTGAGGGGGGGAAATAGTTTGACCTCGCGATTACCATGCTACCCACTCTCCCGATCCTTATCAGATGCTGGCCAATCTTGTTCCTCCATCCGTCGGTTACTTGCTAGATCGATCTTTCAGATGTTGATGCAAGAAGTATCTTAATCAACATCGGAACGGTAAGATCGACGGTGTACTGAGTCTAGTCCCAAACAAAAATGTTTGGTAGACTCATAACCGTGCGATCTTACCTTTCCGATGTTGATTATCTCGACCCGGCCGCCCCTACAAGTTTGGCCGAGTAGGGGCTGCCCAAGTCGGATAAGGGATGATTATCGTGGGTGACGTCACCGAATGGGTGAGTCCACTCGGGGGATCGGGGGGTTTTTGTTATTTATTCATTTATGTGGGACAAAATGACTATTGGTTTTTCGCAAGATCTCGGGATCGATGCAAGAAGTATCTTAATCAACATCGGAAAGGTAAGATCGCGACCGGTTATGAGTCTACCAAACATTTTTGTTTGGGACTATTTCACGATATCTTTGCAAAACGAATTAATCTGCAAGAAATATTTTGTACATGTATACATTATGTAGCCAGAGGTTTCCAGTGATATAAAAATCTCAACTTTTTTTGAAAAAAGTGGGGGGATGAGGCTGTGGATCACGAAATGCCCCTTTAAAAGGTCTATCTATTTTAAAACCATCGAGATGATCTAAACAGTAAACATTGTTTGCCAGGTTTGTGCAGCAAATACCAGCAATTACTAAATGTTCATGCATTAAATATGGTACCGTAATACACGCTATACATTTGTATAACAAATGCCATGTTTGCGTGAATGGTCGATAGGCTTTCCGGTCGTAAACAACCCATGCTAGGATGCTCGCGAATAGGTAGGATATGTGTGCCTACTGCCTAGGCTCGCGAGCTATTTACACAAAACGCGAATGATGTACCGTACGCGATGTTCGTCCAAACACAGTGGACTGAGCTCAAGCAAACGATTTCAATTAGTGATAATGGAAAAACTTTTAAAAACGATAAGGAATTGGTAGTTTTTAGTCAAAAATTACTGTATCTTTTAGTTGTGGAGGAAAATAACAGCACACAGAATGTTGCATATCAGCGTTTAAGCTTTGACTAGTTACCTTTGGTGGCCAAATGTGCAGGGTTGGACGTCAAAACCTGTTTTGTCCACAAAGCGGTTAAAACTAAGTTTTTAAAACCAGGTTTAAACAGTACGACGGCAACTTAGCTCACTTCCGGTAATTTTTACCAGTGTGACATCTGGTGTTACGTAATGCAATGTTGAAAATCAGCCGGCAAATACGGTTTTTCAGAAAACATTAAAAAAATTAAATGCACGAGTCATTTCTCCCTTCATTCTCGTATTGAGCCCATAGTTAAGATTTGAAACATGGGTATAACTTGGCAAACAATAACGTGTAAAAGTTGTATTATTGCGGAAAAAATTTATAATTTTGGTGCACGAAGTAGCCTAAGGCCAATGGAACTCGATTATTAGTTTCCGATTGGATGTTTAAAAAAAAGGACGAGGTCGCTATTTCATTATTCATTATTCGGTCTCTTTTCATTATCCATTATGTCAACAAAATCAATGATTTTATGAACAGCTTTCTCCAAATTTAGGTACCCCACCAGTACCAAATTATATATTGTTGATGAAAGACCATCTCAAAACAGGTATTAATGCTTAGAATTTTTAGATCATCTTTACAGACATTTTGCAACAGATTGAGAAAAGATTTGAATTTGTTTTCATAAAAATGTAAAGAAATTAGCAATTTTTGTAATCACTAGAAACATGAGGAGGTAATCCTTAAATTTCCATTATTTACTACATCCTCTACCCCTACAGCTAAGAAAAAGTGCTGATTATGATCGGCAGGGGATGTCAGACATTTTGAGAGTTTCAATTTTGATTATTTCCATTTCAATGTTCAGATAATTGACTTTTTTATGAAAATAATGAAAGTTTTGGTCAAATTGAAAAAGTGATGCGGGCGGTCAATAGGAAACTAACAATCGAGTTTCATTAGCCTAAAATTAAAAAATGAGAAAAGATGCATGTCAAGAACACTAAAATGGTTATATCTACAGGTTTGAGGAAATGCCGCTCGTATGCTTTTCTGAAATGATAAACATTAATTACCCTGAGCTTGTATTAAATTTTCAGCGAAAAATGAGCGGTGGAACAACCTGGTTGAAAACGTAGGTTGAAAAGTTGCTTTCTTTGAGGCCTCATGTCTTCATTGTGCGTTGCGTGAGGAATGTCTCGTAATGCCGGGTCCCAAGCGTGCGACACACATGCCTAATCTAGTATTAGATTTTTACAAAATAAAATACCGGTACTACAATTACCGTATTCATTCCAATAAGTGCCCAGGGCGCTTAACAAAGTCATTTTGGGTGGGCGCTTATTTTTTACCTAGTTTACCTAATTTTTTTGTAAGGGGTGTTGAATAGAGACAAATTTACGTATGTTTTAAAAGAGTCCTGAGACATTCTAGTAGCTTTTCTGATGTAGAAAATGTATTGCAAGTAGGCCTGTTATCGACTGTCGAAAGTATCGATAGTCGGAAAATTCAAAGACTTCCGACATGTTGGAACACTCAATGGTAGTATCGATACACAAACGATGCACCGTCTCACATCACTAGCCACTGAATGCACTATCCGTTTAGAAAAATCACTAACCGTTTAAACGTAAACAAAATTTGTAATACTCTCTCTAATTTTGTTACGCTAGACATTGAATAGAAATGCACACATCATTGTCAGTGGTACCGGTACATGATTGCCATTCTTTTGTGGTACCGACTGCCGATGTCAATGACTGTCAGTGACTTGGGTAGAAGACTTTTATCCAACCAGGGATGCTTGGTCACCGTCAGTGACAAACACCAACCCTAATAATCAACACAATTGACAGAGGAAGGCGTGGCCTAAAGTAACTTGCTTGATATTCTCCACTCTTGTACATGTATTCCCTAGTGGTATCAATTTTTGTTGTTGCTGAGATCATCGCTAGTGATCCACCCCAACCAATCAAATTTGTGCCCTCTGTGTGTCTTGAAGTCACTCACGTGGTATCCAGTGACCTGACCATATGTGAATAGAAATTTAATTTATTCCAATAGTATGCTTTTTAAAAAAGAACCCAGACAGATGAAAGGTAAAAGTATACATCACAGTTTCAGCTCTGAGTCTGATCTTGTTTAGTATTAAAAAAAAAAAAAACAAGTTGTTTTATAGAAAAGTAAGATTTGTTTCATATCATTATCAAATAACATATGAGGTTAAATGCTAAATATTTACCATATATACTTTCCCCCCCCCCCCACACTCCATTTTCTCACCTCTCGTCTCACATTCTTTGAATCCTCTCTCTCTCCCCGCCTTCTTAGCACCCCACCCTCTCTTTTTCCATTTGGTCGTAATTCTTTTCAACCCCTCTCTTAACCAGTTCCCCTGTCTCACCCTGGGTCTCACCCTTCTCTCCACCTCTTCCTCCCATGCCAGCTTCCGAATCTCAATCTCCTCGCTCTCTCTTTACTGTCCCCCTAGCCCCTGCTATCACTTTACTGTCCACCAAACCCCCTCACTTTACTCTCCCCTACCCCTCGCTCCCTATCCCCTCGCTCTCACTTTACTATCCCGTTCCCACCCCCCTCTCGCTCGCCCTCTCTCTTGGTTGATATTCTTACTTTATTTTAATACCCAAAATAAATTCTAAATTAGCTATACTCATCCTCTTGGGCTCTAGACACATGGCGCCATGTGATGGTGCCAATGTGTCTAGCTCCCATGGTGTGTGGTTATATATTTTGGATGTCTTTTGAATTATTCATGAAGACAATTTGACAGTGACTGATGATGTCGGTGACATGATTCTTATTCATCCAATGATACTCGTACAAAAGTCTCACATAGCAGTGATGAGAAAAAAATGACCAATAAAGAATAATGCACTAGGACAAGCACATGTATGTAAATATCATGTCAGTGAAATGGGCACCTCAACCAATTACAGCTTTGGAATATCATGACATAGTGTTCACTATTGTGCAGATCACGTGGGGTAGAGCAGTAATGCCACACACACGTTCTAGAGCATTTGTTTTGATGAATATTAGGTAAGCTTAATTGGAGATATTTCCCACGCTGTCAGGTTGTTGACTGTCGATACATGTCGATTGTCGAAAGTATTTTCTTCCGACATGGCGATACACAAAATCTCTATCGATAACACCACTAATTGCAAGTTTACACAGGACTTGTAGTCCTCCAGCTATTTCACCGTATATCGACGTCTATTTGTCACTTCAACATTGATGGTATTGGAAATTTCCTGGGTGGGCGCTTATTAGGGCACGGGCGCTTATTGGAACGAATACGGTACATCATAAATATTTCAAATGATTATCCTCATGGCAGTTTTGCAATTCACCTTGACTGCCATCCAAGACAGAGTGGGATTGGCAAAATATGGAAAGTGTTGTTAATCAATATTAAAATATTGACTCTGACACAACATGATAACATTTTGAGACAGTTGAATAATTCTGATTTTGTGTACATGTATTGTTTAATTTGTAGGTATTTACAAACATATAACCACTGCCTTGATTGCTGGATATGCAGGAACTAAATATGGTGAGTGGGGAGACAGAGAAACCAGGAAAAGAGATTACATCCTTGAAGAATACATGCAAAGACATCCAGAAGATTTTCAAAAACGTAAGTACATCATCCTTGTGGGTGATCGCAATGAGCTATTCTAGCTGAAATCCATATACCTTACCCCTATGGAAGACATGACCTTAATCTCACACATAGAGGGTGTAGATTTAAAATGGGGTTACCACTCCCTGTGTGGAAGATTAATGACATGTCTTCCGTAGAAAACCTGTTACCAGGTCCAACAATATGAAAACATTTTATTGCATATAAAGTTAAAACATGATTGAGTTTTCAAATCAACAAAAACTTTGTCTTAGTTTCTTGAACACAAAATGGGGGTAGAGAATTCCCCCTAACTTTCACAAAATAGCCCCTGTAAAACACATTTGTTAATGGTAAAAAGTACACATAATAAGGGATACTTATCATAGATTCTGTTCAAACTAGCCAGGGCTAGTAATCAAGATCAATTGTTTTGAGCACTGCATACTAACATGTAATAGTTCTATATGTACCCTTGCGTCAATTTCAGTTCAATTATGGAAGAAATGGGAAATTCACATTGAAGCCTATGTGTTAATGAAAGTGGTTATATCAAAGCTTCACATCAGATGTAAAGTCATTTACTTTTAAGAAAATGGTAGCAGTCATGAACTTAGATTTTGGTTGTGGAAACTCTAGAGGGATGACAAAGGTCATGTCACAGAATTTTATAAAAGCGAAAGTGGTAATGCAACATTCATTGAAATGAGTATAAAGAGAGAAAAACAGAAAAAATCCCTTTCCGGCAAAATCCCTTGTTGGCGGCAAGAGCAGCTTAATTATATAGGCTTATTCCAAGACTGTTGTATCTGTTAGTCTGGATTTGCAATTTGGTCATTTTGAAGTTATCATTATATGGAAAAAGTTTTAATTTAACATTTTAAATAATATTGAAAGTCTGTGGGAACCCTTTTCTAAGGTATAATGTTAACTTATTGTTTTTCTTCTTTTTTCAGCTCCTGTTACGCTGATGGGTGAACAATTTATGCGGTGGAGACCCTGTAGGTAGTTACAGCAAACATACTAGTGACAAGCTAAACACAAAATCTTGTGACCCAACCTGGATAACTGGACACTTATCTGCATGGATCATTTGTCTTGCAATATATTGCATGTGTGATCAGCAAAATGAGATTTTAATGTACATAAAATGACAATTTAGGTTTGGATTATATCTAGTATATTGCATGGATGGGCATAGTGATAAAATACTGCAAAACATTTGTTTTTGATTAAGTTACTTATTGCAAAATACGTAACAAGCACTCTACATTTTGCTGAAAGAATCATTCAGAAAATCCATTGAGCAGAAATAACATTGCAAGTGCTGTGTAAGATACACAACTTTGCAAACTGTGAGCAAGTAAAATGCTACCAAAATTGAAGTGTTTTGCAGTATATGTTAATAATCAGGAAAAGAGAGACACATATTGGGTTAAATCCTGACATTGATGAAACCATACCTAGAATGGACACCAGGTTGGTGACTTGTTGAACATTACATCTGCTGTGATAGTATATTTGTCTTGATTGTAGTGAGAGTGTCATGGAGTTTCTTACAATCAATAAGGTAGAACCAAAGAGTACCAACTTTACCATGTTTGTGTGTCACTCATGGAGGGCAAAATAGTGTACCTCTGAATTTTTTCACTATGCACGCACCAAACTTTGATTCTAAATGCGTGGTTGCTTGCGTTTTGTGTGTAACGCATTGTGCCACAACTGCACAAAGCGCAACATATGTAAACCTTCCGAACGGAGAGCTTAAAGACACCAATTATCGTTCTATTTTGGGTTTAATCTAATTAACCCTGGAGGTACTCTATTTGCCCTCTATGAGCGGATGACTGATTTACCATAGAATTACACACAGCAAAATTTTGAGTTGGTACTCTTTGGGTCTAATCTCATAATACAAATTTAGACTGATGATATCTCAACCAGAAGTTATTTATACTTTGTTCAACTTGAAATAACTCATAACATCTTGGGTTGATACAGAATATGCAGAATGCCAAATTCGCTTTGCGTAATGTATGATCAGCATAAAAGCATTTGCTTTTGTGAATTTACATGTACACACACATAAGTTGGGACTTACATGTGCAGTAATCATATAGAAAACTTAGTAATTTTCACCTATATTGGTTGAACAAAGTATAGCTAACATTCTAATCTAAACCCAGGATCTAAACACATCATAAAGAAAATATTCAAGGAACATGGATGATTTAGAACCATGGAAAATAGCATTCTGCTAGTTCCCTAAACCTGCTTAAATATAGACTTTTGCTCATCTTTATCTCGAATCAATGAAAAGACCTGTGTTATGAGATCTTGTTAGTTCTGTTTGTGGTGAGTGACACTGTTCTACAGTAAGAGGGTTGAAGTTTTAAATACAAGTTATTGTATGTTCATTCAATGACAATTTGTAAACTGGCTTTAAAAATTACACAAATTGATAACCATTTTGTGACCTATTCCAATCCAAGTTATTGTTGCAGACTTAGAGTCAGATACAAACAAAAATAGAAGACAATTTGATCGTTTTAAAAATCCCAAAACCTGATGTAAAATGTCCTCATATATGTCATTACCAAGCTGAACATTAAATTTGGCCATTTGAATTTGGGCCTGTGAATATTGAAGATATTGGCATATTTCAAGCACTTGGTTTGAATAAACTATTCCAGTTGAAATCCATTCACCCCCTATGGAAGATGACCTTAATCTCCCACACAGGGAATGTGAATTTCAAATAGGGTTACCTGAATGGGTGACTTCATTTGAAATCTACACCCCCTATGTGGGAGAGTAAGGTCACATCATCCATAGGGGATGTACTGATTTCAACTGTAATAGCCTAATGTAATATGTATAATTACACTGCAATTTAAGGCTATCATTAAAAGCATGTCCATTCAGTTATTGGGTATATATTGTAGTGACTTTGAAAAAGCTTTACTTAGATGACATTTAAGTCTTGGTGTGCTACCTTAAAAGCCTACAATACTAAACTTCCATCCCTTGAATCTATTGAAGTTGTTTATTAAAAAAGAAAATAACAAAATACACATTTTCAATGACTTCTAGCTTGTCTTATTTGTTGTATGGTGAGGGAAAATGTCAAATATAAACGTTGGAAAAGTTACCCACTTGAAATATTTGGTTTCTTAAGGCCTGTACATGCTTATCTCCGCTAAATTTCAGCATATGGAGGGAAATTGTGGAATTTAGCTTCCCCATTTAACAAATACATCAGAAATTATGGAAAATGTTGCTATCTTAAGGGATGGGGTATGAACGTTTGGACAGTATTTATTGTTGGGACATTAGAGCACATCAGACATCGAATTGCATTCTGAATACGAAGAACGTCCTTCTGATATCAAATAATTTTGATTTTTTGAAATTCGCAATGTAATACACATTTTATGACAAATGATTAAAAATTTATATTTTTTATATTTAACAGTACTCGAAGTAAACTTTATAAATCTGATGATTTATACTTAAAGTGTATGTAGGTGGGATGAAAAGCCGACGATCAATTGAAAATTGTGACCTTTCGTATTGAAGATATGGATTTTTTTCCCAAAACACCAAAAAAAATTAGGTCTTTTTGTGAAAAAAATCCATATCTTCAATATGAAAGGTCAAAATTTTCAATTGATTGTCGGCTTTTCCTCCTAGCTACATACACTTAAAGAATATATCATTAGATTTATAAAATTTACTTAGAGGACTGTTATATATCAAAAATGTGAAAAATATCAATTTTTTATAATTGGTCATAAAATCTGTATCATATCGTGAATTTCAAAAAACAAAAATTATTTGATATCAGAAAGACATTCTTCGTATTCAGAATGCAATTCGATGTCTGATGTGCTCTCATGTCTCACAAAAAATACTGTCAAAACGCTCATTCCAGATCCCTTAAGAGTGAAAATTGGCTTCTAAATTTTAAGTGATCAAAGGTGACTTTTACACATCCACTGGCCCATTCCATGTCAACTCCAGGGATGTGCACCGCAGCACCTCTTCAATTTTTTTCTTTTTCTGTGTGGTGGTAGATATTGATGAGAGAGTAAAATTCGAAAATTTGAGCTTCATACTCCATTTCGTTTTCCCGTGGCATCAATTTGAAATTTAGGGGTCAGCGTAAAAAATGTGTCGCAATGCGAAAAGACAACGTTTGGAGGTCCATAAATGTATAAAGGAACCATTTACAACTTTGAAAAGTATGTAATCTGGGGTACTTATTTGTGTAGAATTCAAATCTGGCATCAGAAAACTTGTAACTCCTTTACTTTCAAAGATATAGGGCCCTCAAAATGCAACTTCGTCCATCCAGGACCAACTTTGGGGGGTCAGAACTCCAAAAGTAAAAATAATTTTACTGTCCATTTTTTTGCCAGTCCGAGCCCTTTGGTAGGACATTACTCTTATCAAATATTGAGCCTATTAGAATACTTTTAGCTGAGATATTACCCATGCAAAACCCCAATTGTACATTTTTTGGACCTCCAAACATCGTCTTTCGCGTTTTGACCCCCCTGAATTTCAAATTGATGCCACGGGAAAACGAAATGGAGTATGAAGCTCAAATTTTCGGGATTTTACTTTCTCATCAATATCTACCACCACACAGAAAAAGAAAAAAATTGAAGAGGTGCTGCGGTGCACATCCCTGGAGTTGACATGGAATGGGCCCACTGCACTGTAATCTGCTTATGAAAAGATTTGGCAAATTACAGCGGAGAATGAGAAATAAGAAACGGTAACATTTCCCCTTTTATAGGTCAAAAACATACCATGACCAACCAACCTACCCAACTTCAGTAGACTGCACACCCATAGAACAGGTTTTTTTCTTTTTTTGTTGCTAGAGCCTTACAAAGGTTTTCAGATGTAGCATGGTATCGCCGCATATGGGCTTTTCCAATTAAAATCCATACACCCCTTATGGATGGAAGACATGGCCTTAATCTCCCACACATTGAGTGTAGATTTCAAATGGAGTCATTCATTTGGAATCCACACTCTCTGTGTGGAAGATTAAGGGGACTCGATCTTTTGTGCGTAATTATAGAGGGCCAGGGGATTCACTCTATCATTAAAAAATCATTTTAAGAAGTCAAAGAGCGCTAAGAATAAAAACTGTAGTGTAATTCACGCCAGACACAATTTCTTTATATGACAAAAATTAAGTTTTGTAATCGATCAAAAAACAAACGTTTTATATCAATTTTAAATTTAGCCTGAATCCGTAAATTTGGTACCTCTCGCCCTTTTTTAGGTCAAGGCTGTTTTTACCATTATGCAGCGAACCATTGTTGAAGCTATTTCACATACATGTATAAAACATTCTAGTGAAAGAATGATGCCATATACTGTTGTTGATTTCGAATGATGTCAGAAGTCGTAAATTTTAAGGTCCTAAATTCCTAAAACCAAAACAAAACATTGCGACGCAGAAATTTCCCGACTTACGCAATTTCATCATCACATCAGTGTCTTTATTATTTGTTTGAAACCTTTCCCAAACGTTCATGCTCTTTATGCATAAAACGGCTAATCTATCTTTAAAAACGCGTCTTTTTTTAGTAAACAAAAGGCTAAAGATGGCATTATGAGATTTATCATTTATCATTACACTCCTCCACTCAACTGCCACCGTGGCGAACGGTAAAGCGCTAGACGCGTAATCGAAGGAATCGCTGGTTCGAATCCCAACAAAGCCTGTGGAAACTTTTTTTCTTCAAAATTCATGATCGCATTCCGAAATGAGTCACTTGTTGGTAAACCATGTATCGTATCCTTAAGGTCATGTCTTCCATCCATAAGGGGTGTATGGATTTCAACTGCTTAGTAGTGCTATTATAATAGCCCATTGAATGGAAAGTAGAAGTGGAAACAAGCAGAGTTCAGACCAAACAAAATAATAGCTTTTCATAAAATTATTTTATTTTACCATGATTGCAATTACTTACAAAATATCTTTACATTTCGGGATATCATATTCCCTGTATTTTTCATAATTATTATATTTACAAATGACATGCAGGTATATGAGTTGTATTCTGTACAGGTGTCACAAAACTCTGCAAAAAAAACAATTGTTTTGGATCTAATTCTAAAGATCTCACAAAAAGTACAGTATGTTACTCAATCATAATGCCTATACATAAAGCTTTAGAACTATTACCAGGTAATTGTTTTCATAATATTTCAAACGGAGATATAAAGATGCACATTGTGATATCCCATTCACCCAATTCATTCCAAGTTGCATTTGCAGTAATCAAATGGTTATTAAACGCAAGCATTATGGTTTTTAAAAAAATGTTTTTATCTTCATGCTGAATTATAACCAATGTATACAATTTTTACTGCAAAAATTGAAATGGGCGCTTGTCACCTTCAAACTTACACCGAGACCAAATATGATCAATAGTTTTAAAGTTTTAAAATTTTTGGCAACTTCCTTAGTGAGAAGAATATTCCATCTGGCAATGTTGGTCAATTCATTATGGTTCAGGCCCTGGGTTGGCTGGTAAAAAACAGCGGAAAATACCAGGTGGGAAAAAACTTTACCAGCAAGGCGATGAAAAAAATGCATCCCCATTTTAAAGGCCCAACTGACCCAGATTTTAATCTGTTTTTTTTATTTTCTTTTATTTGATGTATGCATACAAAATTAGCAGTTTTGGTTTTTTTTGGCCAAAAATGCACTGAGTTTGATGTAAATTGCTGTATGCATATAAAAATTTGCTGCTTGAGTCAAAACTTATTTGACTGGAACAAATGTGAGCAAAGCAAGGGGAAAACTTATTTACTGATTTAGGGGACTTTTAGAATCATTTGCTAAAAAAACAAAAAACACCTGACCGACCGACCTACCCTACTTAAAAAGTATGCCCGTAGAACAGAGTTTCTTTTTTCTTTGCCTAAACACCACCAAGGCAATTCTGGCTTAAGTGTGAAGTACTCATAACTCAGTATTTCCCACCTGATGGAAATCAAGCCAGCACTGCTTAGGCCCTGGGAACCATAGGCAACAGGAATATTCCATCTGGTAATGTTATCAAGTTATTATGACTCAAGGAACCAGGGCTGTACAGTCATTGTTTTGGAGCTCCGGCAGTCGGGCAGTAATTCAAAACCAGTTTTCCTGGGCGCATGGCAAAAGGTATACTATTTTCCTCCCCATGAGCGATACACAGAACTTCTGCAAGTGTAATTAGTCAAATACCAACTTGCCACACAGACATGACTATCATCTGATTATGTGGTCAAGTTGTTATGACTCAAGGTACCAGGGCTGTCCCTTCATTATCTTTTTGAACTCAGACAATTGGATTCTAAGCCACTGGGCTATTCCAATTGAAATCCATACACCTTTATGGATGACCTTTATCTTTCACACAAGGAGTGTGAATTTCATATGGGGTTACGTGAATGGGCGACTCCATCTGAAATCTAGACCACCTTTTGTGAGAGACGAAGGTCATGTCTTCCATATTACAGAGGGTGTAAGGATTTCAACTGGAATAGCTCATTTTGTCCCAACTACAAAATTACTGGCCCAATATTTGAATTGCCAACAGCCCCAGAGGTGAGGATTGGGGTTGTGGTCACTCAAATACTACCAATGCTTGTTTATCTACACTCAAACAGATCCTACATGGCATAACTGCTACCCCCTAAATGGCGTAACTGTAAATTTTTAATATCACTTAACCAATAACCTCTAAATGGCATAGTACTACATTTTGAATCATGCAATGTAGATGACAAAAAGAGACCCGGCCCTAAATGGCAAAAATGTTGATGCCATTGTATGCTCAAAATATTGCAGAGTGCAAAATTTCATGTAGCGCAAAAACTTCCAACTTTTTTCACTGAGAGAAAACACAAGGTAGCTGTATCATGTATCACTTCCACGTGCCTAGTAACAATCAACTCTTTCCTCATTGCTGTAACACCCTTGGATTGGAATGTTCCTTCCCATTTAACCCCATGAGAACTACCTGCCGATTGGCCAAAAAGAAGTTTTCATTATCAATTGGACCAATCAGCAACATTGTTAGAATAATTTCACCACACCAAAAATTGGGGTGAATTATTTGCAAAACTCCATTCTGATTGGTGATTAAAGTGAAGATATCATGTAATTGACCAATCAGAGGCAATGTTAGATCGGCAGGTAGTGCTCAGGGGGTTAAATCCATTTACTTTCACCCACATAACACATTCCACCGATCAGCCCTCACACCTCCAGTCACTTTAGTCACATCAAAGTGTACTGATTATGACTATACATTGTGTCGCCTCAAGTTTGGTAGTATAGTGTGCATATTTCACTGGTCACAGTATTAAATAACACAGTCAAGTCACTTGTAAATACTTTGTCGACCACCTTTACTAATTGTTTTTAATATAAAATTTAGTTTGATTCATTCATTTACTTTAGTACATGATTTGTTTTCATTTTTATATTTTGTGCAATTCGTTCACACATTTAGTACATTATATATGTTTTTGTTTTGAAATATTTCTGGATATTTTTACAACAGCAGGATTCATGCTGACAGCTTTGTATTCACAAATAAGACCACAAAAAGAAAATTGTTTGATTGGCGTAACATAAAAAAAAATTAGAGTAGGTAGGTCGGATTTTTTTTTAGTTTTTAAAGCTGTAAATTGCGTTTGATAAAGGCCTTGGAACCTCGTTTAATGTCATGTAGGGTTTGTTGTCACCGATGCCTAAGATTCCAATCACAGCTTTATGAAACTTCAGCCACTTGATGTGATATTTTTCTTTTATATGAGGTGCATTCATAGCCTCCTTCATGCAAAATTATCACCCATAGTGTGTGAAAATATGGGATTTTACACTAAAGTTTGGCCCATGATTGGTGCAAAATAAATAATACACATTTAGCAAATTGAATACGTTAATTAATTAATTTTTTTTGCAAAAAAAACTCAAGGGTTGGGTCTAATTTTAGGGTCAGTCGGGTTACGCCAATCAAACAATTATTTTTTGTGGCTTAGGTTGCAGTACGTTTCATAGCAATAAACTTAACAATAGTTAAGTCAGTGTCTTTGTATGAAAGTTGATAGATTATTTCATCTTGTTGGTGGATTCAGGAACATGTTTGGATAAAACCTCAATCCTTCCACAGATTCATCTCGGCATGCCTCGCCAGTCTCTTCTGCAGTCATCAACCTGGAATAGAAAAGACAAAATTGTGAAGACACCTTAAGCCACCAGCACATACACATGTTAATCAATGCCAGAGATATCCAATAGGGCCTATGAAATATGGTATATTTGTCATCCATGACACATTACAGCAGTACAAGAAAACACCTGTTAGGTTTGGAGGGTTGTAAAATCCATCTACAAGAGTATCCCTTTGACATGTTAGAACCATAGCTCATTTCACCTTGAGTTTGGTAGCAATGTCAGATGTGGTTGCGCTGCAAGTGTGCAGACAACCCTCCCTTGTGTATATACCCTGTGGGCGAGGCTGATTTGATACTACGATCAACAAAATACACACCTACTTCACTATAGTACACTTTCCTAAAGGCAGTAGAGTAAAATCAAATTTTGTGATTTCCTCAAAAATTGCTCATTGTTGCTGGAATCTGTTATGTTAGTTGGATTTCTTGGCTAATTCCCTTTCTAAATTACTACCTTGAGGAAGGCATATGGATTATATCTCTGTGAAACAGCAAAGTCAAGCGTGTCCTCAGGCATGGCTATGAAGGCCCTTCCAATGCACCAACATACAAAGTGGTCAAAGTAGAAATACATTGCTTGAGGAATGCAATAAAGATACTAAAACCATAGATTTACTTTTGATTGAAGTAGGCTCGAATAATAATTGGCAACAATAATTACGATCGCCTGGTTGCCAGTAGGTTTGACGTTGTTCTGGTGTCTCTAGTTTGTATTTGATGGATTTTGCTTCTCAAGACCATCAAGCTTCTATGGAAAAATTACATCTAGCAACCGGACCAAAATATTTGCACATTTAGAGCTTTGTGCTTCACTGGCACCATTACATTACACACATATCATTGCTGGGCACATGGAAAGCAATCAGGAGGTACACTGGTATATTCCCCTCCATGAATGACATGTAATCATGGCAGATAACACCTTCTCCAATCTATGGTGATTCTAGAAAACTGCAGACTACCAATCAGGAGTAATTTTTAGATTAGCAACTGAAATTACTTCATTTATTTAGGTCTACTTACCTTGCTTTTGCCAATGTAACTGAAATTCCTATATTTTGTGATAGTTCATCTGCTGTTAGGGAACCTTTTTCTGTTAACTGCAAAGAAAAATAACATAATAAAGGTTAGATAATGCTAATAACAGCCAGTTCCTCCAAACCCCAGATGTGTTTCTTACATATTAAGATGGAAAACCCCTCATCCAATGGTTCTGTTAAATATGGGATGAATGTTCAAGGATGGTTCTGTTGGCATAAGCAAAAGAACAGTCACAGTACACTACTTGGTTATCTGCTTAACATTTTTGTCAAATATTTTAAATGTCTGTACTTGCCCTTTGGTCAAACTTATCATGCTACTTTGGCAACGATGCTAATAACTTCCTGTATGTGGGTGTGGTGTCTGCTTGTTGTGTTCAGCAATGTAACTGTCTGTCAAACAGTTACTGTTAATGTGCTGCTAATCCTAAACATTTGCAAGTGTCAATTATGGACTTTCAATTATTGAGATTGAAATGCAATGACACACTTGTGCCACAAGTGACTTACCAATACAGCAATATGTTTAATGGCTTCTTCCTCTCCTCTTGATAACAATTCTACTACCATCACACCACTTGAAAATTCACGAAGTCTAAAGAAAGAGCAAAACAATATTCTTAAGAATATTTTGGCTAGATTTTACAATAAGGTATGCCACCCACAAGCTGGGCTTTATTTTGTGAGTCTGCGATGTTCTCAAAATAATCATGTAGGGCAGCCTCCGGCAGGTGTGGTATACCAAATTCTAAAGTTGCACGAATATTTCTTATTGCAAACTACCAAATTAAAAAAATTGGTCAACAAGACATACCGTTAGAGGTTTGTCTCACACACATAACAAATGCACTACGATCAAGTAGGTTATGACAACATTTGATTGAATGGACTGCACTGCGCCATGATTACGGTGAAGGACACCGGTTCAAATCCTTTGTTTAGAGCCAATCAGTAATTTCACACACAACCTCTATGGCTTTTCCATTTAAAATTCACATAGTCACTGTCATCTCAATTCAAGTTGCACCTTTGGTCAATCCAGACCAATTTTTGGCCTGAAGACAATTTTGTTTGGAATAATCTTTCTCAACTTTTATGGAAGAAAATGATTGGATCTGGAATAATCTAAACTGTTAAATTTGTGGTTAGAAAAAAAAAATCTTCCATAGCAGGGTGTGTGGTTATCTAAACAGCCCAATTAATGAGATAATCAAATATGGTGACTGAAAACTGAAAACAATCTCTATTAAGAGAGCAACAAAAAAAAGAGCCCAAAATTAAACAATAATGTATGTTACAAAGGTTTATGCCCCCGGCGCTAAGCGCTCATTTTTGGCACAACACGTTATACGCATAACGCAAACAACAATGCACTTTGAATTGAAAGGTGCCGGACATCGACACATAGCGAAATAATCAAAAGGTAAACTATTTGCCCTCTACGTGCGACATGCAAACAAGGCTCTTTGGTTCTACTTCAATATATTTACCTTAAAGGTAGCTTTAATCTTTCAAACTGTCTGCAAGCATCAACTAGATCATCTGGAGACAGCAGCTATGAAGGAAACAAACTCAAGTCATAAATACAGGTATCCTCTGAATGGACATTGAGAACACTCATGTCAAATGCATTATCACTCCATCAATAACATTTGTTTTCATCTTAATTTTCTCTGTTTTACTGAGTTTCTATCAAACAGCTGACCAATTCTGTAGCATACACTTCTCAGCCTGCTGATTTGAATTATTCTAAAAACACAACTTGTAATATATTATAACTCAAGTTATGTATGTGCCTTTTGTAACATTACAAAGATGCCTGGGTTACATCCCAATATTGATAAGAATTGCAAGTGAGACAACCAAGACCCAGGTAAATTGGCCCATGATTCTTTGGTCTTTAAGTTATGCCTTTGATGACCTCCTCCCACTTCAGCATGCTTCAGTTCTGTAAAAGCCTACACTTCGGTTATTCCATATGTCCCTTCCCACCATCTCTGCCACAAGCTCAGGCCATTTAACTAAGATAACTCACACCAAAGTGTGCAGAGAGATTTGACAAATAATGTACAAGTGGTAATTTTCGCGTTCAGTTATTTTCGCGATTTGTAGTGAGACACATTTTCGCGAATGTTATCTATGCCCGTGCAACGGGGCATAGATATTGTATTTGTTGTGTTTAGTCTTCTCCTTCGTCTTCACCTTCTTCTCCTTACGACCAGTCCTTTGCACTCCTCTAGCTCAAGAACTAAAGTAGCCTCGGGGCCCCTGCTTGGTACAATGATGGCCCATGACCCCTAAAAATTTCTTGGGGTAGCCTCGACCCCAGAGGTCAAATGTCATGGGCTACAGGGGGCAATATGTGTAAAATTTGAAGCATCTCTAGCTCAAGAACTATAGCGCCCTCAGGGTTCATACTTAATATAATGATGGCCCATGACCCCTAGAAGTAACTAATGGTGGCCACCACCCCAGAGGTTTTAAGGGGTGTGGTTGGTTAAGGGGTGGGATATTAGAGAGAGTGTTGTCCAGTCTGGTGGTGTGTTAGAGAGAGTGAGGGTCTGGTGGGGTATAAGAGAGAGTGAAGGCTTGGTAGGGTATTAGAGAGAGTGAGTGCCAGTCTGGTGGTGTTTTAGAGCAGTGAGTGTCTGGTGGAGTATAAGAGAGAGTGAGGGTCTGGTGGGGTATTAGAGAGAGTGTGGTCCAGTCTGGTGGTGTTTTAGAGAGAGTGTGTGTATAGTGGAGTATAAGAGAGTGAAGGCTTGGTGGGGTATTAGAGAGAGTATGGGTCAGTCTGGTGATGTTCAAGAGCGAGTGAGTGTCCGATGGAGTATAAGAGAGAGTGAAGGCTTGGTGGGGTATTAGAGAGAGTATGGGTCAGTCTGGTGATGTTTTAGAGCGAGTGAGTGTCTGATGGAGTATAAGAGAGAGTGAAGGCTTGGTGGGGTATTAGAGAGAGTATGGGTCAGTCTGGTGATGTTTTAGAGCGAGTGAGTGTATGATGGAGTATAAGAGAGAGTGAGGGTCTGGTGGGGTATTAGAGAGAGTGTGGTCCAGTCTTGTGGCGTTTCAGAGAGAGTGATGGTCTGGTGGAGTATAAGAGAGAGTGAGGGTCTTATGTGGTATAAGAGAGAGTGTGGTCCAGTCTGGTGGTGTTTTAGAGAGAGTGATGGTCTGGTGGGGGTATAAAAGAGAGTGAAGGTTTGGTAGGGTATTAGAGAGAGTGTGGGCCAGTCCAGTGTTATGAGCATTACTTGTATATCAAATGAAAGCTTAAAACAAGTGCTTTCACATGGTGCTCACCAAGTTTTCGTTTGTGAATAGGGGAACGAGGTTAGGTGTGGTCACGGGCATAGATATTCGTGTTTGGTAAAACACATTACTGTGGCATCTAGTTATTTTTGTGATTGCCCCGTCCTCCCCTATACTTGTAATACATTATTTCATATATTCGCGAGGTGCTATTTTCGCAGTTGGAGCTCTAATCACGAAATTCGGGAAAACAAAACTCTTGCAAAAATTACCACTTATACAGTAAGTCTTGTGGCCTTCTCACTCACATCCACTCATTTCCAGGGGTGAGGGCAAGATGGCAGATAATCTCTCAACTTACCTCCATGCCTCTTGCTCTGTTAATTCTACAGTATATATCAGTCAAAGCCATCATACCGCCACTTTCCTAAACAAATGAAAAAACAAAATTAGGTTTCATTTTTGTTTTGACAAAAATGAAATGTTGTGGGTCTATTTTCTAGGTTTGAAAGAGCATTAGGTCTACATATCCTTAAAATGAATGCTTTTTCCAGCTGTGACAGCTAGTTGCCATGGCAATTGCCATGGGCATAGTGGTCCACCTGTCATCATAACCAACTGGACTTGGGTCACCATACTATATGCCCTCCGGCAATTCAGTGCTTGGGCTACTTTCAACCAGTATTCCAGTATTTTTTATAATGGGGTTTGCACCAAGCTATGTTCACTACAAGTTTTACTTTGTTCTAGACTCTGGTTATCATTGTTACACAGCCGTGACGTTAGTTACATTTGCTCTAGCACTCACATGCTTACATCGATTTTGACCTAACTTAGTCACAATGATCATTGACCGTGCCCCTACATGTCACATGAAACTTGTGGGGTCAAAGGTCACGAGGGGTCATAGGGGTCAAAACGTGATTTCAACTAAAAATGCATCTTCTCCCACAACTTACGGTGGAGAGCGACCCCACTTGCACACATGCATTGCTATTACCCAGTGTCTATGTGGTGTACACAGATTTGAGGTCAAAGGTCATTAAGGGGTCACTTCCGGTATAAAATGTAATACCATCACAAATTTTTATTAGCAAAGAAAAACATAGCACAGTAACGGTATGTTCACATATGATCTGCAGTCACCCAATGTATATGTGGTATTTTTTTTAATTGGGATCAAAGCTCATTAAGGGGTCACTTCCGGTATAAATACCTTTAAAATGCATCTTCTTCCACAAATTATGTGGGACAGAGACGCCACTTGCACACATGCATTGTTATTACCCAGTGTCTATGGGGTGTACACAGATTTGGGGTCAATGGTCATTAAGGGGTCACTTCCGGTATAAAACGAAAAACCTGCAAAAAATTTTATTAGCTAAGTAAAACATGGGACAGTAACGGTATGTTCACACATGATCTGCAGTCACTCAATGTATATGTGGTATTTTTTTTTTATTTGGGGTCAAATCTCATTAAGGGGTCACTTCGGTATAAAACGAAATACCTTTAAAATGCATCTTCTTCCACAGATTATGTAGGACAGTGACGCCACTTGCACACATGCATTGTTATTACCCAGTGTCTATGGGGTGTACACAGATTTGGGGTCAAAGGTCATTAAGGGGTCACTGCGGTATAAAACGAAAAAAATTTTATTTGCTAAGAAAAACATAGGACAGTAACGGTATGTTCACACATGAATTGTGGTTACCCAATTCATATGTGGTATTTTTTATTTGGGGTCAAATGTCATTAAGGGGTCACTTCCGGTCTGAGACGAAAAACCTTCAAAATGCCCCTTCTGCCACAAGTAACATAGCAAAGTGGTGCCATGTGCACCCATGCATTGACATTAGCCAATGTCTATGGGCATTTTCATATATTTTGGGGTCAAAGGTCATAAGGGGTCACAACACGGCTGTGTTCGTGGGTTAGACCACAGCTAAGTCTAGTTATGTTTCTGTTGGTATTTCAAATTGATTCTTTGCACTAAAACAACAGCTTAAATTATTTTCATATAATCACATGAGGAAAATTTATGAAGTGAAAAGAAGTAAAAATAAAATGGGATAAAATATCAGTGTCTATGGTCAGGCAGACAAAAAATGCCCTGGGCAGTCTATTAACTCCTTGCATGCTCAAGAATTCATCAACCAAGGTAAAATTGTTACTACTGCATAAAGAATAAAGGTTTAGAAAATATTAAGAGAAAGAACCATCTTAAAAAGAAAATATTAAAAGAAAGAATAACTTATCTAAATAAGAAATTGACCTCTGCATATTGAATAACAATGTTGAACTTTACCACATAGGCCTACATAGGTCCAGGGAAGAAGGGAAAGGGTTATTTCTCACGGTTTGGTTGGAGCTGGGAGCCCTCCTGCTGACAGTGGTATGTGAAAATAAGACCAGGGAAAGAAGATTTATTGCCCTCGCTTTTCTCTAATCGAGGGTAAGTTCTTTAAGGATCCGTTCAGCTGATGAGATATAACTAAACACTTGTTTTCAAACTTGTGGGTGAGGACTGTGAATGGAGTCAGTGGAAACCTTAATCTTTTGATATTATAAATGAATGATGATTATGACAATTTTGGTTCAATGTCCTGACTGCCTCATTGCCATGATTTAGTGTAAGTTAACAAGCCAATGTTTCATACGTGTACCGCATGTTCTCAAAATTAATACATGAGTAGTTTTCACATACATAGATTTCAGGAACATGAAGTCCAGTTTTTCCACTCCTGGACACATTGTTTGCATGTAAAGCATACTATCATGTCCATGAACTTATAACACTGAAACATTGAAATATAGCAATTTGACAAGATCACTCTACGATGGAGTTATAATGTAAAGTTTTTGTCAGAGAAGAACTTTACTTGTTTACATTTTGAGAGCGTAAACATGGAAGAGGGATTCTGTTTGGCTGAATCTATCATCTGACAATCATAGCAACAGACCGATAATCTGATTGGCCAATTGCGTCAAATCGTTGGTTGGCGCAGATTGGTGCCCTTGAAGTGAACACAGAGCATATGTATGTCGCTCATTAACTGGGCGCTCGTGTCAATCTGAGCAAGGGAGTGCCATTCTTCTCTGAAACCCAGTGTAATATATACCCCATGGGTACTACTGCCTTTCTTACAGTACCACTGTCACTACGAAATCCAACATGGCGTTACTCTCAACTTGAGACAAGACAGACTGTAGTAGTGGCAATGGGTTAAACAAGAAGCGTCTTACCTCAATAGGTGTGACAAGTACATCAGCAAGTTGTTTGGCTAACTCATTGTGATATTTCAACCCTGTACCATGCGTCTCTCTTGTAACAGGATTTGCTATACCCAGACTTAATAAGTAGGATTTGAATTGAACAGTCTGTTGAAAAAGAAATATACTTGTTACTTACTGATATACAGCTTGTATCTGTTTAATATAGAGGTGCTGATTTACAGAATCTTCACACATACACAAGCTGTAAATCAGGTTCATATATATACTCTCGGGTAATAAATCAGAGAGGTGTAGCAACTTTAATAGAAACATTTGGTCTACCTTTACAAGAGCACACAATAAATTAGATTTCACTTTTTCAAAACTCTGGTACACCAAAATTAAAATCCACACCCCACATGGATCCATACACCCTCCATACACAATCACAAAAACATCTTACGCACAGGTTCAATACACACATGCACATTTGAATGGATTTTCAAGTAAATACAATTTAGGAAACATAAATGGATTTGCAAATAAAGAATTATTAACAAACAAACAAGCAATTAACTTACTTCATCTTCTGTTATTTCCCCTTGCTTATCTTTGATCTTATTAGCAATTGTCTTCGTCAAATTTACCATTTCCTTGGCCTGAAGAAGATTGTGAATTGAAACAAACAAAAAACATGAAAATCAAAGTTACACATAACTTATAGCTGGGACACACAAAACAAACACAAAATGTGTATATCAGAATCTGTGGACACTCCTACTGTAGATATCATCTTTCAGCAGACTTCATCATCATTGTCTACGGATAAAGACGTAATGGCATTTTCCTAAAGTTGAATGTTTGATATTATAGTCACACAATAAAAAGTGTTTTTTTTCTTTTTTCCAATAACATACATAACAGTCCTAGTTTTATTACTTCCAAATATCAAACCTACCTTTTCCATTAGTTTATCTAAATCTTCAAAGGCCTGTGGAAAGAGAGAGTGATAAAATAATTACAAATTGAGAAAGATTACTTTATCTTTGTATTAATTAATTGGTTTATTTTAAGGGCATGTTGAGGTCAGTGCCAGACATCATATGTTATCTATGTTGCTTTCAGAAATATTTTAAACCACTGTATCATAAGTAGCTCACTGCAAAGTTGCAAGCACTCCAAACTTGTGACTTTGTGATGAGATCTCTGAGACAGCCGCTTAACATTATGAACATGTGACCCGTTCCGAAAAAACTAGGAATAAGTCGCATTTTTGACATTTCATGATTTGAATAAAATGTAAATACTACACAATAAGCTTTAAAATGATACCAAAATTACATTGTATATACACAGCATCAATACTTTTCAAGATATAGATAATTTTGTAGATGATACCTTGATATTTTTGCTAAATTGCAATTCTTAGTAATGGGCCAATTAGTTTCCTGCCATACACAGGATTGAATAGGGATTATCACAGTTCAACAGTTAATTATTGATTTAATAAACTTCTTTTAAATAAGTACTTTCAAGGATTTGAAAGTCCCATTAGTTTCACAGTCAAATACCATGAAATTAAGAATTCCAAAATTTTTTTTGACTGGAATGTCATCTTAAAATGCCTATAACTCAAAAATATGTCTGGCGACTTGTCTCCGGGTTTGGTTGTAGCTGGTCACATATATGGTTCTACCAGACCCATCCTGAAACCCTCAATCTCACCTTGCTAATATTCTGATATGGTTCTACAAGACCCACCCTGAAACCCCCAATCTCACCTTGCTAATATTCTGATCAGTTTGTTTCATCTTCGCATCCAGTTTTCTTTCAATGCCGACAATTCCAGCATGTATCTGCTTTGGCTGTAAGTTCAAATATATCAATAATAATTTGTCATTTTAAATTATAAGTATCAAAAAACAAGCATAAAAAAGATCACTTTATGCAGGAAAATTCAATTTCATTTTCCTAAAAACCATATATGTCCATATCAACTTGCTTAGTCAACTGATTATTTAGACAAAGTGATGCAAAAATATTTCTTGATTCATCACACATTCTTAACAGTCATTGTTTCTTTAATAAGACTGGTCCATTTTGTAGCTATGTGTGTTTGAAGTGCATAATATATTTCCCCCAAAATAGCACCCCAAGATGGCTCAAAATAAGCTAAGGTGTCATAAAAGTGTAACACACAATTATTTTTCCAGCTCTTTTCTTTTGGTCTCCAACCAGGTTTAAATTATAGTATGCACATATATCGTTCATAATACACTAAAAGAAAGATAAGTTATAGACCATTTACTTCACAAATTTAATTTTCTAGCCTTTGCGTGACGTTATATTTGACAGACACAATTTTGATGATTTTCTGCAATCAAATAAAAATTTATAAAGTATTACATAAGGTATTTTGTGGTTATTTAGGTGTAGGACCTACAGCAACTGATTGTGAAAAAAATGTTGTCCAAATATTACAATAAGGAGGATAAATTGTTATAAATAAAATATGTGTGAATGTCAAGCCATAACATACGCAAGATGTCTGTCAAATGTAACATACAGAATAATAATTTGGCAAAAACAGTAGTTCAAGATGGGAAATTGAATAAAGATCACATGCAGTTTATAAATCACATGTTTTAAAACACTTTTATAAACTCTAAACTATCATCATAATGTGAACATCAAGTGATTTTAATTTTTTTAACATTATTGCGTATGTTACTTTTGACAGACACATACAAATCTTATGTATGTTACTTGCGTACAAATGTTTGACAGACAACACTTAACAATGGATTGTGTCATCAAAAAGCTTCTCCTCACAAAGTGATAGTGCCACAAAGCTAGGTGGAGCTAAATGCTATGTCATGTAGCATAATTAGCTGTATCACCCTAGTTTAGCAGGAATTACAGCACCGTCTTGCGTATGTTACTATTTGACAGACATTTCAAGAAAAATTTTAAAATTGTTATATGTTCAAAAAGATGGCAGCCACTTACAAATTGATTATAATATGGAGAAATGAAGTTATTTACAATAGATTTACCCTTTAGTTTATGCTTCAAGTCTTTGTTTATAAAAACTGAGGGACTTCAAAATCAATCAAAAGTTTGACAGACAATAGTAACATACGCAAGGCAAACTTTTAAATCCTTTTTTTGATCTGTTAACTTATAATTCATAATGCCTCTTTCTGTTTTTTTGATTGGTTTACTGCACCATTTTGGGAAACAGGTCACATGAATTTCTATAAGGATCCATAAAAAAATTAAAAGCTGTTGAAAAAAGGCGTCTCTTGGCATGTTACAAATAAAAGTGTAAAAATAGGCATTTTTACAGCTATTTTTTTATTATTTTTATTATTTAGAGTGAAAGGATTTTACTTAAATTGTGTATGCTATGTCTTTACTACCTAAACTTGCCACTAAACTAGCCAATATTCCATTTCTATAATTATTATTTTTAAAAAAAGATGTCAAAATATATGGCTATAATATGACACCTTAGCATATTTTGAGCCAGATACATGTACCATATGCAACATTTCAGTAAGGTTGGCATAAACAAGCAAGATACCTAAACTAAGTACCTTTAAATACGAACAATTATGCAGATATATATTACAATGTTTGCACCTCATTTCAGGATATGGAAGATATTTTTCAGTGTTTGATTTCAATTTACCTTTGCTCCTGGAACCCTTGGTGCAGTTCTTGATGGAGAAGGAGTCAATTCCCATCTTTTTCTGGAAAGCTCTTCTGTCAGACATCTGAAAAACTGAAGAATTTTAACACTTGCATAAAAGATTTGTTTTATTTTTCAATTCTACCACACTGGTTTATTATAATACAAGGTAGGTGAATGTCCAATACAACTTATGAGAGTAAATTATGCCGTAATTTATGCCCAATGGTGGGGTTTGAATGTTAAACACCCAAACGTTTTTAACTATGAAGAGTGAAAGGTGAAGAAATACAAGAGAGTAATATCAAAGCAACAGTTATGCCACAATTCTTGCATTGCATTTCATCCACATACCACTGACCAAATGCTCTTTTTGTATGGCATTGATCAGTAATAAAAATATAAAAAATGTTGTTGTTTTTTAGTGTTTATGAACATATAGACCACTTGGCATGTGACATCATTGCCCGGCAGTATGCGTGCGCATTATGGCAATTTCCATTGTTCTTTGCCCTGCAGTGTGCGTACGCATCGTAGTTTGCTAAGGGCATGTGCATTTTAAATCGCCCGCCACATTTCATATAGTACAAGAAAGCCATTGAACAGTGTGGCGGCTCGGTCATTTCGGTCAAGCATATTGACAGACGAGTCCCTCGCCTTTGTTGATAAACAGTGATGTCAAGTGGTCTATACACATCATGTATAAATCATGGATTACCATTATTGTTTTTGCAGCAAGCAGTATACAAATACTTCATGGTTTGAAGGAAAATAGAGGAAACTCTTTTTCCGAGGCACTGGTTACAGGCCTACCACCTTGAACCCAAAGGGTGTGAGGTGGTAGGCCTGTAGCCAGTACAGAGGGAAAAATAGTGACCCTATTTTCCTGAAAATACCATGTAGTATTTGTTTTATTACACCACATACATATTTATGAGCACCAATTCATAACATTTTAACAAGAAAATTGGTGCTAGCCCCCCCCGCTAGGCCAACTTGCATTCTTCATCAAGTTCATGCTTAGGATTCGAGAGCTCCTCTAAGCTCTGCACGTATACGAATCCCTTCTCCTCACAATACGTCTTGAACAGCTTCACAGCTTTATGAATCATAAATTGGGTGTTTAGTGCATCCTTTTGCAAAAATAGTTCGGCAATATCTGCTTCGAACAGCAAGGACTTCTTTCCATGGACGCTGACATTTTTGTTGTTGCTATAATAAATTGGTTAATTCCCATTTAATCATACGGAGAACCATGATACAATATAAAATGCCAAGTCCTACCTTTGCGGATCGAAAAACATGTTTACGAAAGGGAGTATGAACTTTTGTCTCCAAGGATGATGATATTGTGAATAGGGGGGAAACCATCGTCCGGTAAAATATTGTCCCATCAACTTACATCAGTTTCACCTCCTTCCCTGAACGTCATCTGTATATAAGAGTGCACTGTACTCATCACTGGGCCTGGTGTCTTCCCTGGCCTAGGAGCATGCAGATGCACTGCTATCTTGGGACTAAGATGAAGATTGTAAGAAACATAATACAAGAGATTAATTCATGGATTAAGTCAATTAGTGACGAGATAAGATGGTGGGGCACCTGTCTCATGGTCATGGGTGTGAGACAAAAAGAGAATGTGTTTTAATATGTGGCAAGCATGTTGAATGAGACTTAATGGCACTTTGGCCCAGGGTAGTATTTTTGGTTTTCAGTTATGGCATGGGCGGTTGACCAGCAGCCGCAAGTACCTGTGTTTTATCATTGGGGTTGTCTTCCAAGTACTATTTAATTTTTCAACAAACCTTATACCGTAAAAGTTTTTGGACGTATGCTCAGGGTGGTTTGGATGAAAGTGTGCTATGTTAGCACTGAGAAGGCAACCAGACTGTTGGTTATGTTGTGTTTAGGAGGGTCCTCATAATCCTAACCAAACCAAGCATCCTGTGTGCCTCCCTTCAGCAAGGCAGACAACAAATAACACCAACCAAACACCTTCAACTAAACCACCTTGAAGCAGAGTCTTAGCTAGGATTTGACAAATGTCCATTTTCATCAAAACTGCTTTTCCAAATTTTGACCCTAAAAAAACAAACATCAGACCTCTGCTCCTTCTGGGGTTCAGTCAGTTCAAATAATTATTTCTATAGCCTTGATTTATTAGTTTGGTCTTGTTTTTAGTACACAACTTATTCTTTTAGCATTAATTTTCAATTTAGCATGTGTCACAGGCATTAATTTTGACTATCCCAGAAGCAATCTGTCCCTCTTAAATGACAGGTTGAAACAACCAAATTGTCTCATCCCTTGTCTAGTTGCTGAACAGGTGTTGATAAGTATTTGCATAGATGTAGATGTAGACAGGTGGACAGGTAGCTGGCTGATACCCTGCCTTGAGGGAGTTTAGGGAAATAGGGTTATAAGACAAGCTAACATGAACAGTACTGAACTTGGACATGTATCCATTCCATAATAACTTCTTTATCAAAAAACATAGCCTCTCATACATTTTGCTTACCTTTTTCCTCTACCATCAGATACTTCTTCTGCATATACCACTTGAGCTAATGGAAGACCAAACATAGTAGACTGAAAAGAAAAGAAAGGTTTTACATGCCATTTGCTTTTAATAATCATTGATCACTGAAAATGCAACTGTTAAATTTAGGGTTTTTGCTTTAAAACATGCTTGATCCTAAAACACTGATGTGATGTTAAATCATTGTGAAATGTGAATACAATTAAAAGTTCTGGAGCTATAGGCATATTAATAATGACTTGATTTTTTTTTTTTTTTACGTCTTTAGTTCATTAGATATATTAGGAAAATATTTCTCACTATGACTCCATGTTGACATCTGCTAAATAAGCTGTGATTTTAGGGTGAAACCGGTACAATTCTAAAATTTGTGATATTTCTTGTCCGCCATCTTGGTGAATAGGCTTAATCTTTCAGTCATTCAACATACGCACTGGGAGATTTTAGCCTAGTGAACAAGATTAATTTTAAAACTGTAGTAACTGTCAATCAAAAATTATGGGATAAGCATGATATTAAAGTCAGCACCACTACTGAAGTAGAACACACCAAATTTTAGGCTAAAAACTGCCCAAATGCATAGCAACTGTCAATCGTAATGCCTAAGAAGTGACTTGACCCATTTGTACAGTACAAATCACAGCCCTGGTATTACCTGCTGTGCATCTCTCCAAAATAATCTATGAGTTGTCACGATAGCCACACCTTTGTCAAATGCTGTCTGAAAATGAAACACAAAATTACAGTTTACTATAAATATCAGTCATTCCGTCAAACTTTTTCAAATTTGTTTCCTGAGGAGTCTTGTGTGCATCAGCAATAAGTAATGAAGTTCCTTTTTTAATGATCATCACTATTTGACAACCTCGGTGTATAACAAGGACCAGACATATATTGTTAAATTTTTGAGTTTTGACATTTTGGGCTGTGTACATAATGGATGTAACTCTTCAATATTACACTTGAGATGTTTGAACAGTGACACTACATACATGTACTTGAGCCTGGTATGGGTCTAAAACCACTGTTAATTGATTATCAAGCATCACGGTATGGCTAAGAGTTAAAATTTAGTTCATAATCTTAATATTTTATGACATTTTGCGGTATATTTTGTTGTTGTTGTTATTTTGAAACTTTTTTTGTTAGGATAGGGGGTTCTTAATACAGGCCATCCGGCCTTCCGAGAACCTCCTCATTCAATGTATGTGTTTACTTGTTGTGCTGTTATATTTTATATTTAAATGAAATAAAGATGAATGAATGAATGAATGAATGAATGAATAGGGAAATACAAGTACACCCAGCAGTCTTTCTTTCCTGCTGGTCTTTGGAAGGCTTTTGTGTTAAGGTTTCTGTAGTGCCGCCTGACCACTGGTGATTTTGTGCATTTTAAAAGATACAGTTGACTCATCAAAATAACTTTCATCCAAATTTCAACATAACAGAATAAATAATATCTGTTGCAAAAATGTCAATGTTGACAGACCAAAAAAACGATAGCAATGTACTCTAGCATCGAAGTGCCAGCCCACACAAATCAATGGACAACCCAAAAGAAACTTGCGGGGTGAATATACATCAACATATTCAATACAACATGTCATAATATGAGTATAGAAGTCGTATGTTGCTTCAGTTTAGATCATTTTCAAAGAAAAATTCGATGAAACAAGAGGCTGCTTTGAGCACTAGCCATAATGATTTCTAACATGGCAGCAACTAAGGTCATATGATCGCATAGTCTTCAGTCCTGCAGCCAGTTTGGTTCTGTTCCATCCATCTGAGTGTGGAGGAAGCGGCTAGCGGAACCAACCTGGCTGCGGAGAGGCATACTTTTGACTCATCTGTGGGAAAATCGTAATTTTGCTAGTCCCGTTTACAGGCATGGACTTAACTTTTTTGCCACTCGCCAATCGGGCGAGTAGGTCAAAATATTTACCCGTCCGAACAAAGTTGTACTCGTCCGATAATTACGGCCGCCAAATCGCGAACAGTGCTGTTTTTCGTGAGTCCATTTTCTCAGCATGAAAGACGCGACAGCCGCCATGTGTTTCAAAATCCATGACTCACACGGTGTGCATGAAACCAAAAACTTAATCATTAATTGATGATAAAAATAAGAAATTTCCATTCTTTTATATTTTTGAAATAATAAAAGCCCCAAAATTTTGACCAACCTGCTAGGAATAATGCAGTAATATTTGTAAATGCAAGTATGCAACGTCAGGAAATCTTTTTATGCTGCATAGCGACCGACATTCATGAACGATGGTTTGATGGGGAAATCCCGATTGATGAAATAATATTCAAACTGACGAGTGCCGACGTGCGGTAACTGTTTATTTAATTATTTATCACAACCTGAAAATATTCAGTTTTTAATATATTAAGTTAATGTTTTCCTAAATAATTTATGTTTCCTTTTAATATTATTGTTGCGATAAATAGAAGCAACTTTTGTTTGTAATATATTGTGGCACCACGCACAGTGTCATCGCCCCGATATCTCCATGGTAGAAATCGCCATGGTAGGTTGAATCCACAGCCACGAAAGGTCATTTTATTCCGACCTTATGAGACGCATATAATTAGCCAAGTGACCTGACTAAGGCTACTGACAATAGCCGGGGTAATTGATTTCTCGCTGTGTGAGTAAGCTTGTATACGACATTGCGGTCAATGGTCATACTGCCTACACTGGAGTATAGTAGTGAGTGCAGATTATATAGCCTGCGCGCTGTAGTCCATATAGGACCAACGCAATATAAAATTAGCGATTTCGGTCAGATTTTGAGTTCAATGACTCACGGCCGTTTCTCAAAGCGCAAACTAACGACTATCATATCTGTTCAACACATATTTTCAAGTGTATGAGACCAGATCTGGTTTCTTGAGACGAAATCATTTACGGGAGATATTCATCATTTTCTAACCCGGTATCCGAAGATTTTCGTCTGATATCAAAATCGTGCATAGCAATTCACGTGTATCCATCCCGTGTATTAATTTTAGTGTCTCTGCTGCACCAAATAATTATTAGCCAGGCGATGTCGGTGTGCCACGTGCTTGGTGTTTTAGCATGACAACAAAACATAAATTTAAGAAGTGCAGAAGTACCAAAATTTTGTGAAAATTGGCTGAGTTTGAGCGTGTTTTTGCACCTGTTTCTGACCAAAACTGACTTAGAATTGAAAAGAAGAAAAAATATCATAGCAAAATGATAAACTATCACGGTGAAAATGCACTTTTATTTTAGAACAATCGGCATTTGACGAGGTCAAATTGTATTCTGAGCCTGGGTAAGGCCGGCCGTGAAATGTTACTCGCCAGTCGGGCTAGTGAATTTGAAACTTTACTCGACCGGCTGCAATTTTACTCGCAATTGGCGACCGGACAGGTGGAAATTTCCATCCCTGGCCGTTTACTTCATAGGGCCAAATTTCTTTTCAAAATTTCTCATATGCAAGAATTTTTTAAACAAATGGAATCAGATGATGACGTTTACAATGTAGGAAAGGAAAAGGATACCCCAGAAGGATACACGGGACCTGAAATTTGTAAGTGAATTTGTGCTACATGATAAATGACTCCTTATTGTCCAACATTGAGGAGAGTAGTAATAGTTATTCCGTTAACAAACTGTCGGTAAGATAACAGTCAATGTCTGTGCTGACGTAAAAAGTTGGACATGGACAACTACATGTAGGTTGCGTGTCTGAATTTATTATAGAAGTTGAGTCAAAATAAATTAAAGCTACCGTATCCCCCATGTAACATTTCCATAAAGTATTTCTTTGCCATAAAATGTTAGCTTGAGTTGAACAACTGAGGTAAAGCAAAAAAAAAAGAATTTAATAACACTGCCGATGTGGCTAATGCATGGCACTCCATCGGTCATGTTACGGTTACGACCCTCTGATGTGTGTATGATTGTCCCGCACGCCATGTACGTACTGTGTTATGAACATCGCGTGTACATGTTTGACTACCATTTCCATTGTAATAATTAAACAAAGGTAACTGCATGTTATTCTAAATCTCTGATTTCAGTGGTCATGAAAGATAGATAACCTTTGCCCCAATAATCCCAAGCTATTGTCTGAAACTGCTCCTGGGAAGATGTAACATAAGAACTCAGTCCTCAAATGATAGTCTATGACCAAAAGATAAAGGACTGATTATTATTGAAGATTCTTAGTCAGTGGGAGAGGTCTATAACGTAGACACGTAATCTGATTGGACAATCGCATGATTTGGGTGTCCTCTACCACTGGGCTGTAGATGACCCCACGTCATCATGAGTGTTGATAACGCGTAACACGCTCATACGCGTTGTATGCGTAGATGCAGTGCGGAATACGCGCACGCGCTAGGTAGCAGTCGGCGCAACAAGAGATGTAAACAAGTTTCGTTCATTTTAGAAAAAGGGGAGTTTTTATGACGGTAACTTAAATTTTTACTTCAAAAAATTTTAATATTTAACTGACTAAGAATGAGAATAAACGATAGGAATTTTTATTTTGACTATCCTCTACCTATGATAGACGACAGGCAGATCCAATATTTTGTGTAGTGGATGCCGGCGAAAAATTCCTATTGTTTATTCTCTAACTGCACGAGTCCCGCAGTCTACACGTGTAATAAAAACATGATGTAGTACCGGGCGCGCGCGCCTAGACTCGCTTGCCAGTCCTATATACGCCGTACCTATGTATATTGAGGACTGGCTTACGCCATTTTGGATGTCAATGGGAAATACACACTTAACGATTTGGCGCCGGTTAGAAACTTGAAAAAAATCTTTAAAATTTCATCAATGTATATGAAAGTGGTACCAACTGTATTGTGCTTGCTAATTTAAGACTCGGTTGAAACAAAATTAAGGATCGAAAGCATTTTAGTGTCCAAAAAGGCAAAATTATTGTCAAAGTTCTGCGAAATCGGCACCCTTGCGAAGGGTTCAGAATTGAATCGGGAACGAAAATATCCGATCTTTGCGATCAAAAACACAAAATTACAACTTTAAACATACTATTGGCAAAAGACATTATTACCAAACAATACAGAATAGAAAATTTGACATCATTTTCTCAAAATATTGAAAAAATTTGCTCACTAGACATCGAAAAAGTACGCAATCCAATTCCCGTTCAAACGCGTGGGAAACTGAAAGTGCGATAATCGTGACTACGCGCGCCGGGGTCCTGGGCACTGGTATCTACTACTTCTACTTCTACTTCTACGTTGATACTGGAACAGGACCTGTTGAAGGTATACTTGTCCAGGGTGGAAAGGTGACATCACATGTGTTCACATCGAAACAACCGTGCAGACAATATTTACAGTGCAAGTAAAAAATCCAACTGGTGATGAAGCTAGTAGATCATGATGGGCTGTTGCTGTTGACTGCAGCCGCCAAGTCGTGACCTAAAGTTTGGATCCCTGGGTCTGTTTACGATGATCTGCCCACTGTTGATGAGAGTCCAGAGACCGTGTTGGAATGCTGTATGAGTTGGGATCTGTACTAGGTAGACTGGAAGTAGGTTCCAACATCTAACTGTCCTAGGGAAGTACGAAAACTGGTACACATTGGTGCTACTCTGGATGTTGATGTATGATTGGCTGTGCTGACCACGTACTAGCCTGGTGGGTTTTGGATATAGTCTGGGATGTTAATAGCCGACTGGTTACATTGGGTTTTGTGGAACATGGTGAGCCTGGCAACGCATCTTCTTTGTTGTAAGGTTGGCCATTCAAGCTCCTGACGCATTGATGTTACACTTGCTGTCCTGTCATAGTTCCCCATTACAAACCGAACTGCTTTTCTCTGTATCTTTTCCACTTGCTCAATATGCTTCTGCTGGTATCGCTTTCATTCTCATTGTGCATGTCCTTTAAATGCTGTAGGTTTGCTAGCAGCTTTATTTTGCATTGTTGGAAATAAGATGGAAGCTTATAAAATTAATACCAAATTCATGAACATTGGGAATTTATTTTAAGCTTACTATAAAGACTTGACTTGTTTGAATAGGACATGTTACTTACTTTATCTGGACCATCGAATAATCGGATTCCCGGCTGTTGTTTGCTGTGGTTCTCGCCTGGAAGTAATGCACCGTTAGACCACTCAAATCTGTCCATTTTGCAATATGATACACTCGAATTTTATTGGAAAATAATTGGAATTTCACGACGTACATGTATTTTACCATCGGCCCATTTTTTTTAATCAGTCAGTTCGCAATCGTACCCAAAGCTGTCGATAAGGGCGCACACCACCAATAGAGCGTCCCATTGAAATACACGTGAAAACGCGTCTCTTGCCCGATTTTAGCCCGGAAATCCGGTCGATCCTTCATGTAATTATTTCGTGTAAGCTAATCCTAACTGTAACCCTAATCATAATCATAACCCTAATACTAACCCTAATCATAACCCTAATCATTACCCTAAACTAACCCTAACCAGTGGCGTACCGTGGCCGCTCCTACCCCGGGGGGCTGAAGAAAATTTTGCCGCCCCTTTCCCCAACAGCCCGAAAAGGTTGACCCAATTTTTTTTTCGGTCGTTTGAAAAAGTGAAGAGCAAAAAAAAAAAAAAGGATTTTAGGCGTTAGCGCCCTAAAAGCTAAAAATTTTTAGGTATAGTACAATTTTTTCACAAGTTTCAGCCCTTTTTTATTTACTTATTCTTTTTGCCGCCTCTTCGTTTTGGCCGCCCTCTTTTGCCGCCTTCTTCTTCCCGCCCTTCGTTTTGGCACCCCTGCTTTGACCGGGGGCTGGCGCCCAAAGCCCCCCAATATACGCGCAAGATGCTAATCTTAACCCTAACTCTAACCCTAATTTCGTGTAAAATTATATGAAGGAATAACCAAACTTCCACAGAGAGGCCCCAAATTACAAAATATTTCAAAAATTATTCTGTTTTTACCGGAACTCATTAGGGTTACACAAATGACGCATTGATTTGGTGGTGTGCGCCCCGGGGTGTGCGCCAGCCAATTATGATGCACATAGTTTCAAAGCTTTTCAAAGTCGATTCTTTTTTTCATAGATTTAAATCCTCAAGGGAAAAATCAAGGGACAAAGCAAGGGTCAAACCAGAGGACAAACCAAGGGCAAATAAGGGGACAAAGTACAACCAAGGGACAAACCAAGGGACAAACAAGGGGGCAACTTCAAGGGACAAACCAAGAAACAAACAAGGGGACAAATCAATGGACAAACCAAGGGACAAACTAAGAGACAAACCAGAGGACAAACCAAGGGACAAACCAAGGGGACAAACCAAGGGACAAACCAAGGGACAAATCAAGGGACAAACCAAGGGACAAACAAGGGGACAAACCAGGCCCGAAACCAGGGTCAAACCAAGGGACAAATCAAGGGACAAACCAAGGGACAAACCAAAGAGAGACAAACCAAGGGACAACAAGGGGACAAACCAAGGGATAAACAAGGGGACACCCCAAGGGACAAACCTAGGGACAATTAAACCAGGGGACAAACCAAGGGACAAACCAGGGGACAAACCTAGGGACAAACCATGGGACAAACAAGTTTTTTTCCCTGCGGCTTTGAGTAGTGTGGACAAAAGGACAAACCAAGGGACAAACCAAGGGGACAAACCAAGGGACAAACCAAGGGACAAATCAAGGGACAAACCAAGGGACAAACAAGGGGACAAACCAGGGACAAACCAAGGGACAAACAAGGGGACAAACCAGGGACAAACCAAGGGACAAATCAAGGGACAAGCCAAGGGGCAAACCAAGGGACAAACCAAGGGGACAAACCAAGGGACAACAAGGGGACAAACCAAGGATAAACAAGGGGACACCCCAAGGGACAAACCTAGGGACAAACCAGGGGACAAACCAAGGGACAAACCAGGGGATAAGGGACACACCAAGGGACAAACCAGGGATTAAGGGACAAACCAAGCGACAAACCAAGGTACAAACAAGGGGATAAACTAAGGGACTCCAAGGGGATAAGGGATAAACCAAGGGACAAACCAGGGATTAAGGGACAAACCAAGCGACAAACAAAGGGACAAACAAGGGGACAAACTAAGGGACACCAAGGGATAAATCAAGGGACAAACCAATGGACAAATCAAGGGGCAAACCAAAGGACAAATCAAGGGACAAACCAGAGTACATACCAAGGGACAAACCAGGGGACAAGGGGATAAGGGACAAACCAAAGGACAAACCAAAGGACAAACCAAGGGACAAACCAAGGGACAGCAAGGGGACAAACCAAGGGATAAACAAGGGGACACCCCAAGGGACAAACCTAGGGACAAACCAGGGGACAAACAGGTATTTTTTCCCTGCGTCTTGGAGAGGGATCAAGGGACAAACCAAAGAACAAACCAAGGGACAAACCAAAGGACAAATCAAGGGACAAACCAGAGGACATATCAAGGGACAAACCAAGGGACAAGGGACAAACCAAGGGACAAACCAATGGACAAACCAGGGACTAACCAAGGGACAAATCAAAAGACAAACCAAGGGACAAACCAGAGGACAACCCAAAGGACAAACTAGAGGACAAACCATAGGACAAACCAAGGGACAAGCCAGGGGACAAGGGACAGACCAAGGGACAAACCAAGGGACAAACCAAGGGATAAGGGACAAACCAAAGGACAAACCAAAGGGCAAGCCAAGGGACAAACGAAGGGGACAAACCAAGGGTCAACAAGGGGACAAACCAAGGGATAAACAAGGGGACACCCCAAGGGACAAACCAGGGGACAAACAAGTATTTTTTTTCCCTGCGTCTTGGAGAGGTAGTGTGGACAAAAGGACAAATCAAGGGACAAACCAAGGGACAAAGCAAGGGACAAACCAGGGGACAAGCAAGGGGACAAACCAAGGGATAAACAAGGGGGACAAACAAAGGGACAAACTTGGTGACAGACTAGGTGACAAACCAGGGGACAAACAAGTATTTTTTTCTGCGTCTTGGAGAGGTAGTGTGGACAAACTAACATTGTTTTCTTGACTATACGTCTTGAAGAGGTAGTGTGGACAAACATACATACATGTATACGTTTTGAAGAGGGAGTGTGGGCAAGCTAACATTTTTTTCTTGACTACGTCATTGGGGAGAGATATAATGTGGACAAACACTTTTGTTTTTAGCTTTACGTCTAGTCTTGGAGAACTAGTGTGGACAAACCAGGATACAAACGAGCATTCTCTTGATGCGTCTTGGAGAGGTAGTGTGGGCAAACTAATATTGTTTTCTTGACTACGTCTTGAAAAGATAGTGCGAACAAAATAATATTCGTTCCTTGGAGAGGTAGTGTGGGCAAACAAACATTGTTTACTTGTTTTTTATACGTCTGAAGAGTTATTGCGTACAAACAGACATTATTTATCATGTTTATTGGCTAGGTAACGTGAACAACAAACATTGTTTCCTACCTCTTGGAAGTGTGAACAAAGTAACATAATTTGCCTTTGCTATGTCCTGAAGAGGTAATGTGGACAAACAAACATCGCTTCCTTGGCTACGTCTGGGAGAGGTAGAGTGGACAACTAACACTGTTTTATGTCTTTTAAGAGGTTGTGTTGATAAGCTAAAAATCATTCTTGGTTACGTATGGGAGAGGTAGTTTAGACAAACTAACATTTTTCCTTGGCCACGTCTTGGGGAGGTAGTGTGGACAAGCACTGTTACTCGGCGACGTCTGGGAGAGGTTGTGTGAACAAAATAACATTATACTTCCTTTGCTACCTCTTGGAGAGGTATTGTGGACAATTAATGTTGTTTCCTGCCTTTTGAGAGGTTGTGTGGACAAGCTAAAGCAAGGTAATATGGACAAACGAACAATGTTTATTGTTTACGTCTTGGGGAGATAGTGTGGACAAACAAACTTTGTTTTTCTGAGCTATATCTTGGGCAAACAAACATTTGAATATTTAGCTACTTCTTTGAGCTTCTTGGAGAGGCAGTGTGGACAAATAAACATTGTTTCCTTGGTGGCGTTTTGGGAAGATAGCGTAGACAAACAGACATTTTTCATTGGCTACGTCCTGGAGAGGTAGTTTGGACAAACAACCCGTCGGCTGGCTATATCTCGGAGTGACACGTAATGTTACTTGTGCATTATTGTTCTTTATCTTCGGTTCAAAATAAGGACATCGACTTTGGATATATATTTTGGCCATCTCCGTAAACATGTTAGCTTCGTCATATCTTGAGAAATTAACAGATGATTTTAATGAGGCGCCTAGTACTAGTATTCCAAACCAAACAATGCAAGATTATTTTGAGAGAAATATCAATGTTTTCGTGATAGTGTGACTTGTGCAATCGTTCTTTATCTTCAGTTCATCGTAAGGACATCAACCGTGGATATATGTTTTGGCCAGCTCCGCAAGTAGGACCCGGCTCTTAACACAAATGACCATATGGGTATGCTCCCCTGGAAAGACTCCCCTCTTTTGATTTCGCAGGTCCGAAAGACCTCCTAAATTTGACCAAAATAGCTCATTCCTTACATTTTTTCAGGTGATTTTCAGCTCCCAAAGACTCCTGGCATGGTGCAGTCATGTCTACAGTAGAATTCACCACGACCTTTGCAGGACTTAAACCCCATTAAAAGATATTAAACCAAGATAACACTCATTGAAAACAGCTCAACTATGTTACATTAGATCTTCTCTGGTTAAATCCACACACACACATGTGCCTGTTTTGAGCAATGAGCTGGTTTGGAATACTAATACTAGGCGCCTCATTAAAGAGCGTAGGGAGAGCGTGGCGCAATGGTTAGGGTACTTGCCTTTAGTGCATGAGGTCCCGGGTTCAATTCCCGGCGGTGGCGATTTGCTGGGATATTGACTTGGAAAAAAAAAGTCTGAAATTAATTGGCAACTTCCGTAGATTAAAATTCGGACTTCCGCTCTCCCCATGGTTCATTTAGAAGTGGGTAAATGAATCATGAAAGCACTCCGTCCTTCGGAGGGGACGTTAAGCCGTCGGTCCCGTGTGCAGAGAGCCATGATACCTGTACATGTATTTCGCAGCCAGTTTCGAAAAGAGTAGGGTGTTAACCCCTGACTGTTCCCAACCCGTCCCGGTGTTCAAATGGACCCCAATGGAAATAAGCTTCAATAGAGGCTTTCTTGGGTTATCCAGGGTTGTCAGAACCCGAACAAATTAAATCAAATCTGGTACTATAGTTTCAGTTGGGTGAACGATTATAAAGGTAACAATAACTGTGTGGCCTTTGTTCACGAAATGAGACAATACTGTGCATATTGTTAACCACATTCTTGAAAATGAGAAACATAGTGGCTGTGGGCCGTAACACGGTTTGGAAATAATTTCTTCATATTTTTTGATGTTATCTGTCTTTTACATATCCTTCCTAAAGCACCAAAGTGCGAATATTTCCAAACACCTAAATTAGCTAAAAATTTAGGACATGTTACAAAACTATATTTTCTAGAATTTCAGAAGAGTACTTTTAATATTGGCCGGTTATTTTTCACACAGCGACGTTAACTAGGCAATGTACTATTACCTATAACATACACTAAAACACCTAAGTACGAATATTTCCAAACATCTAAATTAGCTAAACATTTAGGACATGTTACAAAACTATATTTTCTAGAATTTTAGAAGAGTACTTTTAATATTGGCCGGTTATTTTTCACACAGCGACGTTAACTAGGCAATTACCCATACTTCTAACATTCACTATTTGTAGAGGTTACGCGTCAATGATAAGAGCACTGTGTATTGTGTATAGGAAAACGGACAGTAACTGCAGTATGGGGAGCATATCCACCAAACTTGTATGATGCCCCCCCAAGTATGCATACGTGCGTCATATCTTGTGAAATCAACAGATGAGTTTTACATGGTGCCTTCCAAACCAAACAATACAATCATATATTTGAGCGAAATCGATGTTTCCGTGATAATGTTACTTGTGCAATCGTGCTTTATCTTTAGTTCATATGAAGGACATCAACCATGGATAGATCTTTTGGCCAGCACCGTAAGTGGGCTATGACTTGTGTTAGCTTCGTCGACGCGTCATATCTTGAGAAATCAACAGATGATTTTTATGTGGCGCCTGGTATGATTGTATTATAATTCATACCCTGGTTTATACAATCATACTTTAGAGCTAAATATCTATGTTCTCGTGAAAACGTTACTTGTGCAATAATTGTTCTTTATCTTCAATTCATAAAAAGGACATCAATCGTGGGTATTGGTAAAGCTCGCGAACATGATTATTCACTTTTGAAATTAATTTAAGAAATTGGTCTTATATAGGTGTAGTTTAAAATTTGCCAACCTTGTACATTTTGTTCGGTACACCACTGATAATATCAGTGGTGTACTGGTGTACCGAACAAAATGTACAAGGTTGGCAAATTGCACAATTGCATTACTGGGTTGAACATGTAACAGTGCAGAAATTTGAATGCGGACAAATGCGGTCATTTAAAAATGGGCCAAAATGAGACTTGTGGCCAAACAGAAGAAGAACGTCACAATTTTGTCCGGGTATTTCAACGGTCGGTACATGACTAGTTATGGTGCCCTTTCAGGGCGTACGTCGGAAGTGCTGGTTAGGAAAATAGCACGTCCTCGGGGCGCGATTTACTCGGCGGATTTACTAGTATTTTACCGCAGTTAACATTTGAATAGGGGGCCCGTTTAAGCAACTGTAGCCAAGGACATGAACATGATGAAGGAAAGAATGTTTGTTTGTCCACACTACCTCTCCAAGACTTTATCAAGAAAAATGTTAGTTTGTCCACAAAACCTTTGCAAAATGTAGCCAACACAAAAGATATATGTTTGTCCACACTACCTATATCCAAGACGTAATCAAGAAAATAAGTTTTTGTTTGTCCACATTAACTTTACAAGAGGTATCCCGGGAACTTGCAATTTGCCCACAGTGCGTAGCCAGCCTTTCAGTGTGTATGGGGAGGCAAATCCAAATTTTCGTCCCTATTTGTCAATTGTTGTCCCATTTGCAGTCATTTTAATAAAACCTTACTCTTTGTCGTCCACGTTGAATTCCTGAAAAATTTCTGGGGGGAATTTGTCCCCCTGGCAACGCCACTGACACTATCTCTCCCAGACGTAGCCGTGAAAAACTGTCAACACTGTCTATCCATGACGTAGCCAAAGAAGCAATGTTAGTTTGACCTTTTCTTTGCCGTCCCCGTTTTATTCCTGGGGGAATTTGTCCCCTTGGCTACGCCACTGACACTATCTCTCCCAGAAGTAGCAGTGAAAAAGTGTTATATTTAGTCCACATTGTTTATCCATGACGTAGCCAAAGAAGTAATGTTAGTTTGTTCACACTTCGTATCCAAGATGTGCCCAAGAAAATGATATTTTGTCCACACTACCTCTCCAAGACGTAGCCAAGGAAACAATGTTAGTTTGTCCACACTATACCTCTCGCAGACGTAGCCAAGAATTATTTGTCCACACTACCTTTCCAAGAGGTAGAAAACAATGTTAGTTTATCCACACTACCACAAGTCCAACCATTACCAAAGAAAAACACAAAAAGATATATGTTTATCCACACTACCTTTCCAAGACGTAACCAAGGAAATTTGTGTTAGTCCACATTACTTCTCCAAAGAGGTATCCTAGAAACCTGTAGTTTGCCCACACTACCCATGAGCGTAGTCAGTTGTTTAGTGTGGGGGAGGCAAACCCAAATTATCGTCCCCATCAATTGTTTGTCCCATTGTCGGGGAAAAGCCAAATTTTCGTCGGCATTTGTCAATTTTTTGTCCCATTTTCAGTCACACTTTACTCTTTGCCGTCCCCATTTTATACCTGAAAATTTATGTGGGGCACACCCCCCCCGCTATACCACTGACACTACCTCTCCCAGACGTAGCCGAGAAATAGTTTTACTTTGTCCCCATTGCCTATCCAAGACGTAGCCAAGAAACAATGTTAGTTTGTCCGCACTACCTCTCCAAGACGTATAGATAAGAATTATTCTTGTTTGTCCCCACTACCTCTCCAAAAAGCATCCATGAAAACAATGTATCTCGACAATATATTGTCATACAGTTTTATTTCGGGTTGTTCCGTAAATGTTAGCTATAGGTCTAGGCCAAAATTCTGAACTTGTTGAAAGTTAAAGTGTTCAGTTTGTTATACATGTTATATAGGCATAGGTGTTACAATGAATTAAACACGTCTTTCACGTCATTAACCCTGGCATCAAGAGGCATCAGGTGCTCCAAAAGGTATTCAAACAACAAAATTCTGGTATGATTTGTTTTTTAAAGGTCAATACAATTTTCACTTATATCTTACCATTTGCGGATATAAAGCAAAATGAATTTAAACCAAAATGAGAATGTGTGCTTTTGTTTCTATGAAAACGTGTTAGGTGTTAACAAGAATTGTTCTTAAAAAGAGACAATGCCATGGATGAAGATCATGTTTCACAATTTTACATTGACAAACTTGTGCTCGTGTGTGCGCCATGGCGCACCTAAGGTGCAGGTGTTATACATTACGTGAAATGTTACAGTGTATAAATACGTTTCAATACACAACAGCAAAATGTCCCGACATCTACCCAATTATCTGATAATAGGATAGGGTCTATTTTTGTCCCTATGATCATGCTAAGATGCATGGATCAAAATTGCCAAAAAATTATGTTGCGGGGACCGTCGACCCGCAGTGTAGCGATGGACCATGGTAGAGAAACTACTACTAAAAAAGCAACTACACCACTGTTTAAATTTGTGAAGCATTTTAATCGCCTTATGTAACCTGTGTGATTCATTACATTTCTTGACGCAACAATCGCGATATTTACATCGCACATTATTCGCCAGCGAAGTGGTTACATAACTCCCTGGTAACTGGATCACGCACCTTTTGGAATTGATAGTACATGCCATAGAATTGTGTTGCGATCATTTCGATCGTGGTGTCAAAAGCGTGATCCTGTTGACAATCAGATTACACGTAACACTTAATCGCTGGCGAATACTCGTGCGGTTCACTTTTTTTCATGTGCATTCACCTGTATAGGAAGGACCTTGTGCACAGAAAATAAAGAAAAGGTTTAGCATAACAAAGGAATAAGCGTGAAAATCATGGAGCGTGATATCAGTTGTCTTATTTACATAGGCCTAAATTTGTAGAGCCAACGCCCTTAATATCAAATATCAATTTAGTTGAGAACGGGATTGTCATGTTTGCTCACTAGGACCAATGACGTACTGTGGCCGCTTCTACCCGGGCCCCGGGGGCACTCCCATTTTGGAGGTGACGCGTATGTAGGGCTGTTAAGACCCCCCTTTTCAGCGTCGCTGTCACCCAAAGACCCCATGTTTTTTACGAACACATGCTCTGTCACCCGAAGACCCCATTATTTTTACATTTGATCTGTCACCCAAAGACCATTACAAGTTCAATTAGAACAGCAACTTTATCACTGATTTTGTTACTTATTTTGGAAAAAAACAAAGACATTTGAAGCCATTTAGAACTAGAAATTCGATATTCGAGGTTTCTGTGGCGCTCAATTCGGCTGTCAGCCGAAGGTTCCATTTAAAAAAGGTTATGTTCTCACCCAATGACCCCATATTTTTTTTTATATTTTGCTCTCACCGAATGCCCCTTACTCCTGGCCCTTACTGCGAAAGTGCCAGCCCTACATCTATTCTATATCCATTACATTTCATTCCAGCGCGTATAATTATCCCCAATCCATTTCCTAGCAAACAAAAAACGTTTTCAACATTTTTCGTAGAAGGTTGGAAACGGTTGTCAGAAAACGTTTAAATTACGGGTTATAAAGGGTATATAAATGGTATAAAACGTTTCCAAAAACAAAATATTTATTTGGCAAATTTGTTTTGTAAAAACATTTTAAAATAAGATTTTGACAATATTCTAACAATGTTGTTGTAGTGTGATTTCATACAAAACGTCATTACTTGTGAATTTGTGATAACCCAGCATTTAATGTTATTAAAACGTTTTTACCAAAACCAAAACCCAAAATGTAACCTGTTTAAAATGTTTTAAAAACTATTTGTGTTTGATGGGGATAGCTCGTCGATCGTTATTAATATGAGCGGAGCTTCACGCAACTGAGACGTATAAAATAATAAGACATATAAAATAATAAGACATAACGGATAGCGATATATACACAGTTTATACGTCAATGTTGCAATGATACGCATGCACGAGACGTGTCAGCCATCATTCGATCGGTGAACACAGTGAATAAAACCGGAGATCCGGGTTTATTATAAAACTTAAATTTTATGCATTACAATCATGCACAAAGTAGAAATTCGAGAAAATTGAGGGCGTCGCCGTGGAGCAAATCACACATTAGGCCTATGGCTTTAATCACAGTGAAATTTAAGAGTTATTGATTAAAACCGGCAATGCCCTGTTTTATTGGCCAGTCCCACATGATAGAGCTCAACAATTAAGCGGCTTAGTGGTTTCATTTAAATCGCTTTTTCGACTTAAAATGATCAGAAAACATCCTTGGAAGTTGTTACTAATATAGCATGTAATAATAATTGGCAAAGAATAACAAAATTAAAATTTGACCGGAATCACACATTGTGGCTTTAAGCAAAGACCCCGGGCAATGACATAAGATAAGACAAGATAATCAAAAACATGCGTCATTTTACGAAACATGTGGTAGTTTCTCAACGAACATGCCAACAAAAATGGATAAAAAGGGAGAATATGAAACGACCAACATCATTCGACTAGTGACGACAGAAGAGTGACATTGGAACCCATCCAGTACAGGTAAGCGATGTTTCCGTGTTCTGCACTGCTTTAACTACTTTTACAATAGCAATGTTTTAGAGTGGGTCTGCTTATTATACATTACCTATGCCTTCAACAAAAATTGCATTTTCACAGGTTTACTGATAACTTGAGTTCCCTGCATTGAGGTTTATACAAAGGCAACCACATAAACTGGTTGTTATGAAGCCAACCATGCAGAGACAGTACTTGAGATGGTATAACCATTTTAATGCAATAGCTCCAATACTGTGACATCAGGTGCCCGAGGCATAAAATGTTGACAGTCTCACATGGTTAATGCAATTCATGCACTGTTTTATTACCATCAATTTGGATGAAAATGACTGTGAATATATTATTGGGACTTGAAACGTATTGATGTATTGGTGGGTATCTTAGTATCGGTTTGTAAATTACAAGGCAATAGGATTTTGCTGCAACCTTCAAATCTTGGATTACTTTAATTAAGATATGTACGCTGCGACATCAATATTGCGACCATTGCAACAAATGAGGTGTCATAATACGCATGCAGAAATATAATAAATTCTGCTTCGATTGCATATATCCCAAATTTGGCATACGATCAACCGTTTAGGAATAATGGGCATTGAATTTTGCTTCGTCAAATCACTTTGAAATAAGTTTTGAAAATACTTTACAAATATGTTTGCCTTAAAAAAATCATCATATTTGTCACCGGATTTTTTTCCAGCTGAATGCTTTATGATATTTCGCATATCTGGACGTTCGTTTGTTTTCCCTGTAAAATAAAGGTTGTTTAGCGATTTGATGTGCATCTTGCTCAAACTTTCAAAAGTTTTGACTAACTTAGATAAATTCAGCAGTTAGCCAATTAACTGCAATTTGCTTTAAAAATTGGGCAATGTACTGTAATTTTGCTGTAACTAAAAGCACACATGTCCAGAAATTCAAATAGACAAACACCTTCAGTGATTTATATAATTGTTTCTATTCCATTTCGGTTGTTTTGTCACTTGTGTCCACACTGATTCATCTGCATCGACAAGCTCCTAATAGGAGCCTCCTATTAAGGGCAGACGAGGTATTGTTGGTCGAAGCAACCTAAAATCGATTTTCATTATCTAGATCAATATATTATTGAAAATTAACACCTTGATGTTTTGCAAAAGTTCATTCTACAAATCGTATACTTTGCAAACTTGCTTAATTTATTGTTGTTGTTTCAGCCCTCTTTACAACGTAACTCAAGAACCGCAGCACCTATAAAAGTATATCTGTGATATTTTAATACTTCTACATGCTCGCTATGAATTGAGCAATACAGTTTTTGCCAAAGCTCACTATCATTCGTAAGATAATGTGAACTACCAAATCACAACAGTTTAAAATAATGAATAACCTTAACATGACGTCGCAACTCATTAGCATATCATTATCTGATGTGGGCCGTCGATTTTGACTAATCTCGCAACTAGCAAGGAATGACGTCGATATATATATATATTTTTATTTTCTTGCCCATGAAGGAAGCGGCGGTCCTCGCCTATTTTGATACCATAAATGGGAAACACTTGCTAATATTCAAGTTTTTTTGTAAAGATTGACAGATGTTGCAAACGGGCCTGTTACAATTTTGTTGAAAATCCACCCGTCTGAAAACAGACTTTTCTAGTTTTTACAAGAATTACTAAACGTATGTACTTGGTTTTTGGCACACAGTTAGATAGATACTAGACTAACATTTTTAAATCCAGTGTTTAGAACGCGAGAAATTGGCCGAAAGCATTTGACCTCGATCATCCCTCACTCTGTGTAACGCACAGCGTCAGCATCCCTATATCTTCGTGTCAAAAAGTACCGTGATAGTAGGGCAAATCCACTAGTTCTTCAACAGCTACGCATTGCGATTTTGTTCGAGATAGGCCGAGCGACTCAGGCAAAGCACACCACCTGAACGATATGAGATACCACAGCGTTTCCATTCACTAGCTGAAATGACACGTTTTTACGATCTGCGCATGCTCAGTATCATCTTTGACGTTGCCAACACAAGAAAATTCGATTTGTTGTCAGTTTTTTGTTTTCAATACACTCACTGGAAGTTCAATCCACTAAGATACATAGTTAACGTGTTCTTTCAACACATACATTTAACTGCAATTCCACCGAAAGGTTTTTAATTTGACCGAAAACAGTGTGGTGTATTCAACTGTTTGAGAATATAATCATATCAAAAGAATCTACACCACCGACACGCATCAGTCTATTTTCATTATAACTATAGGAATAAAATCAATTCAACTCAATATGAAACATAGGAATGTGATCTTATTGTCCCTGAGTTTAAATATCGTTGAACGACTCAACCTCCGCTCGACCTTCAACAATACAAAATCAATAAGTGTATATTCATAGCTGCATCGCTACTCTATTAGCGATTGTTTTTAACCAACATGACCAATCGTTCACCGAGCGCGGAGGACATGAAGTATAAGCTCATATTGTAATAGAAGCTACTCTCAGCGGCTGACAGTTTATTAAGAATTGTGCTTTGATGGCCGTACAAAATAATTCTTTGCCTGGCGCGGACGATGTGTAACGGTCATTATTTGAGCTTCAGTCATTTGAAATGAATGGTTACGTAACATGCCAAAACTGCCCTAGCAACATGTTGACTGTAATTTGATGTTTTTTAAATGTATTTAAATTATATTATTTAATGCGGCGTCGAACTCTAGCTGAGAACTTAGCCTAAGTCCTACGAACTCCATGAATGATTCTGAGGGAGCAGAACCAAAGGAGGAGACTGGGGGTCATTATGCCATGCAAATTACTACTCACACTCATAGAAATTGTTCGTTGGTATTACTCAGTAAGTTGATGTAAGTCGTTGCGTCAACTTTCCGAGTAATGCCAACGCGTACAATTTTGAGTAACGCTGAATCGATATCATTATGTTGGTCGCACTCATTTGCACTTACTTTATTGAGTTGTTACAACTCAGAAAATGAAACTAGCCTAGGTTAGCATAATTTTCTAGAGGTGTGCTATAGTATACAAAATTTTGCACTGATTACAAAAGTAAATCTTTGAATACTGCTAATTGTGCAGAAAATGATCTAATTACGTGAATTAAGTAACAAAGTACCAAATTGGAATAACTGGAAACAATAAGTACCAGTAACTTAATATGAACGAGTTACATTAACTTACATGTTGAGTTACAATAACTCAACTAATTGGTTCTTTGAACCTTGTTTATTTTTCTAAGTTCCCTGAACTTGAATTCAGAAGTTGGCATTACTTAAAAAAGTTGACGCAACGACTTACATCAACTTTGTAAGTAATGCCAACAAAGTTGATTAGTTGACGGAACTTTTTGAGCTTTTTCAGCATTTTTAAGTTCGGATAACTAAAATGAATTTTGTTTTGGCAACTTTTACACTATTTTTGAGTTGTCCAAACTTACTCCTTTTGAATTGCGCCAACAAGGCGAACGAGTCATTTCCCGGGAGTCATTTCTATGAGTGCAGTGTCAGCGGATTGACTATAATAGATGATCAGAAAAATCAAAGCGCATTTCACCCCTTTTAGCTCATTTTGATATGATCAAGACTATTTTGTATTAATTTCTTTCCTTCTAGACGATCAATCCATCGACAATGAAATTATTTGTAGTACTTTTGTTGGCCGCTGTGGCCTATGGTGCCCGTTATGAGAAGGCTACCACCAAAATTCCAGGAAGCTTCTTGATCAAAGTAAAGGTAGGTAAAGAATATTTTAGCCTCATTAGCGGCAGAACCGCGTGGACCAGGGGGACCCACACTTTTACGACCGGGTGCCTGTTCCCTTCCACTTTAATCAAACCCGTAATGTGCTTTTTGTCACATATCTTGGTGGACATAAATAATTCTCTATTCTCATAATTCAAGATCCTGAATGAAAGTGTAAATATGATGTCCCCCTGTATGGATAAACAAATCCCCCTTTTCGGTTCTGCTTTGAACACCCAAACATGCTTTTAAAACTCAATAATTTATACAATAATAGGAAAAACTTGTCCACAAATGGCGTTAATTCGGCCTTCATTTCACCAATTTTCGGCTTTGTCAAACTAAACTTGCCAGTACACAATAATAGTACCAAAAATGTCCAGTGGCGTAGATTTCTTTTTGACTTTGGGGGATGGGGTTGGAAAATTTTGTTTATAGTCCACCGATAATACAGGGTCAAATGATGCAACCAGGGAATCCTTTTCGTCTTTTCCTCGCAATATTTATTCCCCCGACCAGGAAAGCGGGCTACGCCCCTGATTACGTCCATATTAATGTATTTTTCCTTATTAAAATACAAAGATCTTAGAAACATCGGAGGCCACAGTGACACAGTTTGATACAGGGAAGAAATGCCCCGTAGTTGAAGAATAGAGTAATTTTTAATTGTTGGACTCTGTCCATCATGTCCGGAATTTAAAACCTGACATGGTGACACCACACTCATCGTTCGTTCTTTTTTAATTTGTTTAATGTTTCCATGGTTACTGCAGGACGGTGTTTCCCTTAACGGATTCGTCAGCCAGTTTGAGAACCAATTTGCGGAAGGCAAAGTCAACTCCAAATGGGACAACATCAATACCATCTCTGTTCACCTCCCAGAGGCCCTTGTTGAACGTGTAAGTTGAAATTGATAAAATTGATGAAAATAGTTTTGTCCTTAATTCAATATTGGCTCTTAGGCCTATACAAAACATAACAAATTGTAAAGTCAAAACTTCCAAATATTCCATAGAAACAATCAATCACTATTAAAGTTGTACTGTCATACACTGTTATTTATTTTGGCATCGGAGTAAATCATTTTTAAAATTGAAAAAAAAAATATATATATGTAAACAGGAGGCCCTTCAAAATAAACTGTAGAATAACGAGGCTATATTTTAATGATCAGATAGTCAGCTTGTATACAAGCTATTTCTCAAGTAAGCTTGATCCTAATGATTTGCCTTTTAGCTACTTGCTCTTGATGCTATTGAATACGTTGAGGAGGATGGTGTATTCTACACGCAAGCAGTAGGATCATGGGGAATTGACCGTGTTGATCAAAGGAACCTACCACTTGATAACACATACAACGCACCACGTAAGTATAGATCACATTGTAGTCATACCCCTCTACAGGCTCTCACCACGATCTCTGTTCATTGATCTGTCTGTCTCCCTCCCCCCTCATTCTCCTGCTCCCCTCTCATTCTCTCCTTCCCCGGTCCCCTCTCATTCCCTCCTATCTCATTCTCCCCATTTCCCATTTCTTTTTAATCACCCCCTCTTCAGTACAAATGACCATAGGCCTATGGGATTTATTTATTTATTTGAACTTTCTTTACCCAGGGCAACTTCAATGTCAAACACTGACGAGGGCCTGAATAAGGTGGTATGGGTAAGTCGCCTTAACCCTAACCCAACCAGGTCTCACTAAAGCTCACTATTAAAACTACTGTGCGACTTGATGACGCAATCAGCCTAAGTCATATATACCCAGGGAATCGCTGCTCGGGCCAGCGTTACCTCGGTGGCCACAGGTCGCTGATCTTCTGTTTGGCATGCGAGGGGTCCCAGGTTCGAATCCCGGGGTACCAAGTGAATTCTCTCTTCACCTTCACCTTCACCCTCTTCACCTTTTTCGTTTCTTCTTTCCCTTCCAAAAAAAATCCATATCTTCAATATGAAAGGTCAAAATTTATAAAATTTACTTCGAGGACTGTTATATATCAAACATGTGAAAAATATAAAATTTTAATAATTCGTCATAAAATTTGTATTACATCGTGAATTTCAAAAAATGTAAATTATTTGATATCAGAAAGACATTCTTCGTATTCAGAATGCAATTCGATATGTCTGATGGGCTCTCATGTCCCACAAAAAATACTGTCGAAACGCTCAAAACGCTCATTCCAGATCCCTTAAGCTAGTGATAAAATTGGAAAAAATGACGCAAACCGTCTTGAGTTACATGGCATATCAGTTGGTCGGTTCGTACCGAAGTTGATCATATTTGTTAATATTCATGCGGCAATTCCCCAAAACGTGAACCAAACCAAAATACTATTGCCATGTTCCGTTTAAAACAGCTCAACGCGTAAGTTCATTTAAATTTTTTCTCGCATGATCTGATCATCCACAGGCTCTGGATCTGGCCAAACTGTATACATTATTGATACTGGTATCCGCCACTCACACAACGACTATGGTGGCAGAGCTTCATACCATTGGGATTACCAGTCATCTGTAAGTATCTTGTCAAACCGGGGATCGGCCCTATTCGCTACTTGCACGGTTCCGCCATTATGCACTATGTGCGGGAGAGCCTCGAACTGGCAGCATACATGAAAGGAAGAATTATGTAACCTTACACAGAACGTTATGACTAGTTCAATTCCCATTCATGTATGCTGCCAGTTCGAGGCTCTCCCGCACATAGTGCATAATGGCGGAACTGTGCAAGTAGCGAATACGTTATAATTCGCCGTCGTTGTAGCTATGACCTGACCTTTGATCTGACCCCTGCAAAATATTCACCTGGTCATGAGGTACACCACATTTCGCCATAATATATTCTAGAAACGCTTGCTGTTAGAATAAGAAAAATTTTAATTGTAATTATTGCACAGGTCACGGCGACCCTGTGACCTTTCCGGAAAAAGCCGAGTGGCAGGTTTTTCAAATAAATATTTTCTGTGTAAAAACTGTACCATCAGATAGGTAATGGAATATATGAATATTAACTGTACATCTATCACAACAATTTTTGATAACAACTTGCGTCACAATTGATCTAGTATAGAAGGTAGATAATTTATTTAAATCTTATATACGCCTTTTTTTTTTGGAATTAAGTGAAAATTAATTCTGTAAAAACTGTATTTTTTAATAATTTTCACATTAGACCCGACAAAAGATTACCGTTTTGTTGTTATGATAATCTAATCTTTTGATTTTGTAAATAAAATTAGGGGTCTAATGTGGATTTAGGATGCAAACTGGAACAATCCAATGCCTTGTCAAAATCATTTGCTTCAAAATGGAGTTCGGATGCACTTTGTAATACAACTTCCGCCACTGCGGGAAACCACATGCACAGCAGAGCACATGGCCGATATCAAAATCGATTTTATGTATTGTGTATGTAGGCCTATTCATAGGACCCTCGTATTAATTGTCTCTATGCGCTTGAGAATTCAACAATATAAATAATGGTAGCTTTATTATAATACACATTAATGTTTTAAGCAGATAAAATTCCAAAATATGATGCAGTAATGAAGTTGCGATTTATTAATATTATATGTATAAATTTTCACGATGACACTATCAAGTTCTTCGTGGTCGAGCGGTCTAAGGCGCTGGACGTATGGTATACGTGATACTAGCCAAAGCGGTGAGCCGTGAGTTCGAACCCCGCCTCTTCCAAACTTTAAAAGAATAAAAATAAAAATTTTACTTTTTAAAAATTTCATATTGGGGAAATGTGACTGGGAGAATTTATGTATGGCGTGGAGTGGTGTGGTCATGAGGTTTGTTATCACCTTGTATGCAATGAGCAATTGACCCAGTGATCCTTTCAAAAGTTTAAACGGGGAAAAAACTAACCACTAAATTTGGATATCCAGAGCAACAAAGAAACACTAACCAGTAACCGCGAAATATCATTTTATAAATCCAAGACGCTTAAACTATAAATTAGATTTAAAAAGTAGAATATATATTCTATGATGTCAAGGTCACTGGGAGTTTTTGCCCTGCGGGCCCTTTTATATTGGAGCGCACTTGGAGTGTTTAGTCAGGGAACTTAATATATTATCGGAAATTGCCTCTCACGCATGATCGCACACAGTGAATACCCCCGTCATACTCCATGGCAAGTGGCAACAGGCAAGACCTGAGACCATAATACCTTAGGTATTATCAAGGGGGTGACACTAGATTCACGGTTGTTCTATTATCAACGCAAACCTATGACATATCCCGCTGGCTTGCTACTTAGAAAATGAGGCCAGTTATCGATCGGTTATGAATAATTAATTTCGATCCCTTGATCATGTTAATTAGGGTTGGCAAATAACGACGCTGTTAGTTTTGCGAACTCTGCCTGTTGAATGCGAGTAGCAAGCTTGAAAGAGCGCCAGCTAGCAGAGCAGGGAGCAATCCGGTGATGGCGTACTAGTATTTCCCATCAGGCACCCTGTCAGGCACCAGTGATTTGTTTTTTACAGAAAGTCTACTAATTTGATAATCAGTCCAAGAGAACGCCAAATATGGATCAGGAGTATTACATAATAATACCCTGCTATGACAATAGCTGCACTAGGTTGATCGTATAATCTCCTTATGTGGTTAGCATGGCTGGGCCAGGAAATCCACAAGGTCAGCCAATGTATGTACATGTATTCGGTACATGTGCCATATCTTTACAATAAATTTCTGGTTTGTTTTATTTCAAAACGCAACATTCGATATTCTAAAGCTTGGTCCAAATCCAAGAGAAGAACCAACTCTAGTAATTTATGTGGTTTCAAATTATATCAGACGTTGCCTTTTGATAGAAATGGTGTTTGTTGATGTGCACAGTTTCCCATTAGATCATAACATGCTGTTGTACATCCAAGGTCAAAGGTCTTTTAATCCATATTTGGCGTTGTTCTGGGACTGATAATGAAATAACCTTTCGCAATGATAGTAATGTCGAAATTAGGAATTGGTGTCAATAATACGACGGTAGTGTATCACTTGAATTTGATACGATATCCAGCCAGCGATTTAGCGATAAAAAACCTTTGACCACTGACCTGACCTACCGTCACGTGAAGCGCCATATTCGTTTGTTTTCATTTCCTCGTGTGATAATAAATATCATTCAAATTATAGTTGTCGGCCGTAAACGTAGTTTATTACTGCCTAAGAAGTTTATTTTTAAAAACAAGTAAATAATCTCACAACAGATATTTAGCTGGCTTAGTAGTCTTGCACTGTGCTTTTTAACCGGGAGGTACCGAGATCGATTCCCACCTCTGCCTACAATTTTTTTCAAGCCTGGGAAATAATAAGTTTATTTGGCTTCACAACGCTAAATTATTCATGACTTGCCCAACCTGGTGGTGTAAAGTACTCCCCATAACATATGAATATTAAGCAATAACACAGTGGCTAATTTAAATAAGAATGCGGCACATGCAAATGAGGGATTGCCCTCTCCAGGAATTGCTTCATGGTATTCAGTATCGAAGTTACGTAATGTTACTATGTCAACGGGATCACGCGCTAGAGTAATGAACCACGATCGAAATGATCACCACATAAAGTATATGGCACTCGAAGGCATACCAAAGTAGCGTGATCCGGTAACCAAGAGAATTACGTAACCACTTCGATGCTGAATTATGGTCTCAGGGCAAGACGTATTAAGGGCGTACTACACCCATATATTGGTTTGATTGGTCTAAAAAATATTTTTCATTTATAGCTAGGCGATATATGCACGGATCATGTGAAATAAAAAATTATGAAAAAAAACCCGTAAAAGTGTCCTTTTTCACCTATTTGTCTTAAAGTTGATTGGTTGATAAGGACGCTTATTTTTTTAGCTTAGCGATAGTACCAGGCGTCATAGGAAGCGCAACACGTGACGTACGAGGCTGGCGAAGATACAGGGCTGACGGCCCCATTCAAAATACACGGTTAGCAATTACAAGTGGAAAATTAACATACTTGCAGTGGGGTACTTTGTCGAACCCCGACGGTTTTAGAGTAAGATAATTTTGCTTTGACACCACATAACAAATTTAGAATTGTTTGTGAAGATTTCATAATTATGTGTTAATCCAATGGCAATACCGATTGTCGATCTAGAGCAGTCAGGGGGTGGGGGCCGAATTTTTAGAAAAAAATAAAATAAAATGAAAAAAAAAATATGGCCGCGGAGCGCGCTTGCGCGACGAAGGGGGTTGTCTGAGGGGGATGTTCCCCCTCAGAAGTAAGAAACTTGTGCAAAATGAAGATCTAATTGAGTGGTGGACAATTTTGGCACTATAGGCTAGTGTAAAATTTTAGTTGAAACTAGCCACAAATTTGTAAAATTAATTCCCTATAAATTATGTTAACATAGGAAATTTGCAAACTACGCTGTCTGAGGACGGATGTTCCCTCCTGAGAAGTTTGAAAAATTTGCAAAATGAAGGTCCAATTCAAGCCATTTGGTGCATAATTTTTACACCATTCAAAACAATTGCTTTAAAAAAAAAGGGCCCGAACTCAATTTGCAAAATTTGAGATTCGTAAACATGGTTAAAGCCGTGCATAAATCGCCGGGATGAAGTCGGTAGGAATAATGACTTTGGTGGCTAAATGTGACGGACCCTGTATCGGCGGGGCCGCACTAGTAATTTGCACAGCCCAATGCCTGAAATAATCGCAGGCCATTATTATAGGACCCATTTCCAATCGACCCGACTACTGCGGGTTTTTATTAAGCATAGCCCTACTCAATTACGTGAAATTTAACCTTCCTTTTTCTCTTCCTTTTCTCCCCTTTCTTCTCCTTTCCCCTTTATCTTCTCTTCTCTTCTCGCCTTTCCTCTCTTGGGGGGGGGGGTGGTAGCGGGCCAGTCGGCGCTCCCCCCTGAATCCGCGCCTGAAATGAGTAGGATGTGTTTGTTCAGGGGATGCGGGGTACGTGTGGCTGTAGGCCTACCACATTAATGAACTAAACTTACTCTTCGTGGGATTACGAATCGTAAACACAAACAACACAGGTGATAATAAAACCAGTAGCAAACATCACTTTAATCAACTAGATGCAACAAGTTTACAACTTTCATTTTAAAGCCTTAATGTACGATCCGATCGGCGTTTTAAATTTTTAGATTTTTCTTTTTTTCTTCCAAAATGATAAAATAGTTAAAGGCCCATTCAGTGATTTGCTCATCCAGACGATCGTAAAATCATCAAAATTCAGATTTCGGTACCTTTGTCATTGTCATAGATGTGCTAAACATAGCCTATGCGAGTGGTTCAGCCGAAAGACATTTTACACGAATCTGTAATTTAGATACTGATAGTATCTAAATTAGCTACTGTGCATTTGAATGGGGCTTCAACCAGTGGCGTAGCTTAGCTGGGCGATTTTTTTCCAGGGGGGGGGGCAAATCCACCAAACAAAAATTTAGCCGCCCCTTCCTCAACAGCCCGAAAAGGTTGACCCAATTTTTTTCCGGTGGTTTGAGAAAGTGAAGAGAGAGAGAGAGAGAGAGAGAAAAAAGATTATAGGTGCTAGCGCCCTAAAAGCAACACATTTGTGCCCAGACGTATTGAGGGCGACGGTCATGTTATCCAGACAGAGAATGCCTTGATGCGCCAGGCATGTCAAATTGCTGAGTGAATGTGTATAAATCCCCTTACTGTATAGGTAATAAGCTAGTATATTTCGTGTTCCAGTTTGTTATAACAAAAAAATAAGTATTTTATTAAATATATTATTTAAGCAACTAAAAACATCATTTAAATAAATTCAATAGAGTTGCTGATCGATTACCAGTAATAACGTGCAAATAGGAAGGAGAATTTCAGTTTCCGAAACGCTATTCATCGAGAGGTACCTTTTGTTCGAGACGAAGGACTTCCGCCATTAAATCGGTAACTGACCTGACAGCGTATTAACCATGTTAACGCTATAATAGGCAGGCTATTGTCAATAAGTGATGAAACGAAAGTCACGTGAAAGCGCCTACACACGCGTGAGGTACCCTTTGTTCTAATCCTACCAAGGGTGTGATTGAGTTGTCGCATTCACACAAAACAGAGGTTCGCCTACAATACAAACCTATTGGAGCGCCCAAATTGGTTTGGGCGCTCATTTGATTATACTCGGTGAACACGCTTTGCTCTACCATTTCGCTACGGACAGTTCAGTAGTGAGCAAAGTGTGCGCTCTGTGTGGCGGATATAGGAATCTACACAAGTAAGTTATCTATATTGTTTGCCAATAGGCCTACATATAAGGATTTGAAGTTATTATGATATCGCTCTTAAGGACATTAGCCGCGGTCCACATCGTGTTTTATTATGTACGACGTATATAGGCACCGCATATGTAGGACTGGCAAGCGAGTCTACCCTGGACCTCAATAATGTGACATATTTGCTAATAACTTGAGAAACATATAGCCATACTACAGGGTTCAAAAGAAATAACTCCCCCTCTAAAATTACAAAACATTTCTTTGCATAACTTGACGTACATTTGGTTGATTTGAAAAATTTAAAAACATGTGAATAGAGGAATCTTTTTGCTACTCTTACAATTTTCTTCTTTTTGAAAATCATTTTTGTTGGTAAAAAATTATCATATTTTCCAAAAATGATGCTTTCAGAAAAAGTTGCACTTTTCAATATCCTATAGGCCTACATGTAATGTACAGAAACGTTGTCGATATCAACGTGATCAATGTTTTGATTGATTTAATTGTTGGTCAATGCTCTTCAATTTTATGTAACCGATTACTCAGTCACCCATGCATTCATCTTTCAGTATAAAACAATGATTCATTGACCTGAATTTTGACATGAATGGGGTTTCAGTCGGTGTTTCAAAAATGGTAAAATCACTATAGGAGTAGAAATAAGGTTTGTAGTGTGATGCTTATTTCGTTCGTTGGCTAGAAGAGATGAAAACTTTACTTGCAAATGATAGACTGAAACAGTAGCAAATATCAATAGCAACGGCTCTCTTGAATAAACGCGTTCATGACAAAGAAGAAAATGGCCAACAGAGATTGGAGGTTGGAAATCAGCATCCAGCCAATTAACTGCATGCAGCCAATCTCTTGTGGTCACGTCATGAATGTTACACCTTTATCCAATAAAGCCATCATTTAAAATTAAAAGGCAAGATGCTTCAACCGACCAAATACAGGTAAATGTTCACACTTTTGGTCAAATGTATGCGCGGAGAGCTCATTTCTCCTTCCTAGTGATTTTATCATTTTGAAACAACTGCTGATTAAAAACTTCAAAGAAAATCAGATTTTACGTCAACATTAAGTTCAATAAATCTTTGTTTTGCACTGAATGATGGTTGCATGGGTGCCTGGAGGATCGGAGACATAAAGCTGAAGGAAAAACCAATAATTAAATCAACATTAACATTAATATCGAGAACGTTTTGTACATAATGTGGTAAAGTGCAACTTTTTCTGAAAGCATCATTTTTAGAAAATGTGATTATTTTTGACCAAAATTATTGTTTTGGCAAATGAAACAACTTTGGGAGGGTTGCAAAACAATTTCTCCATTCACAGCTTTTTGAATTTTTCAAATCAACAAAATGTATGTCAAGTTATGCAAAGAAATGTTTTGTAATTTTAGAGGGGGAGTTATTTCTTTCGAACCCTGTATTTCTGAATCAATCAATAAAGCAAAGCAAATCACACTTGTAGGCTTATAATTACACCACATTTCGCCATAATACATTCTAGAAACGCTTGCTGTTAGAATAAGAAAAATTTTAATGCTAATTTATTGCACATTCTAGGGAAGCGTGGTTACCTTTTTAAAATAACCGAGTGAGAGGGTTTTCAAGAAAATATTTTTCCTGTCAAAACTGAAGCATCCTCTGTATAAAAGAAAATATGAATATTAACTGCACATCATATATAACGATTCGTGATACCCAATTGTGGCACATTTGATGTCGTTTATGAGGCAGAGAATTTTATTTCAATTTTATATACGCCAAAATATTTTTTTAATTGAGCAAGAATAAGGATAGAAAAACGTTGAAAATTATATGTATAAATAACATTAGACCCGGCAAAAGATTACTGTTTCGTTTTTATGGTAATCTAATCTTTTATTTCCTGAAAAAATTTTTTGGGTCTAATGTCGAATATTCACATACTTGATCAAAACATCGAACGTGTATACAAGAAAATGGTAGGTTTTCCTCTATAGTATTTTACTGACCATGGAAATGTACTGAGACACAAGCACGTGTCAAAATCGATATAATGTATTGTCCATATAGACGCCCAGTTATCATGCTTATCGTTGGATTTTTTTGTATAAACCACGCAGTTAACAACAATTGAGCGCTAATAATACACATAAATGTTTTTATTTGAAATAAAATTCCAAAATATGGTACGTTTTCTTCCTTTGCTTGTCACGTGGTAGGCCTATGTTGAAGTTGCGATTATATCTTCAAATAAGTTTCAAATGAATTCCAACAAGACAAGTGGCCGAGTGGTCTAAGGCGCTGGGTTCATAGTGTGTACAAAGCAGTACGCCGCCGTGAGTTCGAACCCCGCCTCCGCCTTAATGAAGTAAAAGTAAAAGTAAAAGTAAAAGTAAAAGTAAAAGTAAAAGTAAAAGTAAAAGTAAAATGTGGCCTATAATACTATATTAAATATAAATGCGGACCAACCGATGCAGTCGATACGCCCAATGTATGAAAAAAAGCACTTAACAATAATGTCGCCCAATTGAACAGCTGTAGGTGTCGATCGCACGACTTCATGAATATTGATTGGCAACATTTTCCAATGTCAGCGCTCAAATCGGAAACAATAGAACAATATACCCTTCAGTGCGTTGTATAGGTCTATCTGTGTAACTACTTTGCAGTATATGTTGTTATCATGGTTATAGGCCTATTCAATTATGTCAGATGGCTAATATCACAAATATCCATTTTAAAAGCCAGGGGCAGGTGAGGGAGTGAAGGAGGGTCGAGGGGGTGAAAAGAGGAGAAGCGGATGGGTAATCGAGATTAGAGGGGAGGGGAGGAAGACAAAAAGAAAGGAAGAGGGGGAGAAGGAGAGCGAGGGAGTGAAAGGCCACTTAAGTATAGGCATAAGAAAGAATAAGTGCAGGGAAAGGAAAAGAAAGGATAAAGAAATTCATAATATTTATTATTATAGAAACTAAGCATATAACAGCACTAGGCAGCCATTCAATGATGCCAAAACCTTTATGCGGTACGTAATTAAAACACCCAGTCAGATGTATTTCACACCTGCCAAACACAAGTCACCAATTAAGATAACTGGACGTTGAATCGTGGAAGGACTCCTGGAAGCGGCAGCTTTAATTAGCATGAGGCCGCGTTGATATGTAAATAGCGTATTGCTATTTAAATTTGTGCCCAGACGTATTGAGGGCGACAGTCATGTTATCCAGACGGAGAATGGCTGCATATGCCGAGCATGTCAAATTGCTGAGTGAAGGCTGATAATCACCTTTCTGTATAGGTAATAAGCTAGTATATTTCGTGTACCAGTTGGTTATAACAAAAAATTAGTATCATATTAACGCGGCTGTGTACTCTAGCCATTGTTTCTTTCTCAAAATTTAGTTTTTATGATATGTTTGTACCTTGTTATGTTTTTTATAAATACAAGGAATGAAAATTCAGATTTGTAAACTCCAACTGCAATATTTTAAGGATTTTATTTCACTATTCCACTCGTGTTTGAAATTGAAAAGGAAAGAAAATCTTTGTTGTACCAGCAAGGTACACGCGCGCAACAACTCATCGCGTTGCGTATCGCGCAATTTGTTAACGCACAAATACGCGACGCATACGCGACGCTTATCTGCATGCGCGGCGCATCTTATGGAACACCACGGAAGCACTGATTTCACAAAAACCTAGTGGTCAAATGGCTCCGTTTTAGCTGATAAAATGTGGTTTTTTTCAAGTTCTTTCCCCCGATTTAAATGTCAAGTTATGAATGGATTTCGCTCAAACTTCTCAAGGGGCTGTGGATTTACCCGATGTTCACGTAATATAAGTTACAAAAACGAAAACTGTCGCATTCTCCTGTGAGATTCGATGAAAGTGCAAAATGGGACCACTTTAAACTTCAACGGCCATTATTTCAATGTTCATTTTCTCCGTAAAATGACGATTTAGGTACACGATAACTCAATAAATACAGCATCTATAGGTAAGCAAATATGATCATCGTAAAAAGCATGATCGACTCAAGAAACGGTTTTCTCATTTTTTATATTTTGGTCTATTTCCGATTTTGGGCATCATTTTGTGCAAATAGGCGTTTTTGAATTTTAAAAAGTTCATTTTGATGGCTTATATGGTCAATATCTCAAAAAATAAGGCCAATATCAAAAAAATAAAAAACCGTTTTTGTAATGGAGCCTCAAGATTGAGCTAAAACAAAATAAAATATTTTGGAAAGAGTGTTTTTTGTTATGATGTACCTAATAAATATTGCCAAAAACTCAATTTTTGTGATTTTCTTCAAAATTGTTGTTTTTACCCCAAATCTGTATTTATATTAAGATTTATTGATGTCTTGCCTTCATAAAATGTATACTTTTATATGTTTTGCGCGAATAATTACAAAGTTATTGCACTTTTACTACATGCATGTCTGAGAGTACACAGCCACCTTAAATATATTAAGTGTATAAACTTTGAAATTTACATGAATTTGAAGAGCAGAGCTTCGAAATCTAGCTAAGTCAGGTGGTGTGAAATTCTGCTGCGTGACCCCTCTGCGTGGTAGAATTATATTCATAAAACATTGAATTTAACAGATATCATGGGCAGCCAACCACGATTTATCAGCATTTAAAATATATGTTAATTAACAAAGATAAATAATAAAGAGTACAAATGGCAATTAACTAGTAAACAAGCCTGAAATCTTAAAATGTTGCCACGTGATTTCCCGAACACATGATATGTCAACATGTGACCACTATTCAGATTTACCGTAAATATTTGGAGTATTGTTGCACGGCTTGCATAGTCGTATAGTCAACTGTGCATTTCTTTACCTCCGTATAAAATCAATAATTCATGCTGGGAGCCAAGTAACATTCTGTCTGCTTAGTGCAGATTGGCATTTTATTTTACTTGAGAGCATAATAGAAATACATAAGACGAATAAGGCGCCATGATGGAAGGTCAGGTCGGGTATCAAAGGTTATTATAACTTCAAATACTACTTGTATTTCACACCTTGCCTCTGTCACATATTTCCTTCATATTATTGACAGCAAGTCCTAATTTTGACTTTGCTATTGCAAAATGTCATTTCATATCAAATTAGTAGACTTTCTTTGAAAAAACATATCACTGGTGCCTGATGGGAATACCCGTCCGCCATTTCATGAAACTGGATCGATTTCGCCTGGTTTGTGCCCAGATGTATTGGGGGCGCGCTATACTCTCATTGAACAGGCAAAGTTCGCAAAACAACAACGTTGTTATTTGCCAATATCAATTAACATGATCTAAGGGGGCGAACATGAATTATTTCATAGCAGTACGACGGCAACTTCGTGACCTCTTGTTCGACAGAAAATTTATACGGGTTGGTGAACACGAGTTACGTAACAAAATGTTGAAATTTTATCCGGCAAACACGTTTTATCAAAATAGCTCCAGAAATGGAAGACACGGGTCGTATATTGCTCCATTTATGTACCCTGACCACAGATAAGATATCAAACATTTGAATACATGAATACAAAAGCCACCTAAGTCCATGCGAAGTTATTTTGAGAGAAAAACCCGTGTATCATTTTAATTCCTTCAGTTAGATTTACCTGGTCAATATGGTAAGTTTTACGTGCAAATGAGTGGATTAACCTGTATTAGGTATGACGATTAGCATTTCAGGGACTTCGTGGGGTTCATTTTAAATTTTGGACTTAGGTGGTTTTTGAATCATATACAAAGACAACAATGTTAGAATGAGATTACCACTAGTAAGATAATACAAAATAAAGCACACAGGTATGTATAATGTTGATAAGCATTCTGCCATGTAATATAAACCACACACTTTCCTTTATTAAACCCATTTTTTGTTCAAAAGTCATTCTCTAGCAATGAATGTGTTACAAGTGGACTTTTATACATACTGGATTTCAATCAATGTGTTACAAGACTCAAATCATGGAATTGGGTGATTCTTTCATACATGCTATTTTCACATGCCCAATAGACACAGAGAATGAATTTGAGTTGTTCTTTCATGCATATGACAGGCCTATGTATAGCAACAATTTCCCATGCTTAACTCAATTTGGCCAAAGTATGGACTTAGGTGGTTTTTGTATTCATATATTCATTTGTGTAAAGCAACAAATAACTTGTAAAAGTTGAATTAAATGGAAAATAAAGAAGCTTGAACATGTCCAAAGTAGCTCGGAAAATGAGAAAAATTGCATGTCACGAATACAAAAATGTTCATATCATCAAGCAAGAAAAAGCGCCGGAATAAAAAATGGGTGTCATGTTATAGAATAACTAAAGTTAGTTTGCCTGAAAATTTTATGAGTTTTGGTTGGGGTATATTCTTAGTCGTATATTGAACATGTTGAAATGTTTATCTTTGTGCGTGACTACTGTCACGCGATATATTGTACGGCCGATGTTTTTCCTGCAAAGAAACTTTCATTGCCAATTGTCCATTGTTGGTTATTTACCTTGAAAATAATACTCCTAACGTTCAAACAATTTTAAAGTCAGCATAAAGGTTTGTGTTACATTATTTGGACGGTGTTAATTCCTTCCAGAAATTCCTCCCATACACTGCTTATCACGTGCAGATATAGGTAGTGTATGTGCTTCGTCCGTGATTCGGAAGTCACGTAAAGCCGTTGGTCCCGTGTACAGGAAGAGTCAAACCCTGTGCACGTTAAGTGTCAGAGCTATTCGAAAAGAGAAGGGGGACCATCCCCGGTTCTGATATCTGCAATCAATCCTAGGTTCCAGGATCGTGCATAGGTAAACTGTGCACGTAAAGCCCGTGCGTTGATACTCAACCATTTGAGGTAAGCACGTATATGGAAGGAAGGAAGGAAGGAAGAAATGGAATACACGAGTGAGCCATGAGTGGGAATAACATTGCTATTATTACCGTATCTATCAAATCACTAGTATGGCTAGCCTTAGTGGTAAATACCGGGGGTTAATATTTGGACGTTCGATCCCCGGGTTCGATCTTGGTTCGAACCCCGCTAGCACCTCTTTTTGATTTTTGATTTTATTTTAACTCATTTTTTAAAATCCTAGTTTTCATATTTTTATTATTATACGATTTCGGGCAAATTTGAAGTTTTGTTATTCCAAAAATTATAACAATATTTATAATATTAATAAATAACTGTCAGGAAGGTTTTCACATTACATTTGAAGCAGAAGTAGCGAGATAAAATGAAAGAAAACACCTAATATCTTGACCGCTTTACTGTGGTGTTCTATGGGGGATTAAATAAGACATCAAAGTTAGTTGCTCTATCTAGAAAACGAACTTGGCTGATTCCAATTAGGTGTAATCATGGTAATCCGAGGTGTAAGTTGGACATTGTGTAAAAATGACAAATATGCCAAAATATTAGGTTTGAAATTCGTGCATCTCGTGATTTAATATACAGGGTGTAACAATAAAATTTGTACAATTTTGAAAATAGAATGACACAAGTATGCCGGCTATTTTTTGGTTTGATATTTATATGTCTATCAAGATAATTTCTTTAGCCATCAGATAAGCTTTGTTGCAATAAAATCGTAGGTATACAAGTGAAGATATAGTCAATTATGTAACCTAGTCTTAAAACCGCTTGTGCCACTTTTGTCCAAGTGTTACAAAAGTGACTGAGTAGAGTTGAACCATGGACCAGTTGGACGGTGCTCTTATGAAAGGTCGATTTAAACAATAGGGTATTCGAAGTGGTAGAAATGATTACATAATAGAATATCTCCTTGAGTTTTTGAAAGTCACAACTAAGCACTGACATAACAACATCATTTACTAGAAATCGTGGCTGCAGCACAACACCTTCAACCCCAATTCACGTTAGAAGAGCGTATTCTTATGGTTGTGACATTCAGTAGCACATGGAGTCAAGCAGAAACCATAAGATTGTTTATAGCTCATTTTCCAAACTCACTACTTCCATCAAGGCATACAATTACATTATAACTATGATAAGTATTTAAAATTTGTTGACAGAATGGCAATAGTGGTCGCCCCAGAACAGCTAGAAGCCCAGCTGAACTTAAGTATGGGTGCAAAAACTGTTCTCAGTACTTTTACCAATGATATCTCAGGGATATGAGAAAATTACTTTATTTATAAGATAATTTGAAAGAAATTTCATGACTCCATTTATAGATTTTAAAGAAATATCATATTATTATTAAGTTCATGGTAATTATATGAATATACACCACTTATTTATTATTCTTTTGTGTCAGTTCTTTGATGTTCAATGCACGATAAGCACAATCTACGCGGTTCCACGCTAACATGGCAAAAGTGGCCCAACACGTTTTCTGGACAATTTATTTAATCGGACATAACTTGAATCCAAGCTAGTAAAGAAACCAACTAAACGTCTTCTTTTAGCCAAGATATTACTGATTCTATTGCATATAACATTTGTGCCGTAACTCTTTTAGTTTTTTCCTGAGAAGTCAAAATGTAATTGTACAAATTTTATTGTTACACCCTGTACTATGCATAAAAGCTCATAAAATATGTTGTCGATAGGGGAGGGGTCTAGTCCAATTAAAAAATAGTGAAAATCTGTTTTGACGTTCCTTTATTTGATAAGCCTATATATAATCTTGAACTTTTAAAAATATATATAAAGGGGCATTTCGTGATCCACAGCCTCATCCCCCACTTTTCTCAAAAAAAAAGTTGAGATTTTTATATCACTGGAAACCTCTGGCTACATAATGTTTATATACAAAATATTTCTTGCAGATTAATTCGTTTAGCAAAGATATCGTGAATTTTGAATTTCGTTCTGGTGCACCAGAACGAAATTACAACGTATTGTCTATGGAGCAGTGTAATACACATAATCATGCATAACTCGCAAACGCAATATCGGAATCAACTGAAATTTTGGGAATATGCTTTTTTCGTGGATATCTACTGAAAAATGACATAAATAGAAAATGCTAGGATCACGAAATACTCCTTTAAGTTTGACATGCTTTATTTGAAATTATTTCATATTGAAAGCAACTGAACTTAAATGCAATTTTGCAAAAAAGATATCAAATCGAATGTAGGATTAGGCCTAAACATGAAATTGATCAATATAACATGTTGTCTCGGTCCCAGCCGGTTTGTGTTCCTCCGTCATTAAACAAACCGTTGCATGCATTGAAGCCCGACACTGATCATGCTGATTGACAGCAATTCTCAACCAGAAGATTTTTTTCTGACGATGATTAGCCAATCAGAAAAGACGTACTATGAGGTTGTCGCCCGACGGTTTGTTTAGTGACGAAGGAGCACAAACCGGCTGGGACCGAGACTATATAACATGTATAATAGACAGCGCCGGCTGGGATACATTTCGTGAAGCATCGTGACACTTGCAACGTGCGCTAACGACACGAGGACTCAAAGACCGCAACTTTTCAACCTACGACTAGGTTATTCCACCGCTCATTTTCGCTGAAAATTTAATACAAGCTCAGGTTAATTAATGTTTATCATAACAGAAAAGCATTAGACCGGCGTTTCCCCAAAGCTGTAGATATAACCATTTTAGTGATCGTGACATGCATTTTCCTCTCATTTTTTAGGCTACTTCGCGCACCAAAAGCATTCATTTTTTCCACAATAATTCAACTTTCACACGTTATTCTTTGCCGTATGCTCATGTTTCATATCTTATCTATGGGCTCAATATAGAAATAAAGGGAGAAACGACTCGTGTATTCCATTTTTTTAATGTTTTCTGAAAAACCGTATTTGCAACCTGATTTTCAACATTGCGTTACGTAACAGCAGAGGTCACGCCGGTAAAAATTACCGGAAGTGAGCTAAGTTGCTGTCGTACTGATAGGATTTGCGTTGCTAATAGAACTAGTGGCAAATGATGGTCATAGACCAAAAACCTAGGTGGGGCGTGTTGGTGTTGTGGAGGTATCTGACCCCTGCAAAATGTTCCAAAAATGTTCCCCTGGTCATGACGTTTGTTGTCACCGGGTTTGAGTCCCTTTCTCCTTACGGATGTCCAGAAAAAGTAATTTTAAAATTTGACCCCAGATGACCTTTGACCTGACCCCTGCAAAATGTTAAAAAATGTTTCCGTGGTCATCAAGTTTGTTGTCACCGAGTTTGAGTCCCGTACCCCTTACAGATGTCCAGAAAAGACGTTTTAAGATTTGACCTCTATATGACCTTTGACCTGACCCCTGCAAAATGTTCCCCTGGTCATGAGATTTGTTGTCACTGAATTTGAGCCCCATACCCCTTACAGGTATCCAGAAAGTGAATTCTAAGATTTAACCCCAGATAACCTTTGACCGACCCCTGCAAAGTCTTCCAAAATGTTCCCCTGGTCATTAAGTTTGTTGTCACCAAGTTTGAGCCCCGTACTCCTTACAGATGTACAGGAAATGCATTTCTAAAATTTGACCTCTGCATGACCTTTGACATGACCCCTGCAAAACGTTCCCCTGGTCATGAGATTTGTCGTCACCGAGTTTGAGCCCCATACCCCTTACAGATATCCAGATAATACAATTGTAAGATTTTACCCCTTAATGACCTTTGACCCCAATTCTGTATGCAAGTTATAGGCGTGTGGTATAGCTGATGCATATATGCAAATGACATCATTGTACTATATGATATGTGACAGAAGAAGCATTTTGAAGGTATTTGGTTAAATACTGGAAATGCCCTCTTAATGACCTTTTGACCTCAATTCTGTTTAGACCCTATGGCCACTGGATATAGCCGATACATATGTGCAAGCACAGACCATAGAACTTTCTAGGGTCTGTGGTGCAAGTGACATGATTGTAGGGTGTAACATGTAGGAGGAGAAGCAATTTGACGTTATTGTCAGAAAGAAGAAGAAGACAGAAGAAAGATCGGATAGCAAAACAGTACCTAGCTCGGGGGGTTGTAGCCTAAACCCACCAGCTAGGTAAGAAAGATCGGATAGCAAAACAGTACCTAGCTGGGGGGGGGGTGGAAATTCCCCATCTAGGTAATCAACATGATCAATGCTCATCATATGCACATTATAATATCCACAACAACAGTGAACTTCTGAATGGTGAAATCGGAGTAAGTGGCTGACATCACTTGCTTGGAGGTCAGTGAAATTAGAGTTATGAGTGGGTTGCAGCAAGGGGTGGTTTTATTACCCAATTGGGAATCAACTTCCAGCTGCATGTCTGATTCTACTTTTGATCTGTTCTGACCTTGCTCACTATATAGTATACTTCCATGATTATATGTGCAAGTGACATAGCATTTTGAATTTGTTACCGAGTATGAGTTTTTTTGTACCCAAATTTGTCAAAGGTTATTCAATGAATATACAAATATATTGGGGTTCAAGAACTGTGCCCTGATAGATGAGTTTCTGTTGCCAGCCAGTTTGCCAGCGGAAGAAAACGACTAAAAAACCAATACCTAGGTGGGTGTAAACCCACCTAGGTAACAACCGTGAATTTAGTGTCACCCCCTTGGTTGAATATTGATTCGCAACATTATATATTATATGTCAGCGCTCATATCGGACACAATAGAACAATAAACCCTGTAGTAAATAAATAAATGTCAGCTGGAAGCAGTTCAAATCGTGACAAGCCAAAATATAAAAGCGATAAATATGTTCTTTCTTTCTTTTTTTTTCTTTCTTTTTTATTTTTTTTTTATTTATTTATTTATTTATTTATTTATTTATTTATTTATTTATTTATTTATTTATTTATTTATTTATTTATTTATTTATTTATTTATTTATTTATTTATTTATTTATTTATTTATTTATTTATTTATTTATTTATTTATTTATTTATTTATTTATTTATTTATTTATTTATTTATTTATTTATTTATTTATTTATTTATTTATTTATTTAGAACTGAGGTGAGGATTGTAATGGGCATGGAACCCATTGTGCCGGAACCGCCGCGGGTTCGATCTATGGTATTTGTGAGAGCTGTAATCTTAAATCTATCCGTGTACTCTCTTGCCAAGGATCTGGATCAACCACAAACATTGTAAACGGTACGCATTTTTCAGTCTCAAATCTTTGATATTCATCCATCAACATACACACCCACCCAGGTAATCATTACATTACCTACCCACACACTCCATCCTCACACGATGTAAGTCTTTGTGTCATTTTGGTTCCAATGAGCCATGAAGATTAAACATGAGTTTCTCAGTACTAATATTTATTTTTACTGAATAAAGCTATATACATGATATAGGTGAATATTTAGCTTCATTCCATTGTGATTAGTACAAAAATGGCTAGACTTCTATATAGACTATTAGCCCCCACGAAAAAGTAATAGAGCGTGTTTCTACCCCGGGTTTCTACAGGCACTCCGCTAAGTTACCGCTAAATGGATAACGCTATCTTACCGCTATCTTACCGTTTAACCTGCTGTTTCCACAGAGAGGTTTTTGCCGTTGGCGTGTTCATACCGTTTAATCTGAATGAATTGTTTTAAAAGTGTATTTTGTCTTACCTTTTACTGTAGTATGGCCAGAATCTTGCATCGTAGGCCTAGAATTAATGCTAGAATGGATTGTTTAATGGTTGATTATTGCTAAATAATCACTTTTTGTTGTTATATTTTGCAAATCAACAGAAAAGTTTTACATTTTTTACAGTTTTTCACTATTTTGTGGCATTTACAAATTTCCGTGAGCAAACCCCGAATTCCGTGAGTTTTTCTGTTTTTACGTATCACGGAGAAATTGTGGCTTTAATAGTTTGAACTTGTTATTTTGCCCAGGCTGTCAGTGGCGTACCGTGGCCGCCCCAACCCCGGGGGGCTGAAGAAAATTAAATTTTCCCGCCCCTTCCTCAACAGCCCGAAAAAGTTGACCCAATTTTTTCCTCGGTCGTTTGAAAAAGTGAACAGCAAAAAAAGCAGCACATTTTCATGTATAGTACCATTTTTTCAAATTTTTTGATGCTTTTTCAAATTTTTCCGCCCTTTTTTATTTACTAATTCTTTTTGCCGCCCCTTTCGTTTTTGCAGCCCCTGTTTTTGCCGCCCCTTCTTCTTCCGCCGCTCCTTCATTTTGGCCGCCCCTGCTTTTTACCCCGGGGCTGGCGCCCCAATGCCCCCCCAAATAAAATACGCGCATGGCTGTTATTAACGTTTTTGTCATGTCATCTGTCCAATTAACATGTTGATTAACAGCCATTTTGTGCAATAATCGGCAAGTTACCGCTTCGGTCTGTTTCCACAGAAAATCTACCCGCTTCGTCAACGGCAAAACCCTTGGCGAGGTTTCCGTTGGCGATGAAAAGGCGTTGCAAAAAGGCGTTGGAGGCTGTTTCCACAGGAGTGATTAACGGTTCCATACCGTTTCCAAAACGGTATTTGGCTCTGTAGAAACACGCTAGTCACCATAATAGAGCGTGTTTCTACAGAGCCAAATACCGTTTCGGAAACGGTATGGAACCGTTAATCACTCCTGTGGAAACAGCCTCCAACGCCTTTTTGCAACGCCTTTTCATCGCCAACGGAAACCTCGTTGGAGTAGGTTTTTGCCGTTGACGAAGCGGGTAGATTTTCTGTGGAAACTGACCTAAGCGGTAACTTGCCGATTATTGAGCAAAATGGCTGTTAATCAATATGTTAATTGGACAGACGCCATGACAAAAACGTTAATAACAGCCTGGGCAACATAACAAGTCCAAACTATTATGTAAAGCCACAATTTCTTCGTGATACGGAAAAACAGAAAAACTCACGGAATTCGGGGTTTGCTCGTGGCACGGAAATTTGTAAATGCTACAAAATAGTGAAAAACTGTGTAAAATGTAAAACTTTGCTGTTGATTTGCAAAATATAACAAAAAAAGTGATCATTTAGCAATAATCAACCATTAAACAATCCATTCTAGCATTGTCATTCAGATTAAACGGTACCGGTATGAACACGCCAACGGCAAAAACCTGTCTGTGGAAACAGCAGGTTAAACGGTAAGATAACGGTAAGATAGCGTTATCCATTTAGCGGTAACTTAGTGGTGCGCCTGTAGAAACACGCTCATAGGTACCGGTACGAAGTACCTTCCCTTGCTTTTTTATCAAGTTGGGTTGTGTGCTGGTTGGGATATGTGTTTGTTTGTTGTCTTGTTTAATTGTAATACTTTGGGTTTGAACTGTTCTTTCTTTCTTATTAATTGTAATCAGTTTCCTCTTGTGGCAAACAATCGAACCCCATTGTGTTTATTTGTTCTTGTGCAGGATGCGTAGCCCCATTACTTGTATTATGCTGGGGATACGATCAGTAATGATCTCCTGTACTTGTGTACTTGCGTAATATTTGTGTGGGTGTATTGTATACCTCTCGACTGCTCACATCACTGCACATTAGACCCAGTTTTAACCACATTATCAGTGGAGGCTGGTAGCCTGATTGGTAGAGCGTATGTTCTAGAGATCGGAAGGTTGTGGGTTCGAATCCCATGCCGGCACATTCCCTTGCGTTTTTTTTTTCAAGTTGGGTTGCGTGCGGTCGGGATTTGTGTTTATTTGTTGTCTAGTTTAATTGTAACACTTTGGGTTGGTAAACTGTTCTTTCTTTCTCACGAACTGGTCCTTAAAGAGGAAGCCCCGCTTGGCCAGTTCTTCTGTGAAGAACTGACTTACACCTGTTACTTTGATGATAGACATAACAGAATTTACATGAATACATTTTAACCTTGACTAATTCCCTAAGGATCTTAGACCAAAAGTGGGGCTTCATCTTTAAGCAAACAAAAAATGTGTTTTTTTGCAACCATAATATTCAACATCAAAACAGACTTATCTAAGTAGACCATAGACCAGTATATAGGCTCTAGACCGTTAAAATTTAGTTCTCATCATGTGACCATATGCTGTACAGTACCCTGAACAGTGATGTTCGGCATCATCATGCGATATGAACACACGAATGAACCTCTCTACTTACTTGGTCCTTGCGGTTAGATTGGACCGATAACAAATAAGACACACACCATAGTTGTAACGAGTTGACAGTCATGGTGGTCGAGTCGGGTCATTTCTATCAATAGTTCGAGTCGAGTAGGAGTCAAATGACTCGAAGCTACTCGAGTCACTGTACAAACTCTATGAATCTTCAATTGGAAAATGTCAAGATCTGAGTCGAGTCATTTAAATTTTGGGTCTGAAATGAGTCACCACCCCGGGGTCACAACTCGTTACACACCCACACATATCCCTCCCTCACCCCCCACACACCCCAATCCCCAGGCTGATTACGCCCCTGATTTGACCTTTTTATGATTATTTTCAGGTGTCAACTCTATGCCCAACAATGGTGGTGTAGGCTCAATGTCTCTTGGTGGTGGTGCGTCCAGTTCTCTTGATAATGTCGTTAACAATGCCGTAAACCGAGGTATTGTAATGTCTGTAGCTGCCGGCAATTCCAACGCTAATGCTTGCAACTATTCCCCAGCCAGGGAGCCATCGGTAAGTCATTGATTTGGGTTCCCACTTTCATAGTCTGAAACATCGGGTATACAATAAACATGTTCAATGATTAAGTATCATACTAGCTCATACTAAAGTATTTGAGTCAAGTCGTCAAAATTTCAACAGTGTGCCAACAATGGTGCAAAAGTAAACGTAGATATTTTCCAAAATAATTAAAAAAGAAAATTTTGAAAAAACTTTGCCCGTTTATATATACCAAATATTTTGACGACAAAAAATGAATACAGGATCGCACACCGTCATCGTCCCTATATCTTCGTGTTAAAAATTGCCGTGATAGTACGATGAATCCTCACGTTTTTCAACAACTACGCATGGTGATTTTGTTCGAGATAGGCCGTGCGACTCAGGCTAAGCATACAATTTGAGATTTTGAGAGCCTGCCACACTGTTTCTATTCTATGTTTTACGATTTTCGCATGATCAATATATGGCTGGCCGTAACCGCCACAACGTGGAGCTGCTACGCGTAGCTTACTTTTCGCTTCGCGGAGCTAAATTGACCAATCATGTTAGATCTTTTCATTACGCGGAGCCAGTGGATGCATCCTCGTTCCAGAGAGAGAAAACTCTTGCCAAAATTAATGTTTACTATGGGGATTTTAAATGAATCGATTGTAAATAAACCACGACCAGTTGTACAGGATCAATACCATTGTTTGATTAGTGTATAGTCAATGTTACCTTGCATGCATGTGTCATGTGTGTGGCGTGTTTGTTTGTTTGTTTGTCTACTGTGTCAGGCCAGGATCACTGACACCCACGGTACTGATACTCTCATACTATCACGGTGATCATATTGTTGAATGTTGTTGACTTTAAAATAATCATGATGCAGTCATGTCTACAGTAGAACTCACCACGACCTTTGAAGGACTTTGAAGGACCCTATTAAAAGCTATTAAACCAAGATAACACTCAATGAAAACAGCTCAACTATGTTACATCAGATCTTCTCTGGTTAAATACACACTGCACTTGTGTCTGTTTTACCTGTGCAATGAGCAATGAGCTGGTATTATAGTTTCAGTTGGGTGAACGATTATAAAGCGAACGCAAGGTAACAATACTGTGGGCTTTTGTTTACGAAATGAGACAATAGTCTGCTTATTGTTAACCATCGTTCTTGAAAATGAGAAGCTTAATGACTTAACACGGTTTAGAAATAATTTCTTCATATTTTTTGGTACAAAAGTACCAATATTTCCAAACACCTAAATTAGCTAAAAATTTAGGACATGTTACAAAACTATATTTTCTAGAATTTCAGAGAATACTTTAAATATTGGCCGGTTATTTTTTACACAGTGACGTCAACTAGGCAATGGACTATACTTCTAACATACACTATTTGTAGAGGTCACTGAGTATTGTGTATAGGAAAACGGACAGTAACTACAGTATGTATGGCCTACTACTAGTATATAAAGTAAATCCGAACTGGTTTGCAGTTTGCTGAAGGTCGAATTCCGCAGGCCACACCGCGCAAGTTATACAAATTAGCTCCCGGCGATACACTGCAGATCGCAGAACTGTGTGCATGGTTTACCACCACTCTGCCTAGCTATATAAATTTAGTTATGTACAATACTGTATGAGTCCCGGTATGAGTTTCTTATGAGTGCATGTCCATCTTAATAATAAGTCGGTTCGTACTTTTCATAAACTAATTGTTGAATCATAACTTTCGTGACCGAGGATATCTTGCAACTACGTGACGCTCGTCTGGCAAATTCTTAATGAATAAATTCGCTTCACGTAATGAGTAAGTCGTACTTGATTGGTCAGTTTTACCTCCGAGTAATGAAAAACTCTAACATGATTATGATTGATCAATTTGGCTCCACGGAGCAAAAAGTCAGCTACGCGTAGCAGCTCCACGTTGTGGCGGTTGCGGCCTACCATATCAGTATCCCATATGATATTTCTATTGCAAGAAAATTTTATTTGTTGTCAGATAGATCACAGGTTTTATCTTAATTACACTAACTGGAAATTAGATGCACTAATTAGTGAGGACCGGTATTTTGCTGTGGATATGTTTAACTGCAATTTTGCGGTAAACTTTTGAAATCCTGGGTAAAAATTGTGATCATTTCAACTCTTTGAGAAAATAATTAGATAAAGGAATGCACGTAGAATCAAGGTGCAATACAATGTACATTATTGACACACTATCACTCTCTTTATCTACGTCAATAATAGAATATCGATTTCAATCGAATTGAATACATTGCTCAGTTTTGAGTTTGTAGTTGACTACTAAGCGACCTAAGCGATCGATTGCTAGCCAATCAGATAGAACTCCTTTTCTTGCGTTCGGTGAAATACCACTCGCCCGTCGCTCACCAACGGAGTATTAAATTTATATTTATCGTATAGGACGTCGACACTGTGGATCGTTGATTTACCAGATTGCTGATCTATGTCTGCGGCGCGTACACGTTTCGATATTTGTACTATAGGTGTATAGCCTCGCCGGGGTCATATAGACATAGACCTACATCTTTGTAACAAAATTTCAATTCTGTATCGTCGCTTTTTGGAGCAGCGCACCCCAGGCGCGCTCCCTATTTAATTTCACCAAAACAACCTACAGACGAATGGTGGTTCTCCGTGACTTTTTTTGATACACCATTGAACAAACACGCGATAAATGAGCTTAATATAAAACCAAAAATGCAGTGTAGTCTCATCCTCGCTCTGTATTTGCCACTATCAGAAACAGCACGACATAAACCGACTGATAAGGAGACTGTATAATCTCTGTGACAACATTTTTGCGATACCCTTAAAGGGAATCTGTACCATAAACCAATCAATGGCTATATAGTTGCAGTAATAATAAAAACGACAAACAGTAAAAGTCCCAAGCTTATATACGTCCAAATAAAGGAGAAAATCTTAATTCCTTACGACGATCAGCGGTGAGTTTGCGATCCATGGTGGCTGCCATATTGATACCCGATGTATTTTTTATTACGCTGTAACGGTACCCCGATTTTGAAACCAGCGAAATCCGTGCCACAAGCCTCGTCCCTCGTGAACTTTGGTGACACGAAGCGAATACTACAGTGCAACAGGGCATAAATGCCCTAAATTTAAAAGCTATATAATTTATGAACAATATTCACTACACATACAAAAATACTACTACAAGGGATTTTCAACATATAGGAATCTAAACAACCAAGTACCAACATGCACAGCTTTGTCCTTATATCACTTTTGGGTTTTAACAAAATGTTATCAAACCTCTACTGTGATTGGCAGCTGCATAAGGCATCTCTTTGATAGCTATGATAATGCCCAGCCATTCAGCAAGTGGCTAATAACTGACCTTGACAGGCTTGAATGAACACTGTCATCTGCTGCAAAACCATCACACTCTAGGACCTGGTCACTCTATAATGCAACAGGGAGCACAGACCTTTAACAATGGAGTGAAAGACTCATTTTTGGATTAGGCGCGGATTTTAAAAGTACAGCTCCTGTGCGTGTATAGCAAAAATTTGGAATAGAATGTTTGGGATTTTATAACTAAAATACTAAATGCATTTTGCAAAATGTGCTCTGACCAATTTATAAAGCATTACATTAGCTTTAATTTGACATATTTCTTGACATTTTTGGAGTTATGGTAAATCATTGAAAAAATGTTTATTAATTAATCAATTATGTCAATTAATTTAAAAAAATTAATACAAATATGCAGATTTTCTCTGACAGAATTGTAGGATTTGACAAGAGTCAATATTTCTTGTAAGTTTGATTCTTATAACATATTTACTTTTGGCGATAAAAAAATTAATTCATTTTTTTCATACATTTCTTATTACTATGTTAATTATATGAAAATGTACGAAAATGTGTGACATTTTGCAACCTTAGTCAAGATCAGAGGTTGGTCAAAAAATGACATCTTTCACTTTAATCTAGATTTTAAATTACGTGTCAATCTGGCCAAAATTGCAGTTTAGGGCATTTATGCCTTGTTGTACTGTACCAAAGTTCAGATTCAACATTCGTTCAAAAGAAAACGCGACAATTTTTACCCATCAAACTCAGGGGCGTAGCGAGCTTTCTTGGTCGGGGGGGGGGGCAAAATAAAATTTTGGGGGCACAGACGAAAAAAATTGCAGTTGCATCATACAATACATAGAGACTGTATGTCTTCAAGCTTCCCGAAAAGGGCCTTATTGGGATGGTGTGCGCGCGTAGCGCGAAAAAAATGGTATTTTACACTATTTTCGCCCATTATCCGGCTAAAAAGGGCTTTATTGCTACAATGTGCGTGCGTAGCGCGGAAAATGTGTATTTTACACTATTTTGGCCCTGAATTTTGCTAGAAAAGGGGCTCCTTGCCCTTTTTCTTTTCCTTTGCCCTCCTGATTTTCTCTTTCATTTTTTGTCAGAGGGGCACTTTTTCTTTCATTTTTTTGTCAGGGGGGCACTCTGCCCTCCTGCCCCCCGCTGGCTACGCTACTGATCAAACTACGGAAGAACAAAAAATTTATTGTAAGTAATATTTATGATCAACAATGTCTTTTGAGAACGAAAAGTAAAAACAGCACTAATAAAAATCCCTTTAAAAAGGGATGTGCTGGGACATGGTTGTTCACAATGAGTAACTTCATATTTCTTTTTATAAAAAAAGTCAAAATAATTTGAAGTGGCAAGATTTGGTTGGTTCAAACCCCAAAATCAGGCACTTTTTCCCAGATACTGATGACTCAGTTGGATTCATTACATCAGTGCCATTCCAATTCTTATACTTCAATTCATATGCTCTTTACGTTGTTACTCCTCTTCAGGTTTACGTTCACCAACTTAAAGCCCAATACGAACAATTCCAAAATTTGACCCCTATATGACCTGTGACCTATGACCTCAAAACATTTTCACTCACCTGATGCTCCCTTACGCAGAGATTATTATCACTAGGTAATGTTTGACATTGAAATTTACTTTTACAAAGGAGAGCAATTTCCCCCATCGCTTAATCTAAATCAACAATGACCTCATTTGACACCTAGATGACCTTTGACCTCAAATATCTCCACTCACGTATTGTCCTCCTACTCAAATATTATTATTACCAGGTTTGGATGGCATGAGTAGGAAGCAGACACTGTTAAGGTACAAACACCCCTACACATATACCCACATACATGGATTGCTAAATGGTCTTGTGGCCTAAAAAACAACCGACGTTCGCACCTTATAGTATAGATTAATTCATTCATAGCTCTTTTTGTTTTTTGAGAAGGTACCAGTACGTATTACAGGCCTAAACATACTGAACCCCCAAATAGCACCTTTAAAGCCAAGGATTGAATGTTTACTGATAATATTCTTAGTAACAAAATTCAATCATTACTTAGGACCTATGCCCTAAAGCTTCATTCTAGTTGTGACATATTTTTCATCATAAAAAAATAGACCCAAATATTTGAAGGTGATGTGTGCATCAATAGCTTTTGGTCATCATTGTGTTACCAGGAAATGTACATAATTTCCAATATTCAGTGATCTTGCTTATTTATTAACACAGGTCTTCGATTACCATGTTTACTGCATGTTGCATGGTCAAACATGTTTGACAATATTATCCAACACAAGATAACATTAACAGACCACCACAGACAGACCACTAGGAACATGAATAGAGTAAGATGTGTAAATTCAATATGTCATCATAATTCAGCAGGTAGCTCTCACCAGAGATATTGGATCACATACCATACAACACACTGAGATATATACTGAACTCCAAAACATGCATGGTACCCGGTCTGCCCACATATACCATAGCCTGCCAAGAAAAGTGTTCTAGTGAAGAGAACCAGCAAAACTTCCTTTTCAAGATTCAGAAAAATTATTTTCCTAAAAGATACCTATTTTACCTTAAGGGATCTAAAATGAGCGTTTATTGCGTTTCGACAGTATTTTTTGTGGGACATGAGAGCACCTCAGACCTATCGAATTGCATTCTGAATACGAAGCATGTCTTTCGGATATCAAATAATTTTCATTTTTTGAAAATCACAATATAATACAAATTTTATGACAAATTATAAAAATTTGATATTTTTCAAATTTTTGATATATAACAGTCCTCGAAGTAAATTATATAAATATAATGATATATTCTTACAGTGTATGTAGCAGGATAGGAAAAGCCGACGGTCAATTGAAAATTTGACCTTTCATATTGAAGATATGGATTTTTTTTCCCAAAAGACCTAATTTTTTTTTTGGTGTTTTGGGAAAAAAAATCCATATCTTCAATACAAAAGGTCAAAATTTTCAACTGATCGTCGGCTTTTCATCCCATCTACATACACTTTAAATATAAATCATCAGATTTATAAAGTTTACTTCAAGTACTGTTAAATATCAAAAATATCAATTTTTAATGATTTGCCATAAAATGTGTATTAAATTGCGAATTTCAAAAATCGAAATTATTTGATATCAGAATGACATTCTTCGTATTCAGAATGCAATTCGATATGTCTGATGTGCTCTGATGTCCCAAAATAAATACTGTCCAAACGTTCATACCCCAGCCCTTAATATGCAAAATCAACACAATATTTCTGATATCTGCACAGGCCAATTTGAGTATTTCTGTTTGTCATAACCATTTTGATCAATTTTTTGCAACATTTTTACAAGTTTCCGTTTTCTTCATGAATTACTTATAGAAACAACAGAAAACAGAACCCAAGCAATAAGTGCTGGGTTGCCGTTGGCAACCCAGCACAACAGCACAAAAACCAATTCGCTGTAGGGGTCGCGAATGCCATACAGCAACACAAGCTCGCCGTGGGTCTGTGTGAAAGGTTACACTACCGCTTGTGGCAGAAAGGATTCGCAAGCAGCTATCATGGCGGCTCCCTTGAATCGCAGAAATGAAGGATTAAAAGTAATTTTTCTTTGTTAGGAATATTCCGAAATTCATATAGAGCGTCTGGTATGTTTAATTTAGGGGTATATAACTATATTAGCCATTGATTAGTTTATGGTACAGATTTCCTTTAAGTGAATGTTATTAATAACTTAAGGGGAGGAGAGCGTGGCCTAGCGGTTAAGGCATAGGACTGTGAACCCAAGGGTCAAGGGTTCGAATCCCAGGTCCGGCTCTTTGTGTCCTTGAGCAAGACACTTCACTCTACTTGCTTAGTGCTTCGGAGGGCACTTTAAGCTGTCGGTCCTGTGTACATGCATATTTTCTCACATTAATGTAGTGTGCACGTTAAAGAACGTCACAGGCTATTCGAAAAGAGCAGGGGATCATCCCGGTTATGTTGACTGTACTTCAAAATACACTCACCTACTCTAGGATCCAGAGTAAAAAATAAGTACAGCTTGTCTGTACGCAGTGCGACAATACTCATACATATGAGGGAGGCACTTATAAGGAAGAAGGAAGAAGAAGGGTGCTGTCGAGTGAGCTGGAGTGGTCTGTATCATGATGTGATTGTTTACTCAAGCAAACGCCTGTTCAGCAGCTTCGACATTCGGGTCATGCTGTGTATAGCATAATTGGTTAATTAAGAATTCGTTACAGAGAAGATAAGATGTGTTTCATACAATATGATTCATATGTCCTTCACATGATTAGGGACGCACCATTAGACTTCAAGGGGGCTAAGAAGTTTTGAAAAAATAATACATCGGCTAGGCTAGAGTGATGTAGGCCTATATGTTGAATTGCACCACAACTAAGGGTATGCATGATTGCTATAAATTAGCCTACTATTCCTTAGCAATTGCTAAAAGGGAACACTAAGTGTGTTTTGTCTACTAAACTGGCAAGAAAATCTTGATGAAAACTATGTGTCTTTCTGAATGGTTTCAAGGATCCAAGATATGACGCAGTACTTTACGGTTGACTACCAGAAAAGAATCATGAAATCCTTTGTACATGTTGTATCCAAATAAAATTATAGTTAGCTTGTACTGTCGTTCGAAATATTGACATTTGATCCTGATGTGACAAAAAATAGCTAAGATTGTTTAAACAAAGATTACTCTAAATTTGTTCCCTATATAGCCAAATGATGAACTTTGTCGCTGCTCATCCCTTTTAAGGGATTTTTTTATTGTTTCATATTTCATCAAATAGGCAATTACTGTCGGATCCACCGAAAGTAACGACGCTCGTTCATCCTTCTCCAACTATGGAAGCTGCGTGGACATCTTTGCTCCAGGATCCTCCATCACTAGCACATGGCACACCAGTAACAGCGCCACTAATACAATCAGTGGAACTTCCATGGCCTGCCCACACGTCTCAGGTAACCAGGTTTTTAGTTCGATTCTAAGTGATACTCTAATTTGATTTTTTAAATATAATTTCTAGGGTAGCCTATAGACGAATCCAATATCACGCATTCCTACACCTCAATAGCAGCCGGCCATAGCCGCGACGGGGACCCAGCTATCTCACCTAAAATGTGAAATGATGCGACCTTGAAGGGTATTTTAAACTGCATTCTATCACCCGTGTTACACGTAGACAAAAGAATGATGACAGATTACAACACAAAAGAATCTAACATCGAATTTTAAGCGGGTTTAATCCACCCAATTGGGCAGTCACAGCACCAGTTAGGTGCTGCGGGGACCCGGCCGACCGAATCTTGACCATGATGACTTGGCTCGTTCGTCTATAGAGACTCGGCATATATCAGTGCGACGTATAGAGATACATTGTGCTATCTGGGGCTCACGGGTGAAAAAACCAAAAAAAAGACTCACCCATAATAAACAAGGGTCTTAAGGTGAGCAACTATTTTAAACTGTTGCGATTTGATAGGTCACAGCATCTTGCAAATAGTAGTGAGCTTTGGCAAAAATTGCATTGATCATTTCATAGCGAATGTGTAGAAGAATTCAAATATCACAGATATACTTTTAGTCCTGTGGTTCTTGAGTTATGTTGTAAAGAGGGCTGAAACAACAACACTTTTGTCAAACGTACATATTAAACTCATTAACAACAATAAATCAATGATTAAGATAATGAAAATTGATATTTTGGTTGCTTCGACCAACAATACCGCGTTGCGCATCATATATGGGACAGAAAGCGGATTTAAGGAAAATGGCCCTCTCAGCAAAATATCCCGGGGGCCCAATAGTATTTGACTTGGAGCGTTCCTGATCTTTTTTTTTCGGGAGAAGGGCAAGAAAAACAATGGCCAGTGAGCATTAGTTCGGCGCAATGTTATGAGATATGTGCGAGTAGTGCGCGAATATTTCCATTTCATATTATTTGAAGTAAACGTTGATGTACATTTGGTAAATTTGCAATTTCAGACTATTCTATACCCAAATCGGGGTTTATAAGATTTGTGAGAGTTTAAACGGTAGGTACTAAAGAACAAGGATTTGCTTGATATTCAAGCAAGCAAAATCCCAGATTAAGGCCCAGAATCAGTTTTAATATCATAGGAAGCTAATACGTTGGTACATGTACGCGTGAATTTTGACATTAGGGGTGATGGGATTGGACAAATTCTGAAATCCATCAGGACATTTTGGCGAGAAAACAAATTTGTGGTAAAAATGCGCGCAAGGCGCGCGAAAAATGTTGCCATTTTGAAACTAAACTGTTAAAACATGGTGCAAAAGGGGGATTTATCTCACATACACCCCACCGGATCTACGCCTATGCACCTTAGTCTGTTTTAGCCTAAAATGAAGGTGAATTTTGCTATATAGTAGGTATATCACCTCGAAAATAAGCGCTGCAAAGACACGTTATTTAATGTTTCTACATGAATGAGCTTTATTAAAGCAACAAAAATCAAAAAACCGAATTGAAATCGGTCAATGCATTGTGATGTAGTGTCAATTTTAAGATGCTCATAAATGGAATGCATATCTGCCACAAATTGAAGTAATGACAAAATTGGCACATTTCGAGATTTTGAAGGTTTATTTGGACGCTTGCTTGAAAAAGCAACGTTAATTTAAGTATCACAGGTTAATTGCATATCTTTTCTAACTTCGTCAAAGAAAACAAAATTAAAAAATCTATCATTGAATAATTATAATAAATTAACCAAATATACTATTTTAGCAATTGCGGCCAATCTGCAGACAAATTAAAGCTGAAAAAATGACTAAGTTCAGCTAATTAATATGCAAAATTGATGCCAATAGAAAACCGTACAAGATATCAGGGTGCGGTTTTTTTTCACACACATATGTATACAAAGTTCTTTCAATTGATAACATAAAATACACAAAAAGTAATTAATTATGCAAATTAGCTAATTACAGCTAATTATGTATTCATGATATCATTATGTAAATTAGGCATGAGTAATTTTGTGTTTTTTTCAATATTTCATGAAAGTCTTTTCACTCATCATAAATTTGTCAAGTATGAACCGGTTATGATGTTGAGTAAAGAATCTGCAGTTATTTACTTTAATATAATACAAAAAATATAAACTTTGACATTTTGACGGTGTCTGGGATAGAATTTTAATTTTTTCTGTAAATATGGTATGTGTCACCATTGCTCAAAGCCAAATCCGAAAAGTAAAAATAAAAATTCATTTGCAATGAGACTTTAAATTAACATTTTGTTATCTGGATTAACGTGGGAAGACAAATGGTAAAAGTAACAGCCACTCGACTATACCGCGTATACAAAAATGGTGTGGTTTGGACACACACAATGGCTTAGAGCTATTGTGGTTTGGAATATTACTCCCTTTAAACTCACTTTAAAAATGTTTTGTTTTAACTCGTTTTCCTCAAGTGTGCCATTCGTTGTCGACTGAAATAATCTACATGCTTAGAAAGATTAGTGTTTCAGCTAAATGGTGGTAGGTCTTGATTTTTCAAAAGGCCTATATTTATTGATTTATGAGGGATCTTCAACAATCCATAAAAACAGGTAGTATCTCATAAACGAAGCAATATTTATTTAATCAAAACCCGACGGTAGTTACAGAAAGGTTTCACACACCATATATCAAAAATTCAAACAATTGTGATAAATAGCACATATGAGGAAATTGATTTTTCGACATGGATGTTTGCCAAAATTGAAGAACTTTGATGCGCGCGCTTTTCAATTTACTGTTATGCTTGCATGCACAGTGTGGCAGAATTATTGTGCAGCCACTGTGACATGCCTATATATAGGCCTACAGGGCCAGTGCGCTTTGCGCGGGCAAAATTTTACCCTATTTTGGCCCAAAACATGGTGTTTAGGTCTAAAAAGGAAGACGCACAGGGCAATTTGGGGGGCCTGAGCCTGGGCCCATCTGGGTCCTGTAGCCCATAATATTTGACATTATGGGGCTCATGTACCCATGAAAGGTACACTGTCCAAGTACTGGGTGTACCAACTCAGAACCATGAACTGTTATATTTGCTTTAAATTAATTTGTTTAAACATTTAGGCCCTGGGGCAGAGGGTCGCAAATGTTAAACTTAAAACAAAGGGCCAAGTGGGCCAATAATAGTTTACATTTGGAGCTCATGTACCCATGAATAGTTATTGAGAAACGAATGGTCCTTTGTATTGACATTTGGGCCCCCAGGAACTCTTGATCTTGGATATCTGCTGGGCCAAAATTGGCAAAATTAATATCAAAGAGGAAAGACCTTTAGGCCTATATCACGGTCCACATACGGGGTCCTTTGTAGTTTTAGAGCCAGCTTTGATGATACCCTTATATCTAACATTGGGGGCCCTGGGCCCATACTAGATGACCTACTTTATTTTGAGAATGTATAATGCTCTAGGTACCAATTCGTAGTCCTGATTCTATAGAAATTGTATTCCCAAATATTTAATTTGGCCCCTGGGGCCCTTGACCTTTGACCTCTTGCTGGGTCCAAAACGGGCAAAATGAAACTTTTCAAGAATCATAAATAGGCCTACTGGCATAAATAGAATGTCCTCTTGCATAAAACCTTTTCAGTACTATTCTACCAACCGCACCTTTGAACCTTGCAGAAAACAATTAAAGCAACAACAAAAAAAAGCAGGGGGCCCTTTGGCCAAAATACCAGGGGGCCTTGTCAGCACTTGCTGATTTGCTGACAGCTTAAATCCGCCACTGACAGAAACATTCAAATTTTACAAAGTAGCGCACGAGATCAAATAAATAGAATGGATTATTCTTTTGTTAAAGATAGCCACTGATTTACTATCAGTCCAAAATAACAGTAAACAAAAATATAGAGGGCAAAATTATACACACTAAAAATGTTTTAAAAGCACTTTGTATGGAGAGATATTTTATAATGTACATTATATATTTTTTAAAAAGCACCGATGAAAGTCATGACACTCTTTACCCTTAAATCTAATTTAGTCTAGGCGTTCCAAAAGTTTCCATTTAGGTATGAAATTACAGTGCAATTGGAAATGTGTAAATGAACAACCAATACATTGCATTTTCATCACGTTTATTTGGTAATTTGAGCATATTATTCTTACTTTCTTATTTCAGGTGCCGCCGCCCTTCTTCTTGCTCGTGGTGTTAGTGCTGGTCTCGTACCAAGCACAATGGTAAATGAGGCTACAGGAGGAGTGGTTGGTAACCCAGGATGGGGAAGTCCCAACGAATTCCTTTATGTTGGTTTATAAAATATGGATCATGCAGACCTTTACAGTAAGTTGCAAATCTACTTGTTGTTTTCTTTACAAAAGTGTGCAGTGTTTTAAGGCGGGTCGAATGGCAGTTGTCATATTTTTCTAGTACTTCATAATTATTAATGATCTTCCCGGAATTTAGTCAAGGAAGCCAACAATCATACTAGGTCTTGTGGCTCTTCTCTTGAGAAAATATACCAGACCTAAAGTTTTGGGTGCGGTGCTTCCCCTCTCACGAAAAAAAAATCGCTGACATGGAGCAGAAATGGCACCCCTTATATCAAGCCTTTGGGATCTCTTTTAGAAACCATAGTACCTTTTTTCTTGAATGTCATCTGACTTGTCTCAATATTTGAGCACAAACACTGAAAGCTCACACTCCCCTGCAACTGTCCACTTAAATTCCGTTTATGATACTGCCTCCCCTCCCCCCTCATGATGCTGGTTCATTAAAGATAACCCCAGGAAGGTAAATAACTTTTTGGGACTTCGAAATAAAGTATATAGAATACTATCCAACCCCTATAAAACTAGAGCTAGCCCTAACCCTAACCCTAATCCGCGGAGGGCACTTCAATATGAAATTGGTACAGGTGTAAAGCCGAGACTTTCAAAACAAGGGGCATTGTGAGAGAAAATGCATTGGGTTGAAAATGAATTTATTTGTAATTATTGTTTAATGTTTTACCCCAAAATGTCAATTTCAAATTGGCTATAACTTTGAAAGGAAAATGAGTGCAAACTTCATATTTTCCTTTCTATTGCTTTGGATGTTTAAATTAGCAGCTTTGGAACTATGAACTCTTGAAAACCAAAGGTAGGCCTACGTTTTGGGCAGTTTTCCCCAATTTTGTTAACCAGATATAATCATTTCAGGCCTACATCATATTCATTATTTCCTTACAACACAATTGCATTTTTGCTTTCTTGATAACATTGAGTACTTCAACTTCAATATGAGGGTATATAGTAGCAACATCCTTTTCCCAGTTTTAAGTCAATTTTGATACCAACAAGCTGTAAGCTGCTGTAGGAGCCTACTTGCGTGTAAATTTCTGTTATGCCATCTAATGGAAACTTTGCCATATGTGACTTGTACCGTACCACTCATCGGATCAAAATCCTTGCTTATCAAGAACATCAATAATAATAATTATTGTAATAAAAGTTTTTTTGTGCGAGAAAATATAAAAACGACTTGGAATGACTATTTGCAGTGAAAATGGGAAACTGACAAAAAATGTATTTTATGGTGACCTTTGATTTTCATGAAAGTTGGTCTTATATTCATTTTGCTATTTTATTTTTTCAGAAACGCACTGCACGGACGGCACACATCTTTCTTGACCTGTATATAGTTTAAAATTCACGATAACTTCACGATAATTTTACCCGATTTGAGAGATATGTAACAGAATATCAAATGTCATCATAATTATACGTAAAGATTCGGCGAATGGCGCATATGAACTCCTTTGCCTTAGGTAAAATTTAACGTACAAATAGAGAGCTCCCTCCCTCCTTTGAAAATCCCAAAAAGAATTAAGGGTATCTGTCCTTATAATGCTGTTCGGGTTTACTTTTTACGGATGGACACTTTTAGTTTGTGACGAAAATTCCAGTTATGTCAAAGTGTATGTGCCATTAGGCGAATCTTTACGGTAAATTATGTTTCATAATGACATCGCAAATATCAAACCATTTTGGTAATTCCTGATGCCATAATTATGCATCATTTTGTCAACACTCGACCAGTCGAAAAGCTCGCATTGATGATGTGCGCATGGTGAATGACGTAATCTCAGTTTCTTTACAAATGGTCAATTATGCAATAATTTTAAACGAAAGTTAAGAAGAAGAAAGTTTTCGTCCTCCTGTCTCATTAACTGCATCTTTCTTTCTTCATGGAACAGTACCAATTGCTTTACAATCGACCCTATGTAATCCCAACCGGATCAGTAGTGATAACTGAAATGGCAGCCATCTTAGATCTACAGGCTTGCTTCATTTCAGTATGACATTTGAATCACCTGTTCGATTCATGTCTGACATCCTCTGGAATCCATCTTGGACGACAGTCATTTGATGACATAGTATTGCAAAGGGTCTAATTAGAAAGCATCAGAGCTAATTGTGGAATTTTATTCTTGCATTAAGGGCTGGGGTATGAACGTTTGGACAGTATTTATTGTGGGACATTAGAGCACATCAGACATATCGAATTGCATTCTGAATACGAAGAATGTCATTCTGATATCAAATAATTTTGATTTTTTGAAATTGCAATTTAATACACATTTTATGGCAAATCATTAAAATTGATATTTTGATATTTAACAGTACTTGAAGTAAACTTTATAAATCTGATGATTTATACTTAAAGTGTATGTAGGTGGGATGAAAAGCCGACGATCAATTGAAAATTTTGACCTTTCGTATTGAAGATATGGATATTTTTCCCAAAACACCAAAAAAAAATAGGTCTTTTGGGAAAAAATCCATATCTTCAATATGAAAGGTCAAAATTTTCAATTGACCGTCGATTTTCCTCCCTGCTACATACACTTTAAGAATATGTCATTAGATTTATATAATTTACTTCGAGGACTGTTATATATCAAAAATTTGAAAAATATCATACTTTTATAATTTGTCATAAAATTTGTATTATATTGTGATTTTAAAAAAATGAAAATTATTTGATATCAGAAAGACATGCTTCGTATTCAAAATGCAATTCGAGTCAAGGTGCTCTCATGTCCCACAAAAAAAATACTGTCGAAACGCAATAAACGCTCATTTTAGATCCTTAAGATTATTCAAAACTAAACCAATATTCTACATTGGAAGCACCTTCATAACTTTTCATTTTACTTGCTTCATGCTTAAGGCTTATACATACATATTACATTAAACTAATATAAGAACTAGAAGTAATTCAGATGAGAATTGTTCAAGATAATAGAGATGAAATAAACACTAATCATCGCAATCATTCTCTGCAAAACACAAAATGTCTTTAGACTTTTATTTTCATAATTGTTTTGCGTAACTTTAGAACCTTGTATACATCTATATACGTCTAGCCCTTTTCTATTCACAGATTATCCATTGTATTTCTTTTGTTTAAGGTTCGCTGCCCCAACCATTACCTAGAGTAATGGAGGTGGCTAGCTGCCCAGAGACCATTATCAACACAATAGCTCAAGATAACGGTCTCGGGCTGCGAGCTAAACAAAAGGAATACCACGGACATTCTAGAAACACTATGGAAAGAATCACAACATACATGTAGAATCTGAGCAGGGATACAAAGGGATAAGCATCCTAGGTTACATAAACCAAACCGGAAGATGTAGCCTAGGTCTAGACAATAGGCGGATTAGTGGCCATTTTGTCTTCAACATGATTTTATTTACGTGTCAATATACTTACACAAATATATAAGTTAACAGGTTTACAATTTTAAAATTATATTTTCAGTATACAATATATTTTGTACTAAATCGATGAAATGACGGTGATTGTTCAGGTATTATATGCTTGATAGAATTAAACTCTCTGACCAGCTAGTATTCTCCTCCGCCGTCATTGTGATTCCAGTCACTCCACGTACCGTGTTGCGAAGGTGGAGGAGACTAAAGCTGTATTGACGAACACGCATGCGTTAAAAATGATGTAGCCTAGGTCGACCAATAGCGTGACGTAGTTTCCGGCATTGTTCCTATGCCCTTTCACCCTCCTGATCTGAGTTAGTTAATAGTCTCAGGTAGACTTACGAAACAAATGCATTTACAGCTCGATTTAAATGCAAATGTTACATGGAAAGAAAATTACAGAGGGCTACTGCAGTCCGTATAACATTAACAGTAATATTATATATAACACCACTGGTGTTCAATTAATAAACATAGTTAAATTTATGCCAATTAAAATTTAATTAGCATAACGAGGTAATACTCATAAATGAAAAGTAACCGTTTCCTTGAATGTATACTCAGTACATGTATATAAACTTGCCATTAGTTAAGTTTCTAGAAGGGAATCTGTCTTTATCCTTGCCCAACCCAAAAACGCTCAACGGTCCATGCTAATTAACTACTACTGTCTGTTCAATTAGCTTAGATTCTTGAATTTTTAAGATATTTGAAAAAATAAAAACTTGTGGCCAAAGTCATCAAAGAAAAGTGTTAGCACAGACCTAACGTGATTTATGCTTTTCAAATTCCCAAGTTCAATTTAAAACCCCAATTCTTTTCAATTTTGCCTCTTTTTTTGCAGTTACTTGGGTCCACCGAAAGGATTCGCGACCTTTTTACAAATCGAGTGGGACGGTCCATTCTCAACTTAGGGCATAGACCCTATCCAATTTAGCAAAACAATCTGTCCACCAATCTGTCCTGCCATTATTGTTATACCATTCCGGTTATTGGATAGGTTCTATAGGTGATGATGGTCCACCGGTTTTTGTTACACGAAATTATATGGCGCGAGTAAATTTTATGCATAACATTATTCTGAGCATTATTTTTTCCTAAACAAGGACATTAAAATTATGGATTTCGTTCTCATTTCAACTGGTTTACAATGTAAATTGAGTTTTGTTTAATACCACCATTCCTTCCCAAGAATATCAGCATTCGCTTGACATTTTCAGATACAGTAACTTTGTTAAATTGTTTTAAATAATATTTTCTTGTATAAAAGTTCTTTTGTTTCTTTTTTTCAGTTTGTATTCAACAAACAAAACGAAATAACAAATTGAAAATAAATGTGTAGTTTTATAATAGGCCTATAATAGTCTTACACCTTCTCAGACCCATTCTCAGGCCCATTCGCACAATAAATATATATATTTAAAATAAAAATAAAATAAAAAATAAATAAATAAATAAATAAATAAATAAATAAATAAATAAATAAATAAATACACAAGGAATGTATTTATATAAGCTGGGCCTATTTTAGAAAACCTTAGTTCCCATAAATAATAACGTAATGTTTCGACAGTAGGGTTTCAACACAAATTAGGCATACTGGCAAATATTTTGCTGGACAATACTTCCTGATGCGTATGGTCGAATAAATACCATCTCTGCGCATTGTGACATTCGTCCCCATTGCTCTAAATGGATTGATTCCAAAAAGTTTATGGTACCCGACGTTCTACGGCTTTTTATAAAAATATCGCGGGAAAAGACCAAAATTGAAAAGAAATGGGGTTTTAAATTGAACTTTAGAATTTGAAAAGTATAAATCACGTTAGGTCTAAGGCTGTGCTAACACTTTTCTTTGATGACTTTGACCAAAATGTTTTATTTTTTCAAATATCTTAAAAATTCAGGAATCTAAGCTAATTGAACAGACAGTAGGCAAGAACCCCCGGGATACTACCCGACCAGGGTAGCTTCGCAACTAACCTGCGGTACTCATTACAAGTCAAGAGGCTGGGGGTGCAAAGCCTTACTGTGACCTACCCATAATGGGGAGCACCATTGGACACAACGTTACTAGGTGTTTCAAATATCTGGTTACTCACATTTGTCTAAGATCCACATTTCATGGTGTTAAAACAGATTGTAGACCAAACAACTCTTTGCATTATTCATTAATCATTTGAACAACAATGGTCACGGGGTAATTAATAACCTACCAAACCACTTCAAATACAGATGTAAATTTAGATCAATAACTGTTATTGATTTGATAATGCTGGCGTCTGAGATGTAAGTGTTTTTAATTCAAGAAAGTAAAGTTTGGCATTAAACTTATTTTTAAACAATTATATATACATATTTTGATGCAAACGATTTAATTTTGCTCGCCGTATATGCAAGATAAACGGTTCAAAACAGACCATTATCAGAAATAATGGGCGTGTTGTTCATGACTGGCTCAATGTTAGTTGGTTTGAGGTTTCGGCCCCTATCGGGGTCTCAACCTCAAACCAACTAACATCTCACCAGTCATGAACAACACGCCCATTATTTCTGATAATGGTCTGTCTCTCACCCTTTATCTACTACATAGCCCTGTTCTTTTGATCCATTATCCATTGTAATTCTTTTGTTCAAAGTTTTCAGTTTCAGTTTCCGTTTCAGTTTATTTTCACCATAATGAAAGAAAACATTGGTGGGATGCCAAAAAGAGTAAGGCTCGCAATGTCTGGTCACCCTAGAAGTTGCAAATGATGATAATTAAGTGCAGAACAGGACCGGACAGGACATGAGCGACTAGACACTAAAGTGAAGGCAGTAATGACATATAGCAAACTTCAATAAGTTACATCATGGTACATATGGAAAGATTTCTATACAAAAACGATTGTCTTATAAACCATCTATACACAGTTTCCACCTCGATACACCTGAGCACATATTTTCTTCCAAGAGCTTCCAAGCAAGCAGTGCATTGTTTCCACACAGTCTTTGATTACACTTCACGGTTGAGTGCATAGCATCGTAAGAGCTGTAGGGCTTCTAGCGGGAAAATGGGCCTCTGTGATTGTTTTTTGTCGAAACCTTTAAAGTGTTCCCTTTATCCAATCAGATTTGTTTTTATATCAAACGAAAGCTAACACTTCCCCCTAAAAACACTTTTCGTCATTAGGTCCACAGAAAACGCAATTCAATGTTGTTGTTTTTATCTTTGACAAATAAATTGTCTAGCTTACGCCTTTATTTATGAAATTTTCTATATTCTTTCTTTCTCTTTTTATACCCGCATGCGAAGCATGGACGGGTATATTGCCATCCTGTGGTTTCATCTCCTTCTCCTTCTCCTCCTTCTCCTCCTTCTCCTCCTTCTCCTCCTTCTCCTCCTATCAAACACATCATTCTGTCAAGGCTAGCGCTAAAACTACAAGGCCCCAGGGCCCATATGTGGTACACTTATGGGCCCTATCCCGTAGAAGTGCCTTTTGCCCATCTTGGCCCCAGAGGTCAAAGGTCACGGGCCCCAGGGGCCCAAATGTGAAAATACAAAGCACGCCATTTCTCATCACATGAAGCAGCCTCAGGACCCTGAGTTGGTACACTGATAGCCCTAGGGGTGCTCTATATTTACAAATATACAAGAGCCCCATATGTTATATATTATGGGCCCCAGGGGCCCAAATGTTAAAATATGGTGCAACAGATTGTCAAGCCTAGCTCTAAAAGTACAAGATCACTAGGGCTCATATGTGGCATATGTATGGGCCCTAAGTTGTAGATGTGCCTTTTGCCAATTTTGGCCCCAGATGTACAAGGCTGGGGGCCCCTAGGGGCCCAAATGTTAAAACAAAGGGCCGGCCGTTTCTCAGCAAATAAAGTAGCTACAGGGTTCAGATTTAGTACACAGATATGTCTTTAGTATTGTATTGTCGTATGTACATATAACCCCATATGTCACATAATATGGGCCCCAGGCCCCAAACGCTAAAACATAGGGCCGGCCGTTACTCAGTAAATAAAGCAGCTACAATGCCCAGCTTGAGTCTACTGATAGCACTTGAGAATCATACTTCAACATATGTACATGAGGTCCATAAGTCATATATATTGGGCCCCAGGGCCCCAAATGTTAAAACAAAGGGCCGGCCGTTTCTCATCATATAAACCAGCTTTATGGCTCAGAGTTTGTACACAGATTGCACCTGAGGATTACATTGTTATATGTACATATGAGCCCCATATATCACATGATATTGGCCTCAGGGCCCCAAACGCTAAAACATAGGGCCGGCCGTTACTCAGTAAATAAAGTAGCTACAGTGGCCAGCTTGAGTCTACTGATAACACTAGAGAATTATTCTTCAACATAATTATGTACATGGGCCTCATAAGTCAAATATTATGGGCCCCAGGGCCCCAAATGTTAAAACCAAGGGCGGGCCGTTTCTCATCAAAGAAAGCAGCTTCTGGGCTCAGAATTTGTATACAGATAGCACCTGAGAATTATATTGTTACTAACACCCACACACCCATCCACCCCACACACGTATGACTAAACAGACATATCGTATTATATCATAATTGGAAATACCAGCGTGACGCGTTAAGGCTGTCCCAGTTAAATTACATACCCATTGGCTGTTCCATTTAATTTACATACTCCCTCTGAAATAGCCCCCAAAAGGCTGTTCCGTTTAATTTACATACTCCCTCTGAAATGGCTGTTCCATTTAATTTACATACTCCCTCTGGAATAGTTTCCCCTAATCATATTGCATAGCCTCACTGTGAGTAAGAGAGACTGACAACAGCAACCTATGGAGAGTAAGAGAGACGACTCCCCTGGGGGGACTTTTTACAATTTCTTTATTTCAAGTGCTACGACAGTGCAACCTACATTCAATTAAAGCTTGTGACTTGGACTTTCACTTTTTACACATTTTCTGCCCAATTGGGCGACTTTTTACAATTTCTTTATTTTAAGTCCTCAGCAAAGAAGGACTGTAAGTTTAGGTACACCGATAACATGCGGGTATAGCCGTATTTGTGTGCAAATATATAGCCTTCTAGTTCTTTCTTCTTACCATTATTATAAATGTAGTATCATTACTTAATATTCCAATATATTTTACTATAATTCCATTTTTCTTTATCTATATTTATCCTCAGTTTTCGTTTTGTATTCAACATTATTTGATCAATTCTTTTTATTTCCTGAATAAATAACATCAATATAGGTACAGATTTTCCAGTATCATTGTATATTATTCTAGATTTGTAAATAGCAAAACACCCCAAAACAATTAAAATATTAGCTAAATGTTTTTCATTATTTTCAATATCCCACCCACATAAAATGTTTTCCAGGTTTATTTTAAACAAGTTGCAATTTTCCATTTGACAAATAAAGTTTGAAAATTTAATCCAGAATACGTTGTTATTTGAACACATAAAGAAATGTTCCAAATTATCTGTACTATTACAAAAGTCACATGTATCTGAATTACTAAGTTTCCATAAATACAAATTCCTTTTACATGGAATAAGATTGTATAACACATTAAATTGAATTGCCCCAATCTATTTTCAATTCTGTTTCGAATTTTAAATTGAAATACCTTTTCCCAAACTCTTGCATACACACCATGTTTTTCCCAATACTGAATACACACAGGCTTCTCCAGATCAGTATTTAACATACTATAAATTTCTTTCGTTTCAAGAATGGATATATGTTTAAATTGCTTATTCCGAAATTCAAAAATAGTGAACGATTTTTCTTTACAGGAGGGCATAGAATTACTCCTGACCTCTTTTTTTCCAGTTTTCCGGAATCGCATGAATTAATTTGTGAAATAAGAACATGTTCAGTGGATTTTTGATAACTTGAGATAGTTCATTTAAATTTAAAACCTATTATTTATAACAATGTCTTTCATGCGTATTACACCTGCATCAATCCATTCCTTAAAGAAAAGAACTTTATTTTTATGTCTTATATTTGTATTGCCCCATAATACAGTATTATTGTTTACAGAAATGTTTTTCCTTTGTCTGTTTTGCAGTGTATACCAAGCTTTTAAAACCTCTTTATAGAACAGAGGCATTTTGTCATACACGATTTCTTTTATGTCTTTCGCATTACAATTAAACTCGAGTATTAAAGACAAGCCACCAAGCTGTTTGAACCAATGTTGTGATATTTTCTTCCATATAGCGTTATTGTTATTTCCATCTAAAATTCTAGCAATCCATTTTATTTTTAAAGCAGCTATTTGATGCTCTAAGTTTATCATCTTCAAACCACCATATTCCATATAACCTGTTATTGTTTTTTTTTAACCTTTTTCTTTCTGAACCCCAAAGGAAATGAAAAATTTGTTTGTTTACGTTCTTAACAACATACTCTGGTACATTTAGATTACTGGCATTATAAAGTATTTGTGAGATACCCAACGTTTTGATAATCGTTATTTTACCATAATATGTTAGTTTTCTCGCTTTCCAGCTAATTAAGGTTTTTGCAATTTGGTCAATTTCGGTTTCCAGTTAAGGTCCTCAGTAATCTTCTTATCCTTCCCAAAATATAAACCAAGACATTTCACTGGACCTTCGGTCCATTTAAAATCTGGAATTAAATTCGAGGGTTTATTTATTCCCAGCCACATTCCTCAGTTTTTTGTTTGTTAATACTTATTCCTGAAAGAAAACTGAACTTCTCAATTTCTTCCATAACATTTTTAACAGAATCCATATCATTTACAAATACAGTGGTGTCATCTGCTAGTTGAACAATTTTAATTTGTAGGTCTGGTTCCTCTTTGAAAGAGACACCCTTAATATCTACATTATCTTTAATATTTATTGACATAAATTCCGCCGCCATAATAAATAATAAGGCCGATAATGGACAGCCTTGACGAATACCTCTTTTTAATTCAAATGATCTTGATAACCATCCATTCATTGAAATGCAGCTATTTATATTAGCATAAATGGTTTTATCCATTTTAAAAATTGCGAGCCAAAACCAAATCTTTTTAGACACTTCAACAGAAAATTTATTTCCAACGAATCGAAAGCCTTTTGGAAATCAATAAATAATATAGCGCATTCATTATTCTTACCATTACAATATTCAATAACATCCTCAATAATTCTTATGTTTTGTCCAATGAAACGACCCTTAACATATCCACATTGTTCTTCACTTATAATCTTTTTAAGAATATTTTGGACACGATTTGAGAGCACAGCAGTACATATTTTATAATCATAATTTAACAAAGTTATAGGTCGAAAATTATCCAAATTGTTTTTATCACCTTTTTGGGCGAAAATCACGAAGTGATTTTCGACCCATATTGCGCTGGGTTTTGTTCTACTTACTTCTTCACGGCGTTTCAGAATAAAAACGAAATATTCGTGCTGTCTATGTAATCACGAAACTACAGAGGCGTTAGTATCCATTAAAATTTGTCATTACTACTTCATGTTGATATTCAAACAGTGCTATAAAGTTGTCGTACCAAGAAATGTGTTTGTATTAAAAGAAATAATTGTTTTACAACTTCCATGAACTAGCATTACTTTTATGCAAATCAGAAAATTGCAACAGATATTTTTCATTTCTTTCAGACTGAGCGGTATTGCCAGATTGTACGTACAGTTGGGCTACATTTAGCCTCATTTAGTTTTATTGATACTGTCGAAATACTTGCTTGCATGTGCTTGTTGCTTTATTGTAGCGTATAGAATGTGTTAATGATACTATACGCCTTCACTTGGCTCTGCTCAGGCTCTGCTGATGTAACACCGTAACGCCCTCACTCAGGCTTGCTGGTTTAAGGAGAATCCTTTAATCGGTGTAAATGAATAAGTGGAGCTAAAAGGCGCAAGGTACCATTCGGAAGTAAATTATTGTACATGTACCGTGCCAATTTGACTTTCTGAAGGGGGGTAAGACGACTCGTAAATCTGTATATACTAGATTGAGAGATCTGATACTGGTAATAATATCTGGGTAAACGTGGAAGTTAACTTACAAAGAACGTCATTTATATTTATCAAACATTTAAGGCTAAAGGCAAAAATTACATGTGAAAATGTTAGTCTGCGGATGAAATTTATTGTTAGAACACGGAGATAAAATAGCATTGAATTGTTAGAAGATTGATGCACTTCTATCTCACAATACACGCAAGCCATCATCATAGTCATCATGATATCAGGTAAATTACATGATGTGATCACGCACTTCTTCCACTTGACTTTCACTTACCTGTGTTTTCATTGGTCAATTGTTGTTGATGTGCATTACTTACAATTGTATTCATTGGATACTTTTGGTGTCAAACTTGAAGTAGCTTGGCACGCTTTGATCATGCACTTCTTCCACTTGACTTCCTCTTACCTGTGTTTTCATTGGTCAATTGTTGTTGATGTGCAATATTTATTTATTTATTTATTCGAACATACGCTTTTACATCAGCGGCACACGTCTACCCGACGGTGCGTTCATACAAAACATAGAATAGCAAAATTAACATGTATACACAATTAACGCATACCATACACGATCCCCACACCCACATAATGTAGGTTGGATATTTTGAAACAAAAAAAGTAGAATTAATGATTTCAACACAGCACTAAACAAATAGTTACTACAGAGCCCAAATGCACAGAAGGGAGATGACAAGAATGAAAGAGGGCGCACACTAAAATGCCGCACCAGACAGGCCCTGACGGTGACAGGCACGCACCAATATGCCTCTGGATGCCCTCTGGTAGTTTCTGATCTATGTAGCGCTCTAATTTCCATCATATAATTAATTTAAACAGTCGTATGACAGTCAGAGTAACAAGATGGCTTTTCTTGTACTTATGGCTAACAGAAATTAAGTAAAAATGTTTACAAAGATAACAAAATATATAAATATACACAATTTATACGTTTTATGTATGGCCTATGTTATGTACAGCAACGTTGAAAATAAATTGGAAAATCATTATACAATGATACGTGCTTTAATTTCAGACCTTAACTTCCAAGCACGTTTAACGTATGATTTGCAATAGTTATCAAATATACAATATATGGATTGAGCATCGGTAATATTCTTATATGTACAAGATGTACTACCTAAGGTAAGATGCAGTTTCATTTGCAAATCACTTGAGATAAATAGTTCCCAAATATCCAGACAATTATTATTTACAAGGAAATCTCCAGTTTCATATATTCATCATTGCGAATATTCTTAAGTTCATTACAAAGGAATAAGAAGTGATTGACATCTTCAATACCATTATTACATAGAGTACATGTTCCATTGTTGTCTGGAGACCAATTACATATTCTGCGTTCAAGTGGAAGTGTGTTTGAGCGGAGTTTAAATTTAAGCGCCGCGCCGTAAAAGTCTGTACGTTCAAGGAGATAATTCTCGAGTCCAGGATGGTCCTTGAGGGTACAATAATCATAAAGGATGATTTTGAATTAACTTCGTCGCGCCAATTTTGAACGAAAATATTAACGTTGTTTTGCTTGATAGAGCTGACCCAATGCGAATTATTAGAGACATTTCCTGTGCGGGCATTCTCCAAAACATCGTGTAGGTTTAAATCATCCAGAGCTTTTTGGAGACAATTTAACCATTTGAAACGCGCAGTATTTTGGTTGTTCTGAAGACTGAGCATGGAATTGAATAAAAGCTTTGGCCAACGATGCAAGTCCATATCAATTAAACGAGAAAGATATTTAGCTCTGAATGTATTCTGCGTGGTTGCAATCGGAACCCATCCCAAATCACCATATAGCGCAGCGCGCGGGGTATTTCGGGTAGCTCTGAGGATATGGCGTGCCATTTGCAATTGCAAACTCTCAATTCTATCAATATCATTTTGACTGTTACACACCCAAACTGAGCTAGCATAATTAATGGAAGGTAGAACAATTGACCGCCATAAAATATCACCATAATACACACGGTTGAAGTCGTCAAAATTATCAATGATCGATTTTACATAAGCTATAAGTCGATTACCCTTTCTAATTACGTCATCAATATGACTATGGTCACTTAAGTTACGAGATATTTTAACGCCTAAGTATTTGTAAGTGTCGACTTCTGAAATAAAATGATCTCCTAATTTCCAAAGCTTATTTTTGTCTGTGCGTTGGCCCGCGATCAAAACATTAGACTTATCAAAGTTGAAGTTTAACTTCCAGTCCTGTGCAAATTGTGCGGCTAAATCCAGCATTTTGTTTAATTCATTTTCACTATTAGCTATTAATACTACATCATCAGCCCAGAAGAGCCTTCCGATACAAACATCGTGAATTCTTACGCCCATATCATAGTGTTTCAGAAGCTCGCTAAACTCATGAATAAATATACTAAATAGAACTGGAGACAAGACACAGCCTTGTTTAACTCCTTCATTAATATCGAAAAATTCAGTCTGAATACTTACAATTGTATTCATTGGATACTTTTGGTGATAAACTTGAAGTAGCATCGGTATCGATCGGCGTGCCTTGTCAATATCGTGACAAAGACTTTGTTGAATCTTCTCAATTTTGTGCCTGGACTCGAGACGTTAAGGACCTAAACATCGATTTGTCAGAAAATTTTTTCAATAAATACGGCAATAATTTGTTCGCATACTACTTTCTCACTCTACTATACATCAAAATGCTCATTTTGGTATCCAATGGAAGCTCAGATTTTCTAACTAACATATTAAGATTTGCCTTCCAAAACTTACCTACATCATCATGATAATTATCATTCATGACACCATGTACACTACCAATATCTTGCTATGTATCAAAATGTTTACTTGTACAAAACATTCCCTGCTCTTATCCTGTTAACATTGTATACGCATAACTACTTTAATGAACAATAAGTATACTGTAATTGTTTTTATCTTTCATTTCTGTTAGATTTTGTATTTATGCAAACCTTGTCTGTAACCAAAGTTAAGAAACTACCAGTTTTCGATCATTTCTTGACTTAAATGTTTCTTATAAGTAAGTACAAATTGTCTAGTATGAAATACTTAGTAAGCTATGACATTTTGCGGAGTATCAAGCATTGCATATGTATACACTTGTGCATTTGTAAATGCCTAGCATCATGTTACTTCCTATTCAGCACGCATGAACTGCGTAGTTTCCGGCATACTTTATTTCATTGTCTACTACTCACGAAACAAGCTGTGTATTGTTTCTATTGTATTGAAATACACAAGTACAAAACAGATGTGCTTATACAAGTGCACACCGTATGTAAATAATTTGTTGAATCTGACGTATAGCTTCAAATCTGTCAGCTCCAAAAGACTGTCGTCTGAATAGACTTCTGACCAATCATTTAGAAAGTCAATTTTGATAGCTTACAGATATTGTTTGAGTGTACCTTTAATACGTTGCTAGTTTTGCAAAAAGTAATTACAACTCCAAAAATATCATCTCTGATTGAAGGAAGTATCTTGGTTGAACGCGTCATCCCCTACTAATCATCAAAGGTGGTTTTAGAATCCAGTGAAAGCTCAGATTTTTCTCATTAACATATTGAAATTTAATGTTCAAGTATAAATGAGAAAAAGTCATTATTACTGCCAATATATAGTCTCAAATATGGTATACCACATTTAAAACCAATACAGCATTCTTTGATTATAACTTCAAACTGCGCTTGTACTAATAATTTTAGTATGTTTATGTGACAAATATGACCATTCACTTATAATAATATTAAATTATCATGATAATTATCATTAATGACAACACTGTACACTACCAGTATCTAGCTATGTATCAAAGACTTTTACTTCATGTAAACACCAACGCTCTTATCATGTAAATATTGTATACCAATAGCTCAGTGGAAGCACTAACCTGCGCTTGGAATCTGAACGCATTCTTTTAGCTTTTGGCGCACAAAACTTCAATGTAGAGGTTACTAAAGGGTCATTTGGACCTTTTATATCTATTGTTTTAGATCCACAATTTCACAACATTTAAAATTTTGGACCCCGTGTTTGAAAACCTAGCGCTACCCCTGCAAAACGTACTTTAATGACCAATATGTGTTCTGTAATAGTTCTTTATTCTTCATTTCTATTAGATTTTCAGTGTATTAGGAAGTAGATGTATATATAACAAAAGTTATTCATTTGTAACCACATTTCTTTAAATAAACACAATACCTAAACTGCTTATTATGCTAACAATTCACGTTCATTGACTGTTGCACTAAGTATTATTCAATGCTTATGAATTTCATCAACGTGTACAATCTTTTCAATCCAGTATATTAAGAAATACATGTATAACACAATAAAAACCAGGCCCATAAAAACACATATCTATAATTTGCCAACAATTGAACATCCTTTTATAAATTTTCTTATGCTAATAATCTTTTTTGATATCATCAGCTGTTAGTATTTATCTAAACTTTCATTGTATTAATATGCAATGTATCAAAGACATTACGTTCATGCACAATAATAACATTCTTATTGCGTAAACCTTGTATGCTCATAACTATAGTTACTATTTACACATCAACATATATTTTTATACTTTTTTATCCACCTAACGACTTAATAACTATGTGATGCCATCAACAAAAACAAACATATTTAATTGGAAAAAATGATCCAAAGCAATATTTCCTTTTCATTCCTCTTTTGGAAACACTGTACTTGCTCATATCTTTAGGACTACTTATTCAAATTCAATGAAGTCTCTGAAAAATGCAGGGTTGTAAGTGCTGCTTACTATCCTATAGGCAACTTAACAAATGTCCTATAGCAAATTTAACATTTCAAAGTTCCAACTTCTGCTTGATGCCATCACATAATGTGTATTAGTGTAACCTTTACAACTTCTACTCTTAATACATATTTGTCAGCAAAATACTTATTTCTTCCTTTTTTAAACAGCTCTCTACCATGTTCACAAATGTCACCTTGTCTAAAATTTATATCAACAATTCTAAGCAATTTATGTACCATCACTTAATACTATGTAATGTTGTAACTTTCAAACGTAAGCTTCAACACTATGCTCCTCCTTGTACAATATATCAGTAACTTCAAAAGCCTGCCAGTTACAAATGTAAATATGTACATTATTAAAATTACTATATATTTTTGCACGAACAAAACTCAATATAATGCCAAACTTTCACTTTTAAGTCTTTCATCTCCATTATAAGTGACTTAACAAACACATGAAAACAATTCATATGCCAACCACCACTAACCTTCTAATGACATTCATATTTTGTTATGGATATGACTGATGCACATAAACTTATTTACATAATAATGTAAACGTAATAACTACTGTGTTATGATAATGCTTTTATGTTATCTCGATCTTTATAAGATTCTATTTCCAGTATTATTAAAATTACAAAACTACATTGCATGTGTCTGTAGTAATTATTTGTGTTTCTTTTAACCAACCTTTAGCCAACAATTGCCTATCAAGAATTATCCAGTGTATTTTTACTACATGCCCTACTTGTCATTTGACAAACACCAAGTGATTATTATGAATAATTATAAAAACAATTCGAATAAAATAACTACACCTTTATCATGGCACTTCCTCTTGATTCGCCCTGTTCCTTTTTAAAGGAATTTTTATTTGTAAAGTAGGTTGATAATCCCTCGTCTCTGAGAGAAAGACAATGTACCTCTTTCAAAACCTTCATTTAGGGAGTTCGTAACCATTTCCTTTATATCAGACCAAAAACATTTATAAAATTCGGGAGTTAATCCGTCAATTCCGGGTGATCGATTAAGTTTAAGTGTTTGTACTGCTTTTGTACATTCTTCAATTGTTAGTAGCCCTTCACATTCGATTGTTTCTTCATTTGATAATGTTTCTACACGAGTTTTGTTAATGTAGGCATCAATATCTTTATCTTCTATTTCTTTTGATTTATACAGATTAGTATAATAATCTACAGATTCATTTAGAATGTCATCTGTGTCTGTGATATTTTTACCGTTTTTAACTTAAGTTCTGTAATTGAATTTCTAGTTGCTTTGTGTTTTCGAGCCCCATGAAATATTTAGAATTGGTTTCACCCTCCTCAAACCACTTGACTCTTGACCTTATTATAGCTCCTTTAGTAGTTTCTTTATACAGCTTTTCTAGTTTTGACTTTGCTTCAATATATCTGTTCTTAAATACATTTCCAACATTATCCATTTTCTCTTCTAATTCTTTAACATCATTTTCTAATTTCTCCAAACGCTTTTTTTTTTTTTTTTCCTTTTTTTTACAGTATTTTACAGTGAAATCTTTTATATTTCTTTTACATAATTCCCAAGTAAGTTGATTGGATAATTTTTGCCGGGTACAATCCTTTTGGCAAGAACAAATAACTTCACGAATCTCTTTTTTGTAGTTATTATCATTTGTGAGTGAAGAATTAAATTTCCAAAAACCTGGTCCAGTATTTGTTTTTCCCATTTGTAACTTTAATGAAATAGCATTATGATCTGATTTTACAGAGGGTCTAATATCAGTAGTTTTAACAACATCGATGAACTCTTTGTGAATCAGCCAATAATCTAGCCTAGAAAATAAACCAAGTGATATTTGTCTCCATGTGAATTGACGTTTTTCTGGCCATCTATGCCTCCAGATATCAATTAAATTACAATGTTTAATAATTTTTTGCAGATATTTACATGGTACATTTTTCCTTTTCATGTTTTTAGTATCTTTATTATGGTTTTGAGTACAATTTAAATCACCACCAATAATAACATTGTACTTAGCATTTCTTTTAATCCAATGAAATGTTTTCTTGAAGAAAATATCTTTGTATTTTTGTTTCGTTGGTGCATATAGATTGATTAAAGTGCAAGGTTTTTTACGGATTAGCATATTCAACAAAATTTTTCTACCATCGTCAGCAATATGACTATTTTCGATTTTTACATCTAAGTCTTTTCTATAGACGATTGATACCCCTCTACTGTGAAATGTTCCAAACGAACTAAAAGATTCTATCGCCCACTCTTTCCTCAAAGCATTTTCCAACCTTTGATCAAGATAAGTTTCTTGCAAAAGAAATATATCAACTTTTTGGCTTTTTAACCAGTTACATACAATTCTTCTTTTATCTTGATTTCTAAGCCCTCTAACATTGAGGGAAATAAAATGCACATTACACGAATTCATAATCATTTACAGATATATACCTTATACATATTATATACTATATACATACTTTGTTTTGGTTTTTTTGTTGCTTTTCTGCTTGTTTTTTTGTTTTTTTTGTTTTTTTGTTTTTAAGCTCTAAAAGAGAACAAAAGAAAATGCACATTATACATATGCTTCTGAAAGTAGATGGGAAATTCATTCAACTATTGTTTATATTGTTCACTTTTTTCTACTTGATCCTCTGCTTCTCCTCTTCTTCTGTTTGCTATCTTTCTGCTTTCTCTTGGCACCTTGTTGATCAGGTGATGGAGACTTGGCACTTAAGCTGGAATATTGATAATGATCTTGATCGCTTGATAGATCTGAACTATTATTACTATAATATTCTGTCTCATTCTGGTCAGATTTGTACCCACTCCTTCCCACAGATGAGTTTCTATCACAGTTCGGATCCCTGGTGATTGCAATCTTGCCAGTAGTTAGTTTTAGCACACTTTGCTTGCTAGCCTTAGTAGATTTGTTGCTTTCACTCATGTCTCGCGATGGGGTGGGATTAGATAGGGCTGGTGTCTTTGGCAGATGAGACGGTGTCTCTTGCTGCTTCTGCTCCTTCATTTTGTTTTGGTTCGTTTCATGTTGCTCATCTATTGCATTATGATCATTTACCACTGCATTAGTTTTGTTTACATTTTCATTCTGCTCCTTTCGGGGACAACTATCAAGTGAGTGTCCTGGTTGTCTGCATTCTTTACATTTCTCCGGGTTTCCACATGTAACCCAATAATGTCCCTTTTCTAGACAATGGCTGCACTCTACATCCTTAATCTGTGGTTGACCTTGATGGTATACCTTGGCTTTGAAATTGTTCACATTTATGTATCTTGGAAGTGGTTTTACGGGTTTCTTGATAACAAATCTTCTATTGCCCGTCAGGCAATTTACAAGTTCACCGCCGACACGAAGTTTTTCATGCATACACTCCCCAACAATATTCGCACCTAAAGAGAGTATCTTTTTAGTTATATCTGAGTTGTCCACTGATAGGGGCACTTCACAGACACGAACAATGACTGTGTCTGTGTCTGTGCGATCACGGAGGAAGGGGTTCAATTGTCTTGGTGTATTTGGATGTTTTTACCTCTAATGTTCACTCCTTCCGCCAGTAGTTTCACACGCGGGGGTGTACCCTGTATGTACAGCCGCCATAAGCCACCAATCCTTTGGACTCCTATTATATGTTCCTGTCTAATCACCTTACATAAAGCCAAATATACTTCTTCGTTTTGTAGTCCTTGTTCTTTAAAGTCTTCTCGTGATAAGTATCCTACGACATCCTTGTTCCTCATAAACACCGTTACAACGGGTTCTATGTGCTGTGCACTGTGTGCTGTAGTAGTACTTGGTTGACTTGAATGCATATCGAGTTGTCTCGGATGAGTGCTCATATTCAGATTGTTCACGTTATTCCTTGTATAACTTCAGAGCCTATTAACATACGTCCTCCGTGGAGAAGTTTCAATAGACGATTCAATGTTATAGCAAGGCGAATGTGGTAAATCTGTTGAAAACTACCTATCCAAGCACATTTTGTTGACCAAAATGTAGGTTTTAAAAGTCAAAACCTCAAGTGTTCCTTATAATATTTTTATGTCATTAAATGAAAAAGCGCACTTATATTGTCCATATACTAGCATCATTAGAATGAGCAATGGCAAATTCTCTTTAAATTGCAAATCTTGTGCAAAAAGAAGAATATCAAGATTGAAGTCACCAGAGATGTAACACAATTTATTTTCAAGTGAAATACGATCCCGGGAATACGATCAGCAATCAGCAATAAAAGAAACCAAGGGACAAACCAAGAGACAAACCAGAGGACAAACCAAGGGACAAACCAAGGGACAAACCAGGGGACAAACCAGAGGACAAGGGGAAAACGAACAAGAGGAAAACCCAAGGGACAAACCAAGGGATAAACGGGACAAACCAAGGGACAAACAAGGGAACAAACAATGGGCCAAACCAAGGGACAAACAAGGGGACAAACCAAGGGACAACAAGGGGCCAAACCAAGGGATAAACAAGGGGACCAACCAAGGGACAAACCAAGGGATAAACAAGGGGACAAACCAATCGACAAATCAAGGGACAAACCAGATGACAAACCAGAGGACAAACCAAGGGACAAACCAGAGGACATGTGGGAAAACAAGGGGAAAACAAGGGAAACCCAAGGGATAAAGAAGGGGACAAACCAAGGGACAAACAAGCGGCCAAACTAGGTGCCAAACCAGGGGACAAACAAGTATTTTTTTCCTGCGTCTTGGAGAGGTAGTGTGGACAAACTAACATTGTTTTCGTGACTATACGTCTTGGTAAGGTAGTGTAGACAAACATACATACACTGTTTCCTTGGATTGGATACATTGTGAAGAGGGAGTGTGGGCAAGCTAACATTTTTTTCTTGACTACGTTTGGGGAGAGATATTATGTGGACAATACTTTTTTCTCAGCTATTATACGTCTTGGAGAACTAGTGTGGAGAAACCAGTGTACAAACAAGCATTTTTCTTGCTGCGTCTAGTAGTGTGGACAAACTAACATTGTTTTCTTGACTACGTCTTGGAAAGGTAGTGCGAACAAATTAACATTCTTTCCTTGGCTACGTCTTGGAGATGTAGTGTGGGCAAACAAACATTGTTTCCTTGGCTACGTCAGGGATCCGGGAGAGAGAAAGAGGTAGCGTATACAATCATTCATTTTTTGGGCTACGTCTTGGAAAGGTTCCCTGCTACGTCTTGAAGAGGTATTGTGTACATTACAAACAAACATTATTTATTGGCTAAGTCTTGGAGAGGTAATGTGGACAAGAAAACATTGTTTCCTACCTCTTGGTAGTGTGAACAAAGTTACATTTTGCAGAGGTGATGTGGACAAACAAACATCGCTTCCTTGGCTACGTCTGGGAGAGGTAGTTTAGACAACTAACATTGTTTCATGTCTTTTGAGGGGTTATCTAGATAAGCTAAAAACAATTCTTGGCTACGTATGGGAGAGGTAGTTTGGACAAACTAACGTTTTCCTAGTGTGGACAAGCATTGTTTCTCGGCTACGGCTGGGAGAGGCGTCTCATACATGTCATACTGCAGTTACTGTCCATTTTCCTATACATAATACACAGTACTCTCACCATTGACGCGTGACCTCTACAAACAGTGCATGTTCCAGGTATGGGTATTGCCTATTTAGTTAACGTCACTGTGCAAAATAACCGGCCAATATTTAAAGTACTCTCTGAAATTCTAGAAAATATACTTTGTAACATGTCCTAAATTTTTAGCTTATTTAGGTGTTTGGAAATATTAGCACTTTGGTGTTTTAGGAAGGATATGTAAACGACAGATAACACCAAAAATATGAAGAACAATATATTATGTTTCTCATTTTCAAGAATGCTGGTTAACAATATGCAGACTATTGTCTCATTTCGTAAATAAAGGCCCACACAGTATTGTTACCTTTCGTTTGCTTTATAATCGTTCACCCAACTGAAAATATAATACCATCTCATTGCTCATTGCACAGGTAAAACAGAAACATGTGTAGTGTGGATTTAACCAGAGAAGATCTGATTTAACATAGTTGAGCTGTTTTCAATGAGTGTTATCTTGGTTTAATATCTTTTAATGGGGTTTAAGTCCTGCAAAGGTCGTGGTGAATTCTACTGTAGACATGACTGCATCATGTGTGAACAAAATAACATTACGTCCTTGGCTACCTCTTGAAGAAGTATTGTGGACAACTAATATTGTTTCACATTTACATCTTGCTACGTCTGGGAGAGGTTATGTGGGCAAACAAACATTGTTTTCTTGGCTACGTCTTGGAGAGATCGTATGAACAAACAAACATTGTTTTTCTGGGCTACATCTTGGATAAACAAACATTGGATGTTTTAGCTACACTCATAGAAATTGTTCGTTGGCATTACTCAGTAAGTTGATGTAAGTCGTTGCGTCAACTTTCCGAGTAATGCCAACGCGTACAATTTTGAGTAACGCTGACTCGATATCATTATGTTGATCGCACTCATTTGCACTTACTTTATTGAGTTGTTACAACTCAGAAAATGAAACTAGGTTAGCATAATTTTCTAGAGGTGTGCTATAGTATACAAAATTTTGCACTGATTACAAAAATAAATATTTGAATACTGCTAATTGTGCAGAAAATGATCCAATTACGTGAATTAAGTAACAAAGTACCAAATTGGAATAACTCAAAACAATAACATGAATAAGTACCAGTAACTTAATATGAACGAGTTACATCAACTTACACGTTAAGTTACAATAACTCAACTAATTGGTTCTTTGAACCTTGTTTATTTTTCTAAGTTCCTGAACTTGAATTCAGAAGTTGGCATTACTTAAAAAGTTGACGCAACGACTTACATCAACTTTTTAAGTAATGCCAACAAAGTTGATTAGTTGACGGAACTTTTTGAGCTTTTTCAGCATTTGTTAAGTTCGGATAACTAAAATGAATATTGTTTTGGCAACTTTTACACTATTTTTGAGTTGTCCAAACTTACTCCTTTTGAATTGCGACAACAAGGCGAACAAGTCATTTCTATGAGTGTACTTCTTAGAGCGGTAGTGTGGACAAACAAACATTGTTTCTTTGGTGACGTTTTGGAGAAATAGTGTAGACAAACAGACAATAGAGAGATTGCGGAGAGGCGTTCACTGCAAACGCCATACGGGTTACGGATTTCTGCATTTTGCGGTAGAACGTCATAGTCCCGTTCACATCCAAACTAGCCTCCTACACAGCCAGTTTGTGTCGGTCCTAACGCTTGTCGTTCCTAGTATGTTCGTGATAGCCGCATAGAGTCTGAACCAAGACTACGTGTAAACGCAATTGCAATCATGATGGCGCTATGCTGAGACAAATAATCTAAAGGTAATAGGAAGCACCCATTGATTCACCTTGGGTGCATCGAACCAGAGAAGATTATCTTCTTTCATCGAACTACTTTCCTCGGTATTGATATGCACATACGACTGGCTGTATCTATAATGTTCTAAGCATTCAGTCCAGATTAGCGATATTTGAGTTTTGGAAAATGAGTATTCGCTACTTGCACGGTTCCGCCATTATGCACTATGTGCGGGGAGAGCCTCGAACTGGCAGCATACATGAAAGGAAGAATTATGTAACCTTACACAGAACGTTATGACTAGTTCAATTCCCATTCATGTATATGCTGCCAGTTCGAGGCTCTCCCCGCACATAGTGCATAATGGCGGAACCGTGCAAGTAGCGAATAGGCCTATGTTCACACGTGTATGCTATTTTGTCTAAATAATCTAAACAGAGTTTGATGTTGGATGCCTAGGAAGTCTTGGTGTATATTATTCGAATAACAAGAAACAAACTCCATTATCATATAAATAATACCCTGTTTACTTTCTAAAGCAAAATGAAAATAAATAATCTAATATGCCTAGTTCGATTACTACCCAGCAAACACCAAAATATTACAGAAAACGTTAAATGTCGGGTTAAAGGTTATGTGAGGGTCAAGGGCATTAAACGTTTTAATAATATTCAAAAAACCTTTTGTTCAAAACTTGCTGATAAACGTTCTAACACAATAGACACTTAAATATGTTTGCCAAATGATATTTTACTATAGCATTTCGAATTTTGGCTTAAAATGTTGTTGTATTACTTTTTCAGTATAACACGAGTTTTCATGATTTTTATATAAACATACATCGATATGTTATCAAAATGTTTTAACTAAAACCAAAAACACACGCATTATCATGTTTTAAAAACATTTTTGAGTTTACTGAATAGTATCCATAAGCAAAACACTTTGACAGCTGTTTAATGCACAATGAACAAGCAAGGCGAAAAATAGCGTTGCACGAACTTCTGTTCCCCGTCCCAAACAGACAATTATACCGCATTTATGCCGTAACACGACACAATCTTGCCCAAAACGCCTCTTCGCAAGCTGATTTTTGGACGGCATTTTCCACACACAAATGAATAGGCAATTTGCCCGTTCGAAATCGCGTCGAAAAAAATTGAAATTTGTTCACTTCTTCTTGTCTATACGAGATCAAATTTTAACCCCCAAAATGGATTTTATTACATGTCGGACTCTACTTGTTCTATTAGGATACTTTGATTCGCTTCATAACAAGATAAACATAACATTTTTCTGCATTTTATAATGCGTTTTTTGTCATTTTGGAACGTCATTTTTTGCTACCAACCGCAACGTAATCGCCTTACGGTAATTCCACGATTGACCAATTCACAATAGATTTCATCCTCTAGAGGGCATAATAACCGATTTTCGACTAGTGTAGCTTGCTGTTCGCGTTCCCGTGTCACGTTTCACGTAAATTTCGCAATCTCTCTATTGTTCCTTGGCTAGGTCCTGGAGAAGTAGTTTGGACAAACAAACAATATTTCTCGGCTATATCTTGGGAGTGATAATTGTATGGGCGTTAGCCATAGGCTAGAGCCATACTTTAATTTTGTTTTGCAATATTTGTTCGCACGTTTAACGGGTTATCTAGCCACTGTGTAGATTGAAAGTTGCAAGGTATATAGTATGTATGCGAATGAAGAAGTAGATAGATTTTCTATAATAATATGTCTTCAGGAGAGGAGAAATTTAACAAAAACAAAAACACCGAAGTCCGTCAAATGCACGAATAAAAATACGTGTATAGTATAGGCCTATGCACCATTGGGGAATTGCCGCAGCTGATTAGAGTCGTTCATTTCGTGCGGTACATGATTAGAGTCGTTCATTTCGTGCGGTAAATAGCGGGCAATGGGTGTATTTTTTGTTTGCTTTTGTGTTGCTTTTTGGAAACGCTCGCGCTTGCTATAAAGTTGTTTATTTGTTTGCACAGACCTATAGTCTCCTACACAGCCAATCTGTGTCGGGCGATCCGAACAAACATCGTGATAGCCACATACAGTCTGGCCCGAGGCACAGACTATCAAGTGTTTCTTTGCCAGTGACCGTCAATAAAATCAATACTGTAGTACAAACATGCTATATACATGGTGTCCCTGAAAGAACTGTATCGTCGGAAACTTAATTGTGTGGGTATTTTAACGCCACAACTAAACAAAACTAAATACTTGGTGCGGTTGAGCAATAAATCAGCTATGACAAAAAGACGAAATATTAAGATTAGAAATTTAATAACATGGCATAATCACTGCACATCATAATTTTTATTTTATTTACTGTATAAATCATACATCTTTTGACTCATTATGGCACCAGATTTTTTTTTCTTTTTGAGAAACAAAAATCCTTCCAAACTTTACATAGAGCCAAAAATTTACAAGATTAATTTTTTTTATTTTGGCATAACAATTTAGGGAATTTTGTTAACGTTTGTTACGTTTGTTTTAATACGCTATCACTCGGGCACACCCTTTCCAACGAAAAATGAAAACTTTAATATCAACATTTAATTTTGAGCATGGAGAAAGGAAATCATAACTTCCCTCCCGTTCCTCCCCATTTTCCCCTTCTGTTTTTCATTTGGCTTTTCACCTTTCCACATTTTTTCTTCTCAGACAACCCTTGTTTACCAAAAGTAATAAATTTTATTTAATTTATGACGACACAGCATTCTGCCATTCCTGTCTAGCCCCGCTCCAAAGGTCTGACCTGGTTGTTAACCCGGCGCAGGCCAGATGTCAGAACTGCAAATCAAACGCAGCAAGGTAGAGCTTGTAATACTAATATCGTGCACATAGCTACCTATACCTTGCTGTGTATAGTGAACAGAGCACGTGTATTTTGCTCACTGGCAATTGATACAAACCGAAGGTGTCAATAAATGGGACAGTATGAATGGATCATTTTCGAAGTTTATGTTGTGATGAAGTTTGGAAGTCAACATGTGCGATGATGCCGAGTGTTTAGGGTCTCTATCTGAGGTCAAATTACTAAAAACTGTCATATGGATACGAAACTTGGTGGGTATAGTCAACATCCGAGGTCACCCAGGTGTCATCTGAGGTCAAATTATTAAAAACTGACATGACAGCATCCACCATCCAGGCTTCGCCCATACAGGGTTCTGAAAAGAAACTCACATTTAAACACAACCACTACCATACCATCACCCAACGACCTTACACAACAACCGCGTATGCCGAAAACCGCGCAACCCGAGAACCGCTCTAGTGTTACTTGTGCAATTGTTCTTTATCTTCAGTTCAAAATAAGGACATCAACTGTCGATATATCTTTTGGCTATCTCCGTAAACGTGTTAGCTTCGTCATATCTTGAGAAATTAACAGATGATTTTTATAAGGCGCCTAGTACTAGTATTCCAAACCAAACAATACAATCATATTTTGAGAGAAATATGAATGTTTTCGTGATAGTGTGACTTGTGCAATTGTTCTTTATCTTTAGTTCATATTAAGGGGTGGGGTATGAACGTTTGGACAGTATTTATTGTGGGACATTAGAACACATCAGACCTATCGAATTGCATTCTGAATACGAAGAATGTCCATCTCATATCAAATAATTTTGATTTTTTGAAATTCGTAATGTAATACACATTTTATGGCAAATCATTAAAAATTGATATTTTTGATATTTTACAGTACTCGAAGTAAACTTTATAAATCTGGTGATTTATATTTGAAGTGTATGCAGGTGGGATGAAAAGCCGACGATCAATTGAAAATTTTGACCTTTCGTATTGAAGATATGGATTTTTTGGGGAAAAAATCCATATCTTCAATATGAAATGTCAAAATTTTCAATTGACCGTCGGCTTTTCCTCCCAGCTACGTATACTTTAAGAATATATCATAAAATTTATAAAATTTACTTCGAGGACTGTTATATCTCAAAAATGTGAAAAATATCAAATTTTATTAATTTGTCATAAAATTTGTATTATATCGTGATTTTCATAAAATGAAAATTATTTGATACCAGAAAGACATTGTTCGTATTCAGAATGCAATTCGATAGCTCTGATGTGCTCTCATGTCCCACAAAAAATACTGTCGAAACGCTCATTCCAGTTCCCTTAAGGACATATCCGTGGATATATCTTTTGGCCAGCACCGTAAGTACGCTATGTGTCAGCTTCGTCATATCTTGAGAAATCAACAGCTGATTTAAATGTGGCGCCTGATATTGTATTATACCCTGGTTTTATACAATCATACTTTTTAGCGAAGTATCTCTGTTTTCGTGATAACGTTACTTTATTGACCTTTATCTTCAGTTCATAAAAAGGACATCAACCGTGGGTAAAGCTAACGAACATAATTATTCACTTTTGAATAGTTATCAGTGGTGTACCGGACAAAATGCCAAATGACCTTACCCGGGGGGAATATATATATATATGCATGCGAAAATTTGAAATTTGTGAAAGTGGACATTTTAAAATGGGCCAAAATAAGAAGACTTGTGGCCTAAAACAGGTCAAACAGAAGAAGAACATCACAATTTTGTCCCGGTATTTCAACGGTCGGTACATGACTAGTTATGGCGCCCTTTCAGGGCGTACGTCGGAAGTGCTTGTTAGGAAAAAACAAATATTTTTTCGTAGTTAATTTGAATAGGGCCGTTTAAGCAACTGTTCATACGTGGTGTCCTGCACAACCCTATTAGGGTTAGGGTTATGGTTGGCCCGGAGGGTTTCTTCAAAACATTTCGTACGGTACAGAGATGTGCCACGCAGACTTTCGGGTGCTGATATTCCCTATACCTACGTTTTGCTGTTTTTTATTACCAGCATACCAATTTTCAAGAAAACACATCCAAAAATCACCCAAATTTGCCCTAGTTGGGCACTTTTAAGCGCACTTTTGCCAGAATGCGCCAAGCATTGGTCTTCACTGAAAATCCACCCAAGCTCACCCATCGATACACCAAAATCGCTGATATGTCAAATTAAAATATCACCCATCACTGATTGCAACAGGAACCATTCGTCATAAGGATTCAGAAAAAGTATAGTTTGACCTATCATATACATTTCTTGAGTTATTGGGGGAAAGGTCAAATGTCAAAATTTGGATTCCACAGGGGACACAAATTGAAAAATGCTCCGAATTTTTGAAAAATATTTTCATATTGCTCCGCTTGCAGAAACATTTAAAAAAAGAATATTTTGCCATATCTCGGGTAATCAACATGACAAAGAAGTTCGAATTCCATTGAGCCCTGTTGACCTTGACCTATTTTGTGATGATGTTACCTATGTAACAAAACATCCAAAACAATGCAACTTTCCTCATTTTGATTTATGTTTGCCAAAGGAACAATTTGAAACCAGTTGGATTCAAAGTGGAGCATATTTCCATTGTAATCGACTGTGGACCCAAAAATTTGACACTTGACCTTTTAGCCTATAACTCAAGAACTTTATGTCGGAAACTGGTCAAACTATACTTTTTCTGAATCCTTAAGATGAGAGCAAGACATTGGTATGGTTTTAAACAAGTTTTGACCAATTTTGAATTTCCACCCTACATAAGCAGACATTTTGGATTAATGCAAATTAGACACTGTTCCACTACTTTGACTTTTGGGGACTTTTGATATTTTCTTAGATATTTTTTCTGAAATGAATGGTGATTGAATGGTTTCTGTTGCAATTAGTAGTGGGTTAAGCCCTGATTGCCCTTAATTTGATTGGCCTAAAAAGTACCCCAAAACGGTGACAGCTTAGGGTTAGGAAACTTATAGATAGGCCTATAAGTTTCTCCTATTCAAATGTTAACTACGGAAAAAATATTGCCGGACACGTCAGATGACAAAGTAGAGAGCTTGTGATTTCCTAACGTACGTATCATACGCCCGTGCATTTATTCAAAATCACTCTCATGTGACGGGATTTTGAATAGATGCACAGGCGCACAGTGTCATCGCCCCGATATCTTCATGGCAGAAATCGCCATGGTAGGTTGAATCCACAGCCACGCATGGCCATTTTGTTCCGACCTTTAAGACGCATAATGAGCCGAGGGACATCCCGACTAAGGCTACTGTCAATACCTCGGTAATTGACTTCTCTAGTGTGTAAGTGAGCTTGTATACGCCATGTGAGTGAGTGCACACACTGGGGTGTGTGTGACCTCTGTGTGGGGGTGAACATGTATACGCCATGTGAGTGAGTGCTCACATTAGAAAATCATAATTTTTTTGTCAGTTTATGAGTTCAAGACGCACGCTTCTTTCTCAAGACGCAAGCTAACCACTATCATATCCGTTGAACATATATATATATTATGTTCAAGTGCAAGGAACCAGATCTGGTTTCTTTATACGAAATCATTTACGGGAGATATTCATCATTTTCTACCCCGGTATCCAATGATTTATCGCCTGAATATCAATCGTGCATAGCACATTTACGTGTATCGATCCCGGGTATTCATTTCAATGTCTCTGGCTGTATAATGTAATTATTAACCGGGCGATGTCGGTGTGAGGCGTATGATACGTTCGTTTGGAAATCGCAAGCTCTCTGGTATAGCCCGTCACGGTCGTGCGGACGGGCGCTATTTTAGGCACTGAATTAAGATTTTATAATCACTTAAAATTCTTCTGCGTGATTTCCATGCAATTGGCAGCTATCTTGGATTTAACATGTTTATAGCAGGATATTCCCGTTATTTGTCTACGTAATATACCTCTCAAAGACATAGCAAGTAACCTTTCCAAGACGTAGCTCAAAAAATGAATGATTGTATACACTACCCCTTTCCCTCTCCCGAATCCCTGACGTAGCCCAGAAACAATGTATGTTTGTCCACTCTACATCTCCCAAGACGTAGCCAAAAAACAATGTTAGTTTGTCCACACTACATCTCCAAGACGTAGCCAAGAAACAATGTTAGTTTGTCCACTCTACATCTCCCAAGACGTAGCCAAAAAACAATGTTAGTTTGTCCACACTACATCTCCAAGACGCAGCCAAGAAACAATGCTAGTTTGTCCACACTACCTCTCCCAAGACGTAGCCAAGAAACAATATTAGTTTGTCCACACAACTTCTCCCAAGACGTAGCCAAGAAACAATGTTAGTTTGTCCACACTACCTCTCCCAAGACGTAGCCAAAAAACAATGTTAATTTGTCCACGCTACCTCTCCCAAGACGTAGCCAAGAAACAATGTTAGTTTGTCCATGCTACCTCTCCAAGACGTAGACAAGAAACAATGTTAGTTTGTCCACACTACCTTTCCAAGCTTTACCAAAGAAAAATTTTAGTTTGTCCACACAACCTCTGCAAGATGTAGCCAACACAAAAATGTATGTTTGTCCATACTACCTATCCAAGACGTAACCAAGGAAACAAGTGTTTGTCCAGATTACCTCTCCAAGAGGTATCCCAGAAACCTGTAGTTTGCCCACACTACCCATGAGCGTAGCTAGTCGTTTAGTGTGGGGGAGGCAAAGCCAAATTTTCGTCCCCATTTGTCATTTTTTTGTCCCATTTTCATTTTTAAATAACACTTTATTCTTTGTCGTCCCCATATTATCCCTGAAAAATTTATGTGGAGGGAATCCCCCGCTATGCCACTGACACTACCTCTCCCAGACCCCATTACAAAAAATGAAAGAAAAAAGTGCTCCTGTGAAAGAGAAAATGTGGAGGGTAAAGAAAAAGAAAAAGGACCTCCTTTTCCATCAAAATTCACCCCGACCATGGGCCAAAATAGTGTAAAATACAAATATTTTGCGCGCTGCGCGCACACATTATGACATTAAAGCCATTTTATCCCGATCATGGGCAACGCGCGCACGTCATCCCAATAAACCCTTCTTGGGAAGCTCGAAGACTTGTACATTGCAACTGCATTTTTTTCAGCTGTACCCCATAAATTTTATTTTGCCCCCCTGACCAAGAGAGCTGGCTACGCCCCTGGTCCCCATTGCCTATCCAAGACGCAGCCGAGAAACAATCATGTTAGTTTGTCCACATTCCATGTACCTCTCCAAGACGTAGACAAGAGTTATGGTTGTTTGTCCCCTTGTTAGCTATAGACCTAGGCCAAAATGCCGAGAGTAAGGCGCTATAAGTGATGATAGCGATAATAGCGCTCTTTCTTATATTACTTGCAATTGCGCTATTTTGTCATTTGTTTGTACACATAATTGCAATATTAGCACTGCTATTATCAAATAGTGCTATTTTCGCTATTGTCAGTGTCTTTATTAGACTTAGAAAAAATTCAGCATTCTCAAAAATGGCCTTTACACAAGATTGCACAATTTTGAAATTTTCACTTTACCTCACCACTCAAATGATAATAGCGCTATTCTGCTATTTTCAAAAATGGCCTTTAGACAAAATTGCACAATTTTAACATTTTCGCTTTATCTCACCATCAAATGATAATAGCGCTATTCCGCTATTTTTAAAAATTGCTTTTACACGAAATTATTCAATTTTGACATTTTCACTTTACCTCACCACTCAAATGATAATAGCGCTATTTTCAAAAATGGCCTTTACACAAAATTGCGCAATATTTTCAAATTTTCACTTCTACCTTACCACTTGGCCATGTGCTAAGGATGGAAGATAATAGCCACTGCATGACAGCACTTTGTGACGGCGAAGCATGAAACACCGAGTGCGTTAATAAGTAGGTCTACACACTCAAACTGGTGGGCAGGCTTCTAAACTCTCCAAGATCCGTGTGATCCGCAAGAGTATTGCCCGTGTGCTGACCGTCATCCATCAAACTCAGAAGGAGAATCTCCGCAAATTCTACAAGGGCAAGAAATACAAGCCTTTAGATCTGAGGCCAAAGAAGACCAGGGCCATGCGTAGAGCGCTGACGCCACGTGAAAAGATATTAAAAACCAAGAAGCAGTGGCGAAAAGAGAGACTGTATCCAAAGCGCAAATATGCTGTGAGGGAATAACTTTATATATTATTGCGAATATTCGCAATAATATTGCGAATATTCGCAATAATATTGCGAATATTCGCAATACTTATTATTATTGCGAATATTCGCAATAATCACACCACCAGTTTGATTATGTAGGCCTACTTATTAATGCACTCGGTGTTTCATGCTTCGGCGTCACGGTTCTATAACTTTATAGATAGTTTTATACTCACACTTTATTACCTACTGAAGATAGTTTTATACCTGCATGTTGTAATCTACTGAAGATACTTTTATTCTCAAACCCTGATATCTACTCTAGATATGTCATCTACATCTTTAATACGCATACCCTGCCATCTACTTTAGCTCGTTTTACACTCATACCCTGCTATCTACTGAAGATACATTTATACTCAAACTTTGCTATCTACTCTAGATAGTTTTATAATTACGCCCTCCAATCTACTGAAGATACTTTTATACTCACAGCCTACTACTGAAGATACTTTTATTCTCCAACTCTAATATCTACTATAAATACTCACACCCCGAGTTTTACTTGTTGGGAGTTTTTATTCACCCTTTGAAATCTACTTTAAAACGTTTTGTACTCACACCCTGCTATCTACTCTACATATTTTTATACTCACGCTTTGCTGTCTACTGTAGATAATTACACGGACACCTTGTCATCTACTTAAGATTCTTTTATACGCACACCCTGCCATCTACTTTAGCTCGTTTTACACTCATACCCTGCTATCTTCTGAATATACTTTTATACTCACACTTTGCTATCTACTCTAGATAGTTTTATAATCACACCTACTATCTACTGAAGATACATTTATTCCCACACACTGATATCTGCTATATATAGGCCTACTGTCATACTCGTAACCTGATATCTACTGTTGATAGTTTTATTCACACTTTGCTATCTACTTTAGAAAGGTTTTTACTCACACACTATCTACTGTAGATACTTTTATGTTCACACTTTGCACCAGCTATCTACTGTCGATAGTTTTATACTCAAGAATTATTGCGAATATTCGCAATAACATTGCGAATTTTCGCAATAACATTGCGAATTTTCGCAATAACATTGCGAATTTTCGCAATAACATTGCGAATATTCGCAATAATTATTGCGAATATTCGCAATAACATTGCGAATATTCGCAATATTATTGCGAATATTCGCAATAATTGAAGATAATTCTGTTGAAAGGAAGGCCACCTTGGTTCGCAATTTGCATTGTGATCATTGAGCTCTTGATTAATTTGATCATGGATATCAGTGGCGTACCGTGGCCGCCCCAACCCCGGGGGGCTGAAGAAGAAACAATTTTGCCGCACCTCCCTTAACAGCCCGAAAAGGTTGACCCAATTTTTTTCACTGTCGTTTGAAAAAGTGAAGAGCAAAAAAAAAAAAAGAAAAATGCTTTTCCAATTTTTGCGCCCTTTTTTCATTCTTAATTCGTTTTGCCGCCCCTTCGTTTTTGCCGCCCCTGTTTTTGCCGCCCTTCTTCTTCCGCCGCCCTTCGTTTTTGCCGCCCCTACTTTGACCCCGGGGCTAGCGCCCCAAAGCCCCCCAAAAAAAAAAAATACGCGCATGGATATTGAAGGGATTAGCACCTTCCAACATTGTCAAATTGTGGTCTTGGTTTTAATTTCTTTTTGCATTTGAATTTTGTTGGGAGGAAAACCATCTCTCTTCACATCATATTTTTTCTGATTCTGAATCTGACGCAGATTGTTTCTTCGGCTGAAACTGTCTGTGATTTTGTGCTAAATTTATTGTTGTTTGTTTGGTTTTTTTTGTTTTGTTTTTTAAATAGTAATCAGATTCAGAATGCCCTTTTTAATTCTTTTTTGAAGGTAATTCTGTTGAAAGGAAAGCCACCTTGTAATTCACATTGTGATCATTTGAAGTCTTGCTTAAATTTGTTCATGGATATTGAAAGGAAAAACACCTTTCTCTTTTGTATTTTGGAATTTGATGATTGTGTATATTTACTTGTACCATATCAAACATGTTGAGATATACGGTATGTTGGTGGGTTTTGCTGGGGCTATGCAGTCATATCCTTTTAATTTTTAAGACATTTTACTTTATTATGTGCTTTGTAGGGTGTATAGAAAAGCTGTGTGGGCCTAAGCCTACATTTTTCCTTTTAATATCATTTGTTGATTTGAGTGGAGGCATCTTGCATTGCTTGGATTTCTGTGCCTGTTGCTGCTGCTGCTCCTGTCTATTGCTCGGTTCCAAGCTTTACTGTGTGCTTCCACTTCTTGTCATCAAATTTTGATTTTTGAATTTTTTTTTCATTCCCTTTTAACTCGTTTGACATGTTTGGGCCAATTATTGTTATTGGCATGCATTTTAGGTCGTTTGTGTGTGTGTTCAACAGGTTAGAACCGGTTGTGATCTTGAGGTTCTTTCCATTTTGTTGAGTTGTCACTGATGGATACTATGGGGTTGTGTTTGTTTGTTTGTTTGTTTTGTTTGTTGTGTATGTCTGTTTTGTTTTCACGTGTTTGTAAGTGATAGTCTGTGTCTCTGTTTCATGGTAGCTTTTCCCCATATACAAGCATTTCAATTTTTTGGTTTACTCAATTTTTTGTGAAATATTGGCTGATTTGTATTCTGTATATATTTTTTACATTGTAATTCATGACTTTTAAATTTTCCACTTTTAATTGCAGAAGCTTGCAGGATGGTTTTAAGCGGAAATCAATCTTTAGTTTTTTTTCATAAAAAAGGTGACGATATTATATTTTTACAGGAGACTCATGCATCCATTTCAAATGAAAAATTTTGGAGTTCTCAATGGGGTGGTCATTGTTGGTTTTCTAGTGTTGCTTCTAATAGTAGAGGTGTTGGTATTTTGATTAAAGCAAATCATAAGAATAAGATAAGAATCCTGATGGCCGATTCCTTATTCTCGATATTGTTATTGATGGTTTCCATGTGATCTTAGCTAATTTGTATGGCCCAAACCCTGAATTTTATTTTGATGTGTTTTCTAGATTGGACTCTTTTGACTCATCCCGTCTAATAATTGCTGGTGATTTGAATGTTGCCTTAGGTCCGCTTGACTATCGTGATTCTCGTCCAACTCATGGTAATATTAATTCTCGTAAAGCATTGCCCCGGGAGCATTGCTTTCTCTTATAGATGAATTTAATTTGATTGATGTGTGGCGAAATGAACATCCAAATTTGCGTGCTTACACAAGACACCAGAAAACGCCCCCTGCTCTTTCAAGATTGGATTATATTTTAGTGTCCTCAAATTTATCTAATAATTTTAGTGATTCTGATATTATTTGTGGGATAAAATCAGACCATTCAATTGTTAAATGCAAAATTTCCAATAATGACCCACCAAAAGGTAGGGGTTTCTGGAAGCTAAACTGTCATTTTCTTAGGCATGATGCAGACTTTATTTCTTTTATAAAAAACAAGATCTCTGAATTTAAGGAAGTTCACAGTGACACTTCCTGTGACCCTCATGTCATTTGGGATGCATTTAAGTGTACCATTACTGGTCATTGCATTCAATATTGTATATAGTAGGAAAAAGAAGGAGAAGTTGAGTAAAAAGATTGATATTCAAGCCAAAATTGCGCAGATTAATTGTGAAATTTCCAATACAAGCCCAAATAATAGTGATCAATTAACTGATTTGCTTAATAAATTGGATTCTTTTGAAACTGAATTGAATACAATTATTGATCAGGAAACTGCTGGTTTAATTGTCAGATCTAGAATAAAATGGGCAGAACATGGTGAAAAGAGTTCCAAATATTTTTGTAATCTTGAAAAAAGGACGAATGAGAAGAAAAACATTTTTATTTTGAAAAATGATTCTGGCTCTATGATTTCGGATCAAAAAGATATTATTAATGAACTTCATTCTTTTTATCAATCCTTATATTCTTCCAAATCTTCCCCTGATAATAAAAATAATATTATTTCATATTTAGAGGAGCTTGATATGCCCCACTTGTCTGAAGAAAGTGAAATTAAGCTGAATAGGCCTATAACTAAAGCTGAAATATTAACCTCATTAAAGTCTTTGAACTTGAATCGTAGCCCAGGCTACGATGGCCTTCCAGCTGAATTTTATGTTGTCTTTTTCAATGATATTTGTGATATGCTCCTGGACTGTTTCCATTTTTCTTTTGAAAAAGGTTTTATGTCTTCAACACAGCGTACTGGTATAATTACTCTGTTGCCTAAAAAAGATAAAGATCCTCATTTTATTAAAAATCATCGTCCCATTTCACTTCTTAACACTGATTATAAAATAATTGCCAAGGTTATGGCCAGCCGCCTCAAGCTCTTTTTGCATGAAATTATCAATGATGATCAAACTGGATTTATGAAAGGGAGGAATATTGGATGTAACATCAGGACAATAATTGATCTTATTGATTATTGTGATGAAAATGATATTCCGGGTTCCATAGTCTTGCTGGATAGTGAAAAAGCTTTTGACTCTGTTGAGCATGATTATTTGTTTGAGGTCTTGAAAGCATTTAATTTGGGTCCTAATTTCATTCAGTGGATTAAAACATTTCATTGTAATAGACGCAGCTTCATTAGTAATAATGGGTTCCTTTCAGAAGAAATTTGTATGGAACGTGGTATATTTCAAGGTTGTCCGATTCCTCCGCTTCTGTTTCTTTGTGCCATTGAGATGCTTGCATTATCTATTAGAAACAATGAGAATATTTGTGGTATTAAGGTTGGGGAAGTGGAGAAAAAGGTAAGCCTTTTGGCTGATGACACAACTTGCTTTTTAAATGGTGGCTTAGGTTCTTTTAGAAATTTATTTCATGTTCTCAAGGATTTTGCTTCATTGTCAGGATGTAAGATAAATATTTCAAAATCTGAAGCTATTCACATTGGTAGTTCTAAAGGTAGTGACTTTAAGCCTTATTGCAATGAAGGCCTTGTTTGGAAGGATAATACATTTAGCACCCTTCTCTTTAAATGTGAAAGCCATGTATGAGCTGAATTTCATACCAAAATTAACCCATATTCACCAAACTTTAAACTGTTGGCGCTCAAGAAATTTACCTTTAATTGGCAAAATTACTGTGATAAAGTGTCTTCTTTTGCCACAACTTATTTATTTATTTTCTGTTTTATGTATCCCTATCCCTAAAAAAAAAAAAAAAAATTGAATACTTTATTCTTTAAATTTATTTGGAATGGTGGCAATGACAGGGTTAAACGGAAATTTCTACTTAATAATTATAGTGATGGAGGATTGCGAATGGTTGATATTGAGGCATTTTCGCAAGCACAAAAGTTGGTTTGGGCAAAACACTTACTGGACCCTGAATATAACAGTTTTTGGAAACATTTGGAGTTGAAGATTCTTGGTTCATTTCAAAGTGATACTTTAATTTTATGGAAGGCTGACGCTCCAAATTGTGTTCTTACATTATTAAAAAACACCCAATTAGCTGAATCGCTTAGGGTATGGTATGTGTATAGAGATAAGATGAAAGATAATCTTGATTATCAAAACTGCCATCTCCAAGATTCCATTTCGTGGAACAAAAATATTCGTCTCAAAACCAAGAAATTCTTTGTTTACCAAGATTGGTTTGACCGAGGTATTTGTGTGGTCGATGACCTTTATAGAGGGTTTAACATTGTCAAAACCTTTGAGGATCTTGTTCTTGAGTTTGATATTTCCATTAAAGATCGAAGGAAATATAATTCACTCATGAATGGTCTCCCTGTTGATTGGTTTTACAATCCGAAGAAGGTGCAGGAAAGCATTTTTGATCAGGTTGTTGCAAGTTTGTTTGATAATGGTAAAATCACTAAATATTCTTACATAATCTTGAAACAAAATGATAGCCCCATTGACACGGAAAATTACTGGTTTGATGCCCTGAATGTTGATGATGTTCTGGATTGGGGCATAATTCATGATAATAACTTTTCTTGTAGTGTTGAAACCCAACTAAAGGCTTTTTACTTCAAAATCTTTCATAGGGCAGTCTGCACTAACAAATTTCTTCATAAGATTGGTAGAATTGATTCCCCACTTTGCTATTTTTGTGATAAATTTGATGAGACTCTTATCCACTTATTTTGTGATTGTGATAAAATTATTCCTTTATGGGATAATTTGTGGGACTTAATTGAAAGCAAAACTGGTGAGAATTTGCAATTTTCCAATTTTCAGAAGATGTTTGGTTTGGACATTGAAGATTCTGATCATAAAAATACTATTAATTTTCTCATCCTTTGTATGAAATTTTATATTCATAGATGTAAATTCCAGAAAGTTGCTCCTAATTTTCAAGCCTATAAGAATTTGGTTAAGATTAAATTTAATACAAAGAAAAAAATTGCTGAAAACAGAGGCAAATTGTCCAAACACTTTAAGAAATTTTCTTTTGATCCGAGTTCTTAAGGGATCTAAAATGAGCGTTTATTGCGTTTCGACAGTATTTTTTGTGGGACATGAGAGCACCTCAGACCTATCGAATTGCATTCTGAATACGAAGCATGTCTTTCTGATATCAAATAATTTTCATTTTTGAAAATCACAATATAATACAAATTTTATGACAAATTATAAAAATTTGATATTTTTCAAATTTTTGATATATAAGAGTACTCGAAGTAAATTATATAAATCTAATGACATATTCTTAAAGTGTATGTAGCAGGGAGGAAAAGCCGACGGTCAATTGAAAATTTTGACCTTTCATATTGAAGATATGGATTTTTTCCCAAAAAGAACTAATTTTTTTTTTGGTGTTTTGGGAAAAAATCCATATCTTCAATACGAAAGGTCAAAATTTTCAATTGATCGTCGGCTTTTCATTCCACCTACATACACTTTAAGTATAAATCATCAGATTTATAAAGTTTACTTCGAGTACTGTTAAATATCAAAAATATCAATTTTTAATGATTTGCCATAAAATGTGTATTAAATTGCGAATTTCAAAAATCAAAATTATTTGATATCAGAATGACATTCTTCGTATTCAGAATGCAATTCGATATGTCTGATGTGCTCTAATGTCCCACAATAAATACTGTCAAAACGTTCATACCCCAGCCCTTAAGAGGAATGTAATTTCCTGCATTTCTTTGCATAAGTATTCAAATGTTGTTGGTTTTTTTTGCATCAGCCATAGATATTTCTACAGAATCTTTGTCTGTTTTTTGAAAGGGAACAGTTACCATTCTTGTTTGTCTCTCTGTTTTGTTCTGTTTTGTGTGAATGTGTTGTGGTGTGGGGATTGTGGGAGGGTTCTTGTCTGGGATGGGTCTGTTGTTGTTTTTTGTTAAAAAACCCTGGGTATGTAGATTTGATCATGGAAGTAAGAGACATGGAAGCTGGTCAAATACTATATCAAAGTGAGTATCATACTTGCCGCGATACTGAACAAAAGAAGTACAGATAAAAGGGGAACAATTGAGTCAACGCATGGTCAACGTGTACCATGTCTAAAATCAAAGTTCCCGCTTAAAAATCAATAGCAGTACGAGGTCGTGTACTAAGTCCTGACAATGGCTTCACACACACACCTCTTTCAAATGAAAATGAAATGAAATGAATATGCTAAGGTTAAGGCATCTTAGCCACAGGTAAGGAACGTAAACCCATGATAAGGCCGTCTAAACCACAGATAAGGCGCCTTATCCATAGATAAGGGATGTATTAAAACCCAAGATAAGGCAGTTGAAACCCCATATAAGAGACATGAACCCCAGATAAGGCGGAAATGACACACTTATGCTTCTGCTCTCATTCAAAAATCACATTTACGCTCTACCAAATGGGGGCCATCTTGGATTTCTGGGCAAAAATTATTTTGTAACGTCAACTTAATGTCAGATTCGGATTTCTTGGGGTCGACTTACCGGAAAAAGTGTCTTTGTACACGATTTTAGGTAATCTGGTTCAAAACTTATTTTTTTCAAGATGGCGCCGGCGGCCACCATCTTGGATTTCTGGGTAAATATGAGTTCGTAATGTCAAAGTAATGTCAAATTTGAAATCCTTGTGGTCGACTTATCCAAAAAAGTGTCTTTGTACACGATTTAAGGTCCTCTTGTTCAAAACTAAATTTTTCAAGATGGTGCCGGACACCATCTTGGATTTCTGGGTGAAAATGATGCCGTAATGTCAAACTAATGTCAGAATCGGAATCCTTGTACTCGACATATCCGAAAAAGTGTCTTTGTGCATGATTATAGGTGCTCTGGTTCAAAACTTAAATTTTCAAAATGGTGGTGGCGGCCATTTTGGATTTTGGCCTCTAGCGAAAAATGCCGGGATTTTCGCGAGGGACATGGTGGCTATTTTTTTTCTAAATGGTCCATAGAAGTCGAATCAATCGTCAAACCTTACTAGCCAGAGAGTGGTCACCAAAGTGAACTTTTTCCCCTAACTATGTGATAGTAAATGTGACATCAAAATCCAATGTTACCTACGAATACCACTAGGATGCTTTCACTATCGCAATACTTATCAACCTAAAACAAATGGAATATTCCCATTAATGCTGTTTTCGTGTAATTTAGACCCCAGGGTGTCAGGAAAATGCTAGCTCAACCAGAAAATATTTGTTTTTATTTTTATAATGTGATCAATATGATCTTGGTCAAGTTATGCTAGTTTATTTTTGAAAATGAAGTTTAGATCAATTTCTGTATTTTATTTATCAAATGAGTATGAATCAATTTACATATTGTATAAGAACGAGTGGGATGTCTGTTTTCAGGAATACTATAGGAATTATACGCATACACCTAATGCTTTATAAAATGATAGGTGAAGAAACCCGGGTATTCGTAGGTAACATGAGCGATTTAACAATATCTATATTAAGTTTAGAGGTTCAAATTTTGCTATTATGATAATGAATGAATAAAATGGTAGTTTTAGATCTCTTTCAGATGGTACGTCCAAATGAATAAATGCTATTACCTTAGATCAAAATTTTTTGATGCTTTTAGCAAGATTTTGAACACTTCATTTTGATATACAAGTAGTTAAACAGCAAATTTACATAATAAATAATTGTTGAATGAATCCGTATATGGGTAATAACATAGTCCAGGGGTACCGCTTAAAGTTTTTGATAATTAATTTCCATTGGTAGGGACACTTCATTGCATATGTCATGTATTATGCTGTATTCGTAAGTAACATTCCAGTAGTAGGTAAGAATTAGACTTTTGGTGGATATCGCAATCAAATCTTCATTTTATACAGCACTTTGAATGTATTATTTTCTTTATGTGCGTTTATTGATACTAGAGACCCTATCATGTATTTATAATATCGGTTCACAGTGGTTGAAAGAGGATTGAAGTTTGAAACAAGGGCACTAAAGTGACTTTATTTTGCTTAATTGCACACAAATCGCTTAAAACCGTTATTGCAGACTTGTGAAGTCCATCTTGGAGTCAGTTACGTCTTGTCGCCGTTTGTTTGAGGGCATCTATAATTAGCTTTATACTAGGGTCCACCACTGTGTTATCTAGATCATGAAACAATGAGAAAAGTGGTCTTGTCCATGGTATTCGTAGGTAACCTGAGCGAAAACGTCAAAAGTTACCTTCGAATAAATCAAATATGACAATAGTGATAGAAAACTCTACTAGTGATAGCAACAGTCATATCCAGGAAGATCTGAATAAGTTCTCAGACTGGGCAGCAACTAATGGCCTAAATCTTAATGCCAAGAAATGCCAGGCACTTGAGGTTAATTTCAGTAAAACCAAACCACATCATGCAGACTTGAGCATTGGCTCTGACAAGCTTGATTATGTTGACAAAGCCAAAATCCTGGGTATCTGTATTCAAAGTGACCTGAAATGGCAATCTCAGGTTGATATTATGATCAAGAAAGCAAACACTCGTCTTTTCATGCTTAGATCCCTGAAAAGATTTGGCTTTGACCAGGATGAACTTACGGTCGTTTACAAAAGCTATATCAGACCAGTGCTCGAGTATGTTGATGTGGTTTGGCATTCGGGGCTCACATGTAAACAAGCTAGTGATCTTGAGCGCATACAAAGAAGGGCGATTAGAACCATACTTGGTTATAAATACATCTCATATTCAAAGTCAATACAACAGTGCAATATTAAAAAGCTAGAAGACAGAAGGGTTGAGCATTGCCGAACTTTTGCCAATGGACTGAGAGACAGTCTAAGAACCAGTCATTTATTACCCCCCACCAGAATCTCGGTCCATGGCAGAAGTTTGCGCAATGCTCAAGATCATACACAACTCAGGGCCAACACGAAACGCTTCAAACAGAGCCCCATCCCCTTTTATGTCACACTTTTAAACATGCATTAAATGCCCCACTTGCTTTTATCTAAATTCAATTGGTGTGCATCCATGTCAGAGGGATGCGCTTGTCGGCTGCTACATGTGTCTCATTTCGCATGGTAGCTGGGAGTAGATGCCGGACTTGTCTCGGGTGGATGTCGCTTTGGGTCATCCCTGGGTCACATGGTTTGGGAGTAGGCCTACAGAGAACATTCCTTGGCCATGTGACTTGGGATATACACACAGTTTATACGTCAATGTTGCAATGATACGCAAGCACGAGAGGTGTCAGCCATGCCATCATTCGATCGGTGAACACAGTGAATAAAACCGGAGATCCGGGTTTATTATAAAACTTATGCATTACAATCATGCAAAAAGTAGAAATTCGAGAAAATTGAGGGCGTCGCCGTGGAGCAAATCACACATTAGGCCTATTTAAGAGTTATTGATTAAAACCGGCAATGCCCTGTTTTATTGGCCAATTCCCACATGATAGAGCTCAACAATTAAGCGGCTTAGTGGATTCATTTAAATCACTATATATTTCGGCTTAAAATGATCAGAAAATCTCCTTGGAAGTTGTTACTAATATAGCATGTAATAATATTTGGCAAAGAATAACAAAATTAAAATTTGACCGAAATCGCACATTGTGGCTTTAAGTAGGTATGTCACAGTGGCTGCACAATAATTCTGCCACACTGTGCATGCAAGCATAACAGTGAATTGAAAAGCGCGCGCTTCAAAGTTGACCAATTTTAGAAAACATCATGTCAAAAAATGAATTTCCTCATTATGCTTCATTTATCCAAATTGTTTGAATTTTTAATATATGGTGTGTGAAGACTTTCCGAGGCTACCATCGGGTCCGCAAAAATTAAATATTGTTTTGTTTAAGAGCTACTGCCTGTTTTTATGGATTTTTGAAGATTGCTCATAAATCAGTAAATATAGGCCTATTGAAATAAAGGGACCTACCACCATTTAGCTGAAATATTAATCTTTCTTAGCATGTAAATTATTTCCGTCGACAACGAATGAAACACTTCCCTTGCCTTGAGTAAAACTAATTAAAAAAAAACATTATCAAAGAATTTTTTAGGGAGTAATTTTCCAAACCACAATAGCTCTAAGCCATTGTGTGTGTCCAAGGCCATACTATTTTTGTATACACGAATGGCTGTTCCATTTACCATTTGTCTTCCCATGTTAATCCAGATAACAAAATGTTAATTTAAAGTCTCATTGCAAATGAATTTTTATTTTTACTTTTCGGATTTAGCTTTGAGCAATGGTGACACATACCATGTTAACAGAAAAAAAATGAAAATTCTATTCCAGACATCGTCAAAATGTTAAACTTTGTATTTTTTTGTACTGCAGTTTCTTTATTCAACATCATAACAGGTTCATACTTGATAAATTTATGGTGAATGAATAGACTTTCATTAAATATTGAAAAAACCCAAAATTACTCATGCCTAATTTACATAATAATATCATGAATACATAATTAGCTGTAATTAGCTAATTTGCATAATTAATTACTTTTTGTGTATTTTTTGTTATCAATTGAAATAACTTTGTATACATATACGTGCAAAAAAAACCACACCCTGATATTATGTACGGTTTTCTATTGGCATCAATTTTGCATATTAATTAGCTGAACTTTTTTTCATTTTTTCACCTTTAATTTGTCTGCAGATTGGCTGAAATAGCTAAAATAGTATATTTGGTTAATTGATTATAATTATTCAATGATAGATTTTTAAATTTTGTTTTCTTTAACGAAGTACGGAAAGATATGCATGTAACCTGTGATACTTAAATTAACGCTGCTTTTTCAAGCAAGGGTCCAAATAAACCTTCAAAATCTCGAAATGTGCCAATTTTGTCATTATAGCCATTTGTGGCAGGTTTTAATTCCATTTATGAGCATTTAAAATTGACACTACATCACAATGCATTGACCGATTCCAATTCCGTTTTTTGATTTTTGATACTTTAATAAAGCTCATTCATGTAGAAACATTAAATAACGTGTTTCTGCTGCGCATATTTTTGGGGTGATATGCCTACTTTAAGCAAAGACCCCGGGCAATGACATAAGATAAGAGATAGTTTCTCACCGAACATGCCAATAAAAATGGATAAAAAGGGGGAATATGAAACGACCAACATCATTCGACTAGTGACGACAGAAGAGCGGCATTGGAACCCATACAGTACAGGTAAGCGATGTTTCCGTGTTCTGCACTACTTTTACTTTTTAATATTAAAACTTTAACAATGACAATGTTTTAGAGTGGGTCTGCTTATTATACATTACCTATGCCTTCAACAAAGTTTGCATTTTCACCGCTTTACTGATAACTTGAGTTCCCTGCATTGAGGTTTATAAATTGGTTGTTATATGAAGCCAACCATGCAGAGGCAGTACTTGAGATGGTATAACCACTACCCTGGTATAACTATATTAATGCAATAGCTCCAATACTGTGACATCAGGTGCCCGAGGCATAAAATGTTGACAGTCTCACATGGTTAATGCAATCCATGCACTGTTACCATCAATTTGGATGAAAAGGGCGGTGAATATATTTTATTGGCACTTGAAACGTATTGATGTATTGGTGGGTATCTTAGTATCGGTTTGTAATTTACAAGGCAGTAGGATTTTGCTGCAACCTTCAAATCTTGGATTACTTTAATTAAGATATGTACGATGCGACATCAATATTGCGACCATTGCAACAAATGAGGTGTCATAATACGCATGCAGAAATATAATAAATTCTGCTTCGATTGCATATATCCCAAATACGATCAACCGTTTGGGAATAATGGGCATTGTTTAAGACGCGGTAATTACTTTTTGGTATAATAGGTGTAGAGAGTGTTCAATAACGAGGCACGGACTGAAGCATAATTATTAAAATATTGTGTCTAATTTGAGCGCTGACATATTGGAAAAGTCGTGCGATCGACACCTAATATACGTAGTTGTACAAATATGTGAAATTATTATTAGGTGTTTTTATTCATACATTGGAACTTTGAAGCAGGCAGCCCAAAGCAATTTTGTTCAGTATTCTTCACTTCACTTTTACAGTGTATAAACTTGCTATCCGTACCTTCAGCATGTTTAGATCAAAGTATTCAAACGATTTATACTTGCTATTGCACTTACCCACTTCTGGCACTGAGCGGTCGAAGTGTGGTAAAAAAGTACAACAAAACATAAACAGATATATAAAACTCACAAATAAAGTCACAAATTTAATGCAAACCTCTTTTCTATTTGAATAAACACTCAAACAAGCGAGAGGTCTGGGGTTCAAGTCCCCGCACAGGCAGGTATGTCCGGAGTTTTTACTCTGGTATATCTGCCTATGCATGTTATGTTTCCATTTGTAAATTCATGTTTAAATGTGCTAGTGTGCGATGCGTAATTCTTCTTTCCCCTGTATATTGATATATTAAGAATAACGTTTAAGCATCATTGATTTGATCTCGTGCGCTAGTTTGTAATGTTTGAATATTTCCATGTTCCAGTGTATGATGCGTAAGCCTCTTCCTCTGTTTCTATGATTATTAGGCTGGCGGGTAAGCATCATTAATACACTGGTATGTAATGTGTTATTTCTACTGTTCACTCTTGATCGACTGCTCATATCCATAAGTACCAGACTTGAGTCCTGTTTATCAGGGACAGTCTGTGTAGCTCAGTGGTAGAGCGCTCGCCCGACAAGCGAGAGGTCTGGGGTTCAAGTCCCCGCATCTGCCTATGCATGTTATGTTTCTGTTTGTAAATTCATGTTTAAATGTGCTAGTGTACGATGCGTAATTCTTCTTTCCCCTGTATACTCAAACAATGATAATTTATATTACAACTTCTGCATGTATCTAACATAAATTTTGCTTCAACAAATCACTTTTTTCTGTTTGAAATAAGTTTTACTTTACAAATATGTTTGCCAAAAAATCATCATATTTGTCACCAGATTTTTTCCCAGCTAAATGCTTTATGATATTTCGCATATCTGGACGTTCGTTTGTTTTCCCTGTAAAATAAAGGTTGTTTAGCGATTTGTTGTGCACATTGCTCAAACTTTCAAAAGTTTTGACTAACTTAGATTAATTCAGCAGTTAGCCCATTTACTGTAATTTTGCTTTAAAAGTTGGGCAATTTACTGCAATGTTGCTTTAACTAACGCACACATGTCCAAAAATTAAAATAGACAAACACCTTCAGTGATTGATATAATTGTTTCTATTCCATTTCGGTTGTTTTGTCACTTATGTCCACACTGATTCATCTGCATCGACAAGCACATTGCTGGGATTGAGCTTGAGGTGGTGTCTGAGACTAAGCTCCTGGGACTGACTGTCCAGTCCAATCTTGGCTGGCAGTCTCAGGTTAACAATATGGTATCAAAAAGCAGTCGAAGGTTGTACATGCTCTCACGTCTCAAACGCTTTGGTGTTCCAACTGGTGACCTAGTCTCTGTTTATATTGGTTATGTTCGCCCAACATGTGAGTATGCAGCCCCTGTCTGGCATGGTAGTATTACCAACGACCAGGCACATCAATTAGAGCGCATCCAAAAGAGGGCTTGCCGCATTATCCTTGGTGCTAATTACTCATCCTACACAGATTCCCTTGACCAGTTGGAACTCCAAACCTTGAATGATAGAAGACTACATCTCTGTACACAGTTTGCTCAAAAATGTGTCGAATCTGATAGGTACTCAGAATGGTTTCCACACAATATGAGGACCCACAATATGACCCTTAGACAGTGCAATAAGTATCAGGTCCCCAGAACCAAAACAAAAAGATATGGGAACAGCTCAATACCCTATCTCACTCATCTACTTAATTTAGTGCATCTCATTATGTTCATATTCAGCTGGTGTGTTTTAATGATTTTATGACAGCATTTTTATCTTGATGTATTCAATTTGTTCCTTATAATTTGGCTGGTCCAGTTTAAATATGTGCAATATTTTGTTATGTTATTTATTAATTACTGCTTTATAAAATTAAATTCTTTTGAGCATCTGTGGTGTGTGGGGGTGTGTGTATATGGAGGGCTGATAGTTTGGATGTGGGTGTATGTAAAGTGTGTGTGGATATATAGGGGTGTGTGAGCTGTATGAGTGTGAGTGTGAGATTTTGCCTCAACAAGTGCAATTAATTTCTTTGAGTAATTTTTGGTGTTTTTATGTATATTTTATATGTGTTTTTTATGTCTTTTAATGTAAACAATGCAAATGTAATATTTCATGTAATTTGGCCTACGGGCCACGAATTTGAAATAAATTTAATCTGAATCTGAATCTGAAGCTCCTATTAACATGACGTCGCAACTCATTAGCATATCATTATCTGATGTGGGCTGTCGTTTTTGACTAATCTCGCAACTAGCAAGGAATGACGTCGATATTTTTTTTTCATTTTCTTGCCCATGAAGGAAGCGGCGGTCCTCGCCTATTTTGATACCATAAATGGGAAACACTTGTTAATATTCAGTTTTTTTTGTAAAGATTGACAGATGTTGCAAACGGGCCTGTTACAATTTTGTTGAAAATCCACCCGTCTGAAAACAGACTTTTCTAGTTTTAACAAGAATTACTAAACGTATGTAGGCCTACTTAGTTTTTGGCACACAGTTAGATAGATACTAGACTAACATTTTTAAATCCAATATTTAGAACGCGAGAAATTGGCCGAAAGCATTTGACCTCGATCATCCCTCACTCTGTGTAACCGCCAGCGTCATCATCCCTATATCTTCGTGTCAAAAATTACCGTAATAAAGTAGGGCAAATCCACTAGTCCAAATCCAGCTACGCATGGCGATTTTGTTCGAGATAGGCCGAGCGACTCAAGCTAAGCACATCACCTGAACGATATGAGATACCACAGCGTTTCCATTCATTAGCTGAAATGACACGTTTTTACGATCTGCGCATGCTCATTATCATCTTTGACGTTGCCAACACAAGAAAATTCGATTTGTTGTCAGTTTTTTGTTTTCAATACACTCACTGGAAGTTCAATCCACTAAGATACGCAGTTATCGTATTCTTTCAACACATACATTTAACTGCAATTCCACCGAAAGGTTTTTAATTTGACCGAAAATAATGTGATGTATTCAACTGTTTGAGAATATAATCATATCAAAAGAATCTACACCGCCGACATGCAATGATTGGTTTTTAACCAACATGACCAATCGCTCACCAAGCGCGGAGGACATGAAGTATAAGCTTATATTGTAATAGAAGCTACTGGCAGTTTATAAAGACATGTGCGTTGATGGCTATACAAAATAATTCTTTGCCTGGCGCGGACGATGTGTAACGGTCATTTGAGCTTCAGTCATTTGAAATGAATGGTTACGTAACAGGCCAAAACTGCCCTAGGAACTTGTTGACAGTAATTTGATGCTTTTTAAATGTATTTAAATTATATTATTTAATGCGGCGTCGAACTCTAGCTGAGAACTTAGCCTAAGTCCTACGAACTCTAAGAATGATTCTGAGGGAGCGGAACCAAACTGGCTGCGGAGGAGACTGGAGGGGGTCATTCGGCCATGCAAATTACTACTCATTGTCAGCGGATTGACTATAATTAGGGATAACCATCAAAATTTCATGTTGACCCTATTGCTACAAAAGATTGTTTTCTGAGTAGAACTAATCAACAGAAGTATTTTGGTGGTTAAATGGTCAAAATCGGTCAAAAACTTTTCGAATTATGAATTATCAAAGTTTCCCATTCTGACCGGTCATTGAACGAAATAAAATGACATGGTCCAAAAATAGCAGTTGGGAGCAAAATTGGCATAAGCATATATTTACCTTTATATATTTCTTTATTTTAACATATTTGCAAACATGAAACAAGCATATTGTGAAAGTATCAAAGGGTTTCTTATGAAATGGCACTTAACTAGTCACTGGCATAACTTATTTTTTCAAACCAAGGCATTGAAATCATGCATTTAGAGGACATTTGCCAAAAATCATCCAAGATAGCCGATATGGCACAAAATCAAAATTGCACTAAGTAGGTGAACTTTTTTTCACAACCAAGAATTTCAATGTTATTGGGTTTAATATGACCAATTAGTAGGTGTATGTAAACAAAATCTTAAGTTTTGAAGGTCATTGACTCATTCACAACAATAGAGATTATCCTCATCATGCTCATGTGTATTCCTGTAGTATTCCTCATTCAAACCAAAGTAGCACTCAATACATTATGAGTATCTTTGTTCAAACCAATTCAATGCTTGACCTCGGAGTTACCTGCATGACTATCGCGGGCTATTTTGAAACAGTTATGGTTGCACATTCAGGTACTTCTTTTGAAAGTCCTAAACAAGGTATAGCCAGCAGCAAGTTGTAGATGTTATAGGCCTAAATATAAGAAAACGTTTAGGGTTAAGATCAGGTGAACAATACATCGAATGAGCACGAAACTTCACATTTATGTTCAGAAAGGTGTCTTCTTAACATGATTTGAAAGGAATATAAAAATTCCAAAGGGAAGCTGGTGATTTAATTTGTAACGCGAGATCTACTTGGGCAATTTTTTAACCTTTTTACAGAGGGTATGATAGAGGTATTACTGGCAACTCTGCCAAATTACAGCTCAGTAGGCCACATTTTTCACCTGATCTTACTGATTTGAATATTTTGTGCCATTCTTGAGCAGTGCTAAACTCAGCCACTGGCAATTAAGCGCACTGTGGCGATGGACCAATTTTGACTCGCACTTACAGAAAAACAAAATAAGTTATGTTGCTGTAATTTGCAAGATAGTTACAAAATATAATTGGCAGTAACTTCCCCAAATTTTACAGAAAAATATTGAAAAATAAAAGAATGAGATCAATTTAGAAATGTATGTGCAAGCAGTGCACAGTTGAGCTCCATGCATGTCTATGGGAGTGTTCTAATCAAGTTGATGGTTCATTGGTCATCCCTACTATAATAGATGATCAGAAAAATCAAAGAGCATTTCACCCCTTTTAGCTCCTTTTGATCAAGACTATTTTGTATTAATTTCTTTCCTTCTAGACGATCAATCCATCGACAATGAAATTATTTGTAGTACTTTTGCTGGCCGCTGTGGCCTATGGTGCCCGTTATGAGAAGGCTACCACCAAAATTCCAGGAAGCTTCTTGATCAAAGTAAAGGTAGGTAAAGAATATTTTAGCATGGTAGGTAAGTTAATAGAAGGAGAATTCCAGTTCCCTTTGTACTATGATCGTTATGAGTCGATACTGAGCAATCAGGTATGAATGGTGCACTATCGATTTGCTAAGCTTCTTATCTATTGAGCTTGGCCGGTTATGAACCACCGTTATCGCGATTTCTAAGCAGAATGACGTCATTTTTACCCACAAAGCATTGTGGCCGTGACCATAAACAAAGGAAAACAATTTACTTCCGGTAATTTTATAACGTCAATATTTCTTATGGCCAAGCTTGGCGAATCATAGAAACAACATTGCCAGTCTTGGAAAACCTTTCCAAATCATTTCCACTGGTTTAAAAGTCCCGTAGACACCCGCCAGTCTGGGCCACCAGTATTACTAATCATGATCAGAAAAAATACTGTAGCGGAACCGGCCTTCGGTATATATGGTAGCGAAGTAAGGCCTATGATGTAGTAGGTGTACGAAACATATCGTACCTGACACTGGCAAAGGAAACACTCTCACACTCACAGATATGAGATCAATTGGCTCAACACCTTTATTGGGCTTCGGGCTGATCCAAGATCGGAGTGGATTCAGGAGCGGAGAGCGGCGGCTTGGATGCTTAGAAGAGAGGGAGAGCTAATTGACCAGTCATCGACCAACCACACTTACGGCTACAGACAGACTGGCCCAGAGTGCTATTGCACTCCGCTTATATAGCCAATGAAACCACGTGATTGAAGGAGGCCCTCTATCGTCCACATCCATTTCCGCCACACACTCCCCTCCCCAAACCGATACGTCCCGGATCGTACATAGTCGGGCCAGGGCGGAAAATGGGCGGTGATTGTATTTCAGAGCTGATCAAATCACACGCAATGAATCGTTACGACTCAGGAAGGATCGATCACTTACGCCTACTCGGAGCGGGGATCACCAAAAGAACCAGACAACGGCATGCAAGAGCAATACGGGAGGATACGAACATGGAACGATCAACCATGATCGTGCATTACCCTCACCGGTGCTCACACATATTGCTCTCGGATTCAATCGCTGCTCCGCCGGGTCCAAAATCCGGAGTAAATGATGTTTCCGTAAAAACTATCATCTTTATATTTAAAAGATACTCTTCAACACTTTATAACATATAAAAATATGTGGGAGAATTAACTGAATTTCCCAAAATATATCCAACAAGTAATTTGGCATATCCAAAACATATTATAATCCACTTTAAACTTACTTGCGGGCTTACTTGTTGCCATGCTTTGTGACACTGAATTGTTAAACAAAGCAATTCTAAATAACTTTACAGCATGTATATTATATGCTGGTAACCTTTATGACATGAAAGTTAAAAATCCGGAGCCGGGATCCGGAGTCGCCTTTAAAAGAAACTGTATCATTACTCCGGTACAAAATATTATCACTGGTTATTCAATACCAATTATCATAACATAATGTTTTACTGCCATGATTAAATGTGTATTTAGTTTACACACAAATAATAGGAGTAACCATTTACTCCCTCACGGAGTCATCACATCAAAGAAAGAGCCGGCCAGTGAGGAGCAAGAACACAGGAGGAGTCATCATAGATCGTACATCTATGACAGGCTAACGCTCCTCGCTAGTGCACATACCACTCACCGGCAGACTCCCCCTCCGATCCGACGAATCTCCATCCGGAGCAAACAATGTCTCCTATTATCATTTAAACACAATCATAATTATATAAAATCAATCTGATTAGTTGTGTACACAAAATGCATGGCCATGCTCCTATAAGTACTTTACAAAATAATAAAATAACCTAAAACACTGTACATCTGTACATTGTAACTTCTATACAATCATGATAAGTCATGCAGTAATATGTTATCATAACATATGCTATATAGGCCTACACCTTTGCCCTGTTTTAAACATGCTAAAATATTTTAGGTACGCGTACATTATAACGATGCTATGTAACTGACTCCGAAATTCCGGAGTTTGTTTTTGTACCAATTATTTCAATGATCAAGTGTTATTAGAACATTGTAAAATTACACAATGTTATGGATTAGAAAGGTGTAGATGGGGATGAAAAAATGTATGTAGTGATATGTGGACGGATGATAAATGAGATGAATGGAATGGACAAAATGGAAATGAACAATTTAAATATATCAGCGGCACTCAATTATGACATGAATTACTGTAATACATAATTTTGGGAGCTCTAGATGCATGGTTTCAGTTCAATGTTTTACTCAAAAGTATACTCTCTGGTGATGGTCTCTGTAATTCGCACCAGTTTTCCCCTGCGCCCTCCAACATCTGCAAGATGACTCATTGGGAGAAGTCCTGATGCTCCGGGGGCTCCCGGTACCTCCCTTGGCTGCTCCGTAGTAGTAGTAGCTGTAGTACTAGTAGTAGTACATGGTGCCGGAGTCTTGGACTTACGCGCTCTCTTCTTTGGTGACGTCCCCATTTCACTCGTACCCTCAGATTGTGCTGACTGGGCTTGAAGAGATGCTGAAGAAATAGTTACTGCGGGAGTTCCTGATATTTCCGCCATCTCAAGCTCTTCTACTTCTTCTACATCCGCCTCCGGATGCTGGGCTGTATAATGGACTCTCAGATCCGAGCGTCTCGAGAATAACCGTGCCGGGCTGAATGGGCAAGCATATCTGTACGTTACCGGCCCATGGAAATTGCGCTGATGCCGTAAGAGGTTGCGTCTATGGGCGAACCTCCGGTCACATTGTGGGCATTGTATTTGGTTAGGTTCCATCGCCTCTCGCCGGGGTGAATACGTCGCCAGCGTTCCCTGTGGCCTGTATTCAGGATTTACTCGGGCTGTATGTTTTGTGCGAACCATCTGTGTTTTACTTGTGGACTGGAAATATAGTACGGCACGTCTGACACCCAAGAAGCAACTGAGGTCAAAACAGCGTGGCGTCTTAATATATGTACTACAGAGTGACGTCACACTCTTGATGCACGCCCTCTATCAGAATAGGGATTTCCTATCATATCTCGGAGCCACTGAGTTATGCTCCGGATTTCCGGAGCGTAAAATAATTTGAGCGCCGGAGCATATGAGTCATTAATATCTCGGAGTAACTGTGCGCCGGATTTCCGGAGCTGAATATCTTTGAGTGTCGGTGCATCTGAGTCCATAATATCTTGGAGTAACTGTGCGCCGGATTTCCGGAGCTGAATATATCTGAGCGTCGGAGCCTGAAATTCACATTTTTGTTTAATTTTTCAACCAGTTTCTTAATTGTTCACCTTCGTTTGGTTTTAGTCTGTCGAAGTGAACAACTTTGGGCTTCGACTGTGGCGATTTCTGTATTCTGTATACAACATCAGATAACTTAGTTGTAACTAAGTAGGGTCCATCCCACTTGAATTGTAGCTTTGGACATCGTCCTTTCTTCCTTACTTCCTGATGTAGCCATACAAATGACTCTACTTGAATAGGTTGTGTTATGATACCTCTGTCATAGTTCCTTTTCTGTCTCTTCGCTGCTTGTTGTAAGTTTTCTCTAGCTCTGCCGTGTACAGCTCTTAAATTGTTCCG